>NW_026067949.1:25290037-25342976 GCF_014885135.2 Alexandromys fortis | reverse complement strand
TTCTATATTTTTACTAGCTGTGTACTCATCACACCCGTGAAATTAGTCATTTGTTTAATACAATTGCACACAATACTCTGATACAACAATATACCATATGGAGAGGGACAGCCAGGTTGGAATGTCCCCAATAGATGCTCTATAATAAGAGTACCCAGCTGCAGTTAAATATTGTTAGATAGTAAGTATTTTATAAAAGTAATTCATTATTGTTACAGGTAAGTTATTAAAAGATAATCATTTCATTGACATTATTATAGTTAGTCTTTCTCCAAGGTTTTACTGTAAAGATTTTTAAATTTTTAAAAGACTCTTTTTATTCACCTGGATAACCTCTTATGAAAATAATACATTTAAATCAGAATTAATGAAAGGGATATGAATAATGGGCAGTTTATTTACTTAGCTTTCTGTCCCCAATTAAAGACTGACACCATAGAGTAATCAGTGGTGATTTTCAAAATAGAAGAACATCTTCTCTGTATCATCTTACCTTGTATATAGTATGTACTTCTTAAAGAGGTATATTTTTTGATGTTTTTTTTTAGAATTGGTTCAGTTGAAAATGCATTTTAAAAATTGCTAATAATAAACCATTGATCTGATATCATTTTGTATTACAATGATATAATTTAACCTACACTTTGACAGCAAATTTTCACAAAGGTTAGACCTTAACATCTTAGTTTTCCTGTAATTCAGCTGTCTGTTTTTCTGTCATTTAATTTTTTCCTATTTGGCATGGAGCTGTTGAGATGAGAGGAAAGAGTTATAAATTTTTGTAAACCTCTGTGAGCATAAAACATGGACAGATTGACAACCTTTCAAAAAGATCTAAAAGTGTTACCTGGCACGAGGAATTGACCCCATTAACTGCGCTGTAAAGGGCAGAGATAAGCTGTCATAAACTCGTAAGTCCACAAGAGAACCTACATGATTAAGGCCATAGTAATAGAATGATTTAGAGGTTGGGTGACATTGGCAGAGAGCCTGAGGTGCACAGAATGAATATAGGCATGACATGAAGTCACAGAAAGGATTTTCACTTGGGTTCATGTCTAACCATCTTATATGCTCTCTTCTATTAAATTCATCCATCACCTACCAAACATAAAACAAATTTTTATCTTTTCGGTCTTCCATCATAGTCTCCACAGTTCAGTTTTTCTGTTCTAGATTGAAGTGGGTCCTCATTTTCCTGTTACTGATTAACTTTTATGTTGATTTTTGTGAATCATTTGTAACAATACAATAACGTACCATACAAGAATTGAAATCTTTAGTTGGTTCATAATAAAAAAACATATTTCAAGTGCTAATAATGTGACATAACTCTCTAAATCTGTTTAACCTTTAACCCTGTAAGAAAGATGAGCATTGTCTGATCTACTGAAAACAGCAGGAGTGAGGAATGGGATCCATTCTTACACAACTGAATAACAATAGTGTTAGATTCTGAACTGAGTAAGACTTTTCTTTTGCATACACATTTTAAAGTTATCTTCTATAAGCTGCCAAATTAGTGTTATTGATACTCTTAAATCTATGAGGATTTTGGTATAAATGAGTTGATGTGTTAACTATAAGTTTAAATATATGCAGCAAAATTATGGTAGCCAAGTGTGATATGCTATAGAGATTTGCATTGGTACGGATGTTGGTTTATTGACAGAAATTTAAGGTCAATTTTGTTATAATGTGTATTTTTACTTCTGCCTTTTACTCAGGTATTGTATTTGTACAGTGCATTTTAAAATGTAATATATAATTAAGAAATATAGGTTAATAGTCATCCATAATAGTCAAGCTTGTAGTCATGTTAGTTAGGTTTTCTATATAGAGATATATTTCATTTAGATAAGTATTTTTCAAATCTTTTAGAGTCTTTAAGAATATACCATTTAAAACATTTCAAGAAGTTAGGATTTTCATGACAATAAGACACATCTGCTCCTGGCAGCACCAATCTACTTCAAGAGAATGATGGACATCAAAGAGGCTCCTTATGGAATTGGTTAGACATTTGGGCAAGAAACTGCTCTTGCCTGGACTGCTTGATGTTATGCTGTATAAACTGTACAGGTGGGACTCACAGAAAAATGACTGCTGAAGTTGTCTAAAGAAGGTAAGACAGTCCTTAATTTCTGCTTCATGAAAGAGTCTGCCAGACATTCTGCAGGACATAGAAGAGAGTAACTTACAAACTGCCAATATAGGTGGACCTGTCATTGAAATTTCCTCTTTGTGGAAAAGTCTACTGTATAAAATGGGCCTGTAGGCTGAAGATGGGTGCTCACAACTTTACAGAAGAACTTTTGGTGACTATTCAGGCAGCAAGATGTCTTTGTCAATTCTAGAGGTTTGGAAGTTGCTTACAATGCACTTCCTGTTTACTTCTGGACTCTTTGATAGAGTTGAAGAATAGATAGTTATAGTTTTCTTTAGTTACGATGAAAGGTAAAGAAGATATAAATATTGTAACTGTGATTCTTGCTTGATACCTGTTTTGTTATATGTAATTTTACTCTGCTAAAGTTAAAACCTTCCTTTTTATTTAAACAGAAAAGGGGAAATGATGTGGGAGGTCCTTCTTTATATGTGTTGTTTTTATTGGATAATGAGTAAAGAAACTATTTAGGACTGTTGTAGGATAGAACAGAGCGAGGCAAGGAAAACTAAACTTAATACTGAAAGTAAGAAGGAGGAATGAAGAGATGCCATGTAGCCGCCAGAGGGGAATGACGTGAGCCATCAGCTAGACCTTGCTGGTAGGACACAAGCCTCATGATAAAATATAAAATAATGAAAATTGGTTAATTCTAGATGTAGAAACTACCTGGGAATACGTGTAAAAGATTGACTAAACAGTGCCTTAAATAATATAGTGTCTGTGTGATTATTTCAGTTTCAATTCCCAGTGCTCACAGAGAACTGCAGATCGCTACTCTTAATGTAAATTTATACCAAAATAAATAAACCTTTGTGAAACTCCATTCCAAGCTACTTTGAAACTCTTTGATATTGCTACAACCAGGTGGTGACAAGGAGGGAAAGCTGGTGAGCTGACCAAGCCATTTATCAGCCAGACCCAGTCCAGGACCCTGAGGTATCCCACCCCAACATCAATATCAATCTCATCATGATATGTGTTTTGTTGGAGCATGTGAAGGGGTGGGATCTGCAGTTCCAAGGCTACAAAATCCCGAAGGCATGGGGTAAGAACAATGTATCCAACAGGAGTTCTAGTGAGGGCCCAGTATGGATAGGGTAGCAGAAACCAGAAGCCTCGAATCAGTCCAAAGAATCATTGGATACTTAGAAGTAAATATGTATGGATGAAAGGGTATATTGTGTGACTTAATAGGCCACACTACAACTTCCATGCCGAGATTTTCTTTTTATCCTAGTAATATTGCTGTTTTGTTTCGCTTTGATTTGGCTTTTTTGTTGTTTTGTGTAGGTGTTTGGGGAGATTTACTTTTATTTTTTTAGGGTAGAAACTGCAAAGGCAGAGGGCAGAAGCAAGAGGGCAGGGAGACGAGAGGGACTGAGAAGCATTATGAGAAGCCACAAAGAATCAAAAGAAGTTTTTTAAAAATGTTGTTAAAGGATGGCACACAAATGGCCAGAAAACATGTGAAAATATGTTCACTGTAGTTAGTCATGTGCAAATTAAATCTAAAATGAAATATTATACCACACCTGTCAAAATGACTTTTAGCAAAATTATAAAAGCGTTTATCCAAGTGCCTCAAACACAAAAGCAGTGAGATGGAGGAACTGAGATTGGCGGTGATTCAGCAGAATAAATCCCATCACCAACGCTTGCTCTTGCACAATTATTTGGACCAATTCATTTGAAATTTGATGTCATTGACTTCTGCTGGATTTCTGCTAATAGCATGGTCTATTAACAAACACATATAATAGTTTCTATTAATACTTTCTTTTTAATTATTTTATATCATATGGATGCTTTGCCTGCATGTCTGTATGTGAACTACGTGCAGGTATGTTGCCAGCAGAGACCAGCAGAAGAAGTCAAATCTCTTTGAACTAGATAGTTGTTTGACACTACACAGGTCAGAATCAAACCCTGGTCCTCAGAAAGGCAACAAGTATTCTTAACAACTGAGCCATCTCCCCAGCTCTAATGACGGCTTAATTCCCACAAGATCAGCATGTTACATATTGCCCTTGGGAGTATAAAATAAGCCATGCACTAATCAGCTATAGGAATACAAACAATTTTAATGTAAGCTATATTAAGGGCTACAGTGAGACCCTGTCTCAATATACACACATATGAATGTAATTTATGATCACTCTGAAAAATCAGAGAGTGGATATCTAGAGGACTTCTATCTTAAACCTAAATATGTTCCTGCTCTATATATCTGTGATAAAATCTTCAGAAAAGTTACATCCTTCATGTTTTTGTTTTGCTCTGTTAGAACCCTTATCTATAAGGCATACCCTCCTTCTCTCCTGTGTTTTTTGTATCTTGATGGTTAATTTGTTTTCACACTTTCATACATTTTTTAATTTTTATTTATTTATTAAAGATTTCTGATTCTTCCCTGCCACTGCCTCCCATTTCCCTCCCCGTCCCCCAGTCAAGTCCCCCTCCCTCGTTAGCCCAAAAAGCAATCAAGTTTCCCTACCCTGTGGGAAGTCCAAGGACCACCCACCTCCATCCAGGCCTAGTAAGGTGAGCATCCAAACTGCCTAGGCTCCCACAAAGCCAGTTCGTGCAGTAGGAACAAAAACCCATTGCCATTGTTCTTGAGTTCTCAGTAGTCCTCATTGTCCTCTATGTCTCAGTGTGTGGGTGCACCCCTCGTGGTCCTGAGTTCCTTGCTCATGCTCTTTCTCCTTCTGCTCCTGATTTGGACCTTGAGATTTCTGTCCGGTGCTCCAACGTGGGTCTCTGTCTCTCTCCTTTCATCGCCTGATGAAGGTTAATATTCCGGAGGATGTCTATATGTTTTTCTTTGGGTTCTTCTTATTTAGCTTCTCTAGGATCACTAATTATAGGCTCAATGTCCTTTGTTTATGGCTAGAAACCAAATATGAGTGAGTACATCCCATGTTCCTCTTTTTGGGTCTGGCTTACCTCACTCAGGATAGTGTTTTCTAAATTACAAAATTGGGCACTGAGCTGAACAGAGAATTCTCAACAGAAGAAGTTCAGATGGCCATAAGACACTTAAGGAAATGCTCAACTTCCTTAGCAATCAGGGAAATGCAAATCAAGACAACTTTAAGATACCATCTTACACCTGTCAGAATGGCGAAAATCAAAAACATCTTTGCTGGAGAGGTTGTTGAGAAAGGGGTACACTCATCCATTGCTGGTGGGAATGCAAACTTGTGCAACCACTTTGGAAAGCTGATGTGGGAGTGATTTCTTATTAATAAAGAAACTGCCTCGGCCCTCATAGGACAGAAAATTAGGTAGGCGGAATAGACAGAAGAGAATTCTGGGAGAAAGAAGCTTAGGAGGAGTTGCCATGATGCTCCCGCTCCAGACAGACGCAGGTTAAGATCCTCTCTGGTAAGCCAGCTCATGGGCTACACAGAATATTAGAAATGGGTTAGAACAATATGTAAGAGCTAGCCAATAAGAAACTGGACCTAGCCGGGCCAGGCAGTGTTTGAAAGAATACAGTTTCCGTGTAATTATTTCTGGGTATAAACTAGCCATGCGGGCGGCCGGGTGCCGGGGACGCAGCCCCGCCGCTCCTATTTCAACAGAAAGCAGTGTGGCAGTTTCTCAGAAAATTCGGGATCAACCTACCCCTGGACCCAGCAATACCACTCTTGGGAATATACCCAAGAAAGGCCTTATCATACAACAAAAATATATGCTCTACTATGTTCATAGAAGCATTGTTTTTAATAGCCAGAACCTGGAAACAACCTAGATGCCCTTCAATGGAAGAATGGATGAAGAAAGTATGGAATATATACATATTAGAGTACTACTCAGCAGTAAAAAACAAGAACTTCTTGAATTTTGCATACAAATGGATGGAAATAGAAAACACTATACTTTCATACATTTTTGAAAAACATACTCATGATACCATTTCAAACATTTAGAGGATTATCTTATCAAATATTATTTTTAAAATATGTCATTTTTAGAGCTGAAATTCTATAAATATTATTCATGTGAACTTAGTTATTCCAATTATTCTTGCTCATCTCAAAGAAACAAGAAGCTGGCAAACGCTAATTGCTTGTAGTTTTAACTCAAAAAGTATTTTTCACTCAAGTTGTTGTCTTGGAATACCCAAGCTGAAATATGTGCATTAGAGATCTATATCCATATTCATTTTTTGTTATTTTAATATTTCAATGTAAGAGAAAAACTAAAAAAAACCACAAAAACTAATATTATGATTGCAGATGTAAAGCACCAACCCAGTAGAAAAGTCAAGAAAAGAGACGAAAATGACTTCTGTTGTGTGCGATAGACTTCCTCAGAGAGAGGAGACAGCATCAAGCCTGAGGGTGCAGTGGGACTGCCAAGCCCAGAGCTCACACTCACACTCCTCCCTACAGGAACAGAAATACAGTAGATGGGAGAACACACTGATGCCAAATTAGATTTATCTGTTAAAAAACAAAACTCTTAGAGTCCACATGGGAAAACCAGCGGAAAGAAGGTATTGATTTGTGAAAGAAAGCTGAAAAATGACACCAGAGAAATGGCTCCATAAATTTCCAGATCTGAAAAAAAATGTGTTCCTTGGGGTGCTTCACAGACGGAATCAGTGGTGGGGAAAATTCATGCTTGAATTCTGGGAAAGAAGAAGACAAGGAGTGGGGAGGGAGTCATCAGAAGTAGGTCAAAGGGAAGGTAGGAAGTATGGAGCCTTGACAAGAGGAGTAATGGAAATCAGAACTCAATGTGGATTCTGAATTCGTTTCCTTTGTCTTTGACTTTAAAGGAGTAAGTGGATATCACAGGGACGCTAGAACTTCTGAAATTAAGAAAAATATGCAAATTAAAAAAAAATCTCTCAGCAACAAAGATGTATGCAAAGTCTGTGCTGTAGAAAAAAAAAATGGCCTTTATGCCATTAGGGATATCATGAATATGCTCATTTGCTTTGATGTTATTTTGGTCTTTGTGTTGAATTAACACTTTCAAGGATATAAAACTACACATTATACATTCATTGAAATAATGGCAAAAGACATAACACTGTACATTGTACATAGATTGAAATATATTGTCGTCTGACTTGATTTGTCCATTAACTTTACCAGCAGTCACATTTTTAATCCCCACAGTCCTGATGATTACCTGCAGTTGGTCTACTCTTATAATCTTAGCAATATTACATTTGGTAGCTAATAATCCTTCTGCATATTCTTTAAGTACTTCAATAGGTCTCCTGCAATTGAAAAGGTCTTTCATTAGTAGCTGTCAGCACAAAACACTCTTTAAGTATATATTCTACTCATGATGCTGTGTTATACTACAAAGAAAAGAAATACTTTATCTTCCCGACTATGACTGTGTGATAAGTTATAAATGCAGTTGCATTTATGCAGGTATATTTTTGGTTTTAAATTAATCTGCACAAAGAGCTGTCATTCTCTAGCCCCTAGGAGTGTAGGAAAATAAGAGATGATAATTGCAAACGCTGTTCTAACAAAATCCTTTTTAAAATATTGCCTAGTGTTTAATTAACTGAAATTAACTTTAAAATACCATGTAAGCTTTCAATATATAGTACTAGTGATTTTAAAAAACTAATCCAATTTTCTCTTAGTTTATTAGGATAACCCAATTCACTTGATTTTGTATGATTATTCTTCTGGAATTTCTTTTAATGTAAGTTACTTAGATTTGCCCAAACTTGCAAAGAACTTGCTGTATGTGTGCAAATATGTGAAAGGTGTTAAACTTTTATTCTCCCTAATTTTCTTTTGAACAGAGCCCTTTTAAATCACCTGGGTGAGGCCCATAAACTAAGCATATTTATTCATACAAGGAGACAGCTTTCCCTTTGGTCTGAACACACAATGATTCTCTCTTAGTCTTCATTTCATTTAATTTTTCTTCTTTTGTAAAATGAATCTAGCTTTCTATATGCTGTAAACAAAGACAACTCACAAAACATCTCAGAGACTGAGTTTGACCAAGATAAAAGCAATCTCTCAAAATGCCTTAAAAGATTTAAAACATCATAAACTCGAGGGGAAAATGTTATCTCGAATCAAACTCCAACTTTAGTCTTTAACTACAATAAAAGTCTCTTCTCTTTCTCCTCTCTCTTTCATCCTCTCTGCCTCTCCCTCTTCCTTCCCTTTCTCTCACTCTCTGATACCTTGATGGACCACAGTGATTTTTTTTTTCCTCCTCAATTTTTTCCTTAAACTTAAAGTGCTAAGGTAGACATTCAGAACAATCTTACATTTGAAATGTGCTAAAATTCACAGGCTATATCAAGTTCCTTTTTTGTCACAGTGGCCCACATGTAATAGCACTCTAAAGGAGTTCACTGGCAGTAATGGGGTTATAATAAGATAAAACTGACTTAGCCAAGGTAGAAGTGTTTAATTTTCTGTGGAAGAGAATCTTACACTCTTTTCAGAGACCGAATTGGAAATGTGGTTGAAAGTTAAGAATGGGTCATCAGGAGTGGCAAGACTGGCAACAGGGAGAACAGCGTGGCCACTGGAGTATAAGTCTTCAGGTTCCATTTTGGTTCATAAAAGGGTATAATTTTTATTTCAGAGATTTAGCAATGGCTGAAATGTATGCTGTGAAAGAGGAAGAGGAAGAAAGAATGGAAAACACCTAAGAAGTGAGGTCTAACAGGAGTCAGACTCTGGAAAAGTCTGCAGATGACAAAAATGAATTTGGGCTTTTATATCCTGGATAATAGATATCATCAAATTCTGTGTTCAGCTTTTTAATTTTTTTTTTAGGTTTTAGTCATGCAAAATGTTGATTTTTATATTATGTGCAAAGTTTCCATTGTTCCAAGCCAGCATCTGTACCCTTCATACACTGAAATACACTCAGACCATAACAGTGCAATCTAATTTCCTAAATACAACTACTTAATTATACCTAAGTCTCTAAAACCCAACTCTACTAGTTCATATTGTGTAATTAATGTAATATTAATAATGTTAAGAAAATTAAAGTTTATCTATTTCTGTATTAATCTAGATAACCAAAGAAGTCTAGAGAAGACATCATGGGAATAAATGTAGCAAACTACTCTAATGACCAAGGCTCATAAAATCCAGTCTCTCGCAATGGCACCAATCAAAGAACAAAAACCTCCTTTAGAGAAAGGTAAAGTATTGTAATACTTGTATCCTAATCAGATTTTATTCATTAGTTATCTACTTTTAGATTTTTCTTCTATAATGGCTCCAAGAATACATGAGATGTGTAATAGTATCAAATATTTCTACTTCAGTGTTGTGGTAAAGCTGCCACAATCTGCTCAAGTATCCAAGTATCTAAATGGTTACCAGTGGGCTAGGTTAAGCTTTGCATCCACACCGCATGTGGAGAATAAAATGAAATTCAAGCTCACTTGTGACAAGAAATGTTACAAAGAGGATCAGATACTGAGTAACCTGCCAAGTTCTTTTAAATATCAAGAGCAGATAAACTAACCAAAAGACACAGAGAGAATATCCAAATTAACAAAATCAGAAAGGCAAAGGGGGCTATAACAACAGATACTAAGAACATCCGAAGAATCATTAGATCATACTTCAAAAACCTGTTCTCCACAAAATTGGAAAATCTAAAGAAAATGGACAAAGTTATAGATAGTTACCACTTACCAAAATTAAATCAAGACCAGACAAACAATTTAAATAGCCCTATAACCCCTAAGGACATAGAAGAAGTCATCAAAAGTCTCCCCCCCCTCCAAAAAAAAAGAAGCCAGAGCTGGATGATTTTTAGCACAGAATTCTGCCAGAACATCAGAGAAGAGCTAATACACATACTCCTCAAATTATTCCATATACTAGAAACAGAAGGAGCATTACCAAACTCTTTTTACAAAGCTTCACTTACCCTGATATCTAAACCACACAAAGACTTATCTAAAAAAGATATAATGGCCAATCACCCTCATGAACACTGATGCAAAATTACTCAATAAAATACTGGCGAACTGAATCCAAGAACAAAAAATTCATTCATTATGATCATTCTATCCCAGAGATGCAGGGGTGGTTCAACATATGAAAATCTATTGATTTAATCCACAATATAAATAGAAAGAAAAAAAAAACATGGGCCAAACTTCTAGAGATCATTTGGAGAGAGGCAGAAGCATATGAGTAAAGGGGGCAAAACTATAATAGGATGCCCACAGAAACAGCTGGCCTGAGCTAGTGACAGCTCACTGACTCAGAATTGATAGCAGAGGAACCAACATAGGATGGAACAAGAACCTCTCAATGTGGGTGACAATTGTGTGACTTTGGTAGTCTATGAGGCCACTGGCAGTGGGAACAAGATTTCTCCATAGTGCTTGAAATGACTTTTAGGAACCTATTCTTTTTGGAGGAATACCTTTTTCAGACTAAATACAGGGGGGGGGGGGTGCTATATATAGGACCTTTGTCCTGCCTCAAAGTGATGTGTGGAGCTTTGTTGACTTCCCATCATGAAAAGCATTACCCTATCTGAGGAGTAAATGGGGCTGGGGTCGGGGGAAGGTCACAGTAGTGGGAAGAGGGGAGGGAGTGGGAACTGGGATAGGTACGTAAAAATGAGAAAAGATCGTTTTAATTAAAAGTTAATTAATTAAAAAAATCATATGAAATAGGCTTATTAGACAGAAGCTTGAAACTGAAACCAAATACTTGAATATATTCAAAGATCAGAATGAAATTAAAAGAACAATCCTTCAACAAACACAACTTCAGTAAGGAAAAGAAATTTGAAGAAGTAATTTTGTATTTTGTATTTTAAACATGCAACTGGCCTTAGAAAGATATTAGAAAGATATGTCCTAGGGAAATCTAGGCAGGCAAAAGACAGAGTCAGTAAATTTAAAGATCAAAGAAAGTTACCCAGTCTTAGAAGTTGTTGTATCACAATTTTCTCAAAATGGATTTCATCTTGGAGGAGGCTCTTTAAAACTATGCGGATAAACAAAACTTAGAATACTCAGAAAATAAACACCTCACAAGTCTTAGAATGTTCCTGAAGGCAACATAAATTTATAAAATTCTCAAGGACACTTCTCAAAGAAAAAAAAAAAGAACCAAAAGCAAACAAACAAACAACAAAAAAGTCATCCTTTAGTAGTTTCAATAAAATGTCACTAACCACTTATTTTTAACCATTGATTTTCCTTAATAATGCCATAGAACATAATTCTTACTGTAAATTAAGCAAAATTTCTATCTAAATATATAGGCATATATATCAAGGAATTCCTTTTTCTTCCATTATTGTTCTCATAATGCATTTTTAAAAATAAAATTATTTATTTATGTATTTTATATCCCACCTACAGCTTTCCCTCCCTCCCCTTCTTGAAGTTTCTTCCTCCCACTCCACTTTTGTTCCTACCCTGCAATTCAGAAATCTACTTCTGTTTCTGTTTAGGAAAGTGCAGGTCTCTCATGCATGCCAACAAAACATGGCATATCAAGCAACAGTAAGACTAATCACCTCTGCACATATCAAAGAAGGGCAATGTGACCCAAAATGTGGATTAAGGTCCCAAAAGCTAGGCAAGGAGTTGGAGACATCTCCTGTTTCTGTTGTTAGAAGTCTCTCAAGAGGACCAAGCTACACAGCTGTAACATATATACAGAGTGCCAAGTCAGTTCCATACAGGCTTCCTGGTTGTCAGTTGAGTCTCTGTGAGCCCCTGTGGGGTCAGGTTAGTTGATTTTGCGAGTTTTCTGGTGGTGTCCTAGACCACTCTGGCTTCTACAATCCTTTCTTTTAGTCTTCTTTATGATTCCCAGAACTCTGTTCACAGAAGATGGTTACTTCTGACTGTGTATTCGCTATTGCTTGGAGTCTTATCCTTGTAAATAGGCAATTCCCTTGTAGCAAGTTTGTTTTTGTTTTGTTTGTTGTTCGTTATTTGTGTATGTGTGTTTAATTCTTTATTTGTATCTATCAAGGAATATAGGATTGGGATTTGTAAAGTCAATTTCATTCACGTACACCATGGATTTTTACCATTTTTTCTCTCTTCTCCTTCTCTCTGTACCCCTCCCGCCTCCCCCAGTCTTTCTCCTACACCCTATATACTCAAGTTTTTAACATCAAAATGGCCAGGCTTTTCAGTAGTCTCTTCCAGCCCCACCTGAACACTCATGTTCCCATCCCCCCTAGCCTTCAGTCCTCTCACAGAACCTCCTCTCTTTCCCCATTTACCTACTTCTCTTCTATTCTCAGGGAGATCCTTCACACCCCCGCCCCTGAACCCTCTTTTTACCTAGTTTCTTTGGGTCTGTGGATTGCAGCCTAGTTTTCTTTTCTTACAGCTAATAATCAATTTGTGAATGAATAATATTAAGTTTGTCATTTTTGGGTTACCACCATCAGGGTGATTTTTTTCCCCTGTTCCACACATTTGTTTTCAAATTTCCTGGTGTCCTTTTTTTTTTTTTTTTTTTTATTTTCAAGACAGGGTTTCTCCGTAGCTTTTTTTGGTTCCTGTCCTGGAACTAGCTGTTGTAGACCAGGCTGGCCTCGAACTCACAGAGATCCACCTGCCTCTTCCTCCCAGTGCTGGGATTAAAGTCAAGTGCCACCACCGCCCGGCTTGGTGTCCTTGTTTTTAACAGCTGAATTGTATCCCATTGTGTAAATGTATCACATTTTTGTTATCCACTCCTTGGTTGAGAATCATCTATGCTGTTTCCAGTTGCTATGAACAGAGTTTAGCTACTATCCTTGTGGTATAAGTGAGCATCTTTTGGGTATATACCCAACAGTTGTATAGCTGGGTCTTATGATAGATTGATTCCCAGTCTTCTGAGAAACTGCCACACTGACTTCCAAAATAGCTGTACAAGCCTGCACTCCTACGCACAATGCAGGAGGTCCCCCTCCCTCCCCAGCATGAGTGGTCCCTTGTGTTTTGAATCGTATCCATTCCGACAGGTATAAGATGGAATTTCCAACTTGTTTTAATTTTCATTTCCATTATAACTAAGAATGATGAACATTTCCTTAAGTGTTTCTTGGCCATTTGAGATTTTTCTGTTTAAAATTCTATGTTTAGATTTGTATCCTATTTTTAATTAGATTATTTGATTGTTGATTTCTAGTTTCTTTATATATTTTGGCAATCAGTCTTTTATCAGTTGTAGGGTTGTTGAAGGTCTTTTTCCATTCTCTAGGCTGCTATTTTGTTCTATCAATGGTATCCTTTGTCTTACAGAAACTTTTCAAGTTCATGAGGTCCCCATTTATTAATTGTCGAACTTAGTCTTGTGCTATTGGTGTTCTGTTTAGGAAGTTGTATGCAGTACGAATGGGTTCATCAGAAAGACACAGACCGAATACCTTTATCACCCTAATAAGAGTCCATAATTAAAAAAAAAAAAAAACCTCATGTATAAAAGGTCACTCTTATTTCAAAACTGAGGAAATAATAACCTTTCTTGCTTTGGCAAGAACCCTTCCTGATGTTTATTTGCTGATGGATCCTTTTGGTTGCTAAAAGATTAGCTGTTATAACCCTATTAAATTGAATGACCTAGCAAGCACACACTGTATTGGTCAATTGTACATGACTATAAGGATGACTGCATTTAATACTCTACCATAATTGCAAGTCTGCTCTTAATAAATTACGGTCAGCATCCTTGTATTGAATTGCCTTCTGCTTCTTTAAAAAAATCCACACCATTCGTTTCTTACATTTTACTGGGAGACAATCATCTTACTATATTCCTTTGTATTATTAATTAAGTTTTTCCATTTATTTTACCCACTGACCACAGCATCTCACCTTCTCTCCTCCCATTCCTTTCCCCCACTTCCCATCTCCCATCCCCCATCATCTCCTCGTCCATCTCAGTTCAGAAAGTAATAGGCCTCCCATGGGCTTTAACAAAGCATGGCAGACTACATTGAGGGAGAACCAAGCTCCTCCCCTGCAACCCAGAATGGAGAATAGTCTCTCAAAAACCAGTTCAAGCACAGTGAACAGGTCCTGATCCCACTGCTAGAAGCCCAGCTACACAACTGTCATCCAAATGTGGAGGACGTAGGTTAGTTCTATGTAGGATCTGTAGCTGTTTAGTCCAGAGACTGTGAACTCCCACAAGCTTAGGTCAGCTGTCTTTGTGGGTTCTCCTGTCATGAACCTTTGACACCTCTGGCTCATCAAAAATAATTGTTTTGTTAAATTTTAAGTGAAGTACATACATAGATTTTAATTTGTGAATTAATGAAGAAATTATGTGTGATTCCACATTCTAATTTGAATCAGAAGTGACACCAGATGATAGGATGGAAACAGAGAGTAACATTGGGACAACTTGTGTATTCACATCTGTGATTATTGATGGCTTTAATTTATTAGATTGTTGGGAGTAACTTGAATAATGGAAATTACCAGACATCAATGGAGCTGGTTAGAAAATGTGACTATAGTATGAAAGCAAATAAGTTAGACAAAGAGATTATAAGTACGTAAGACAATATCTTGTATATACCAGGCACATATTTTTCAATATTTGCAGACAGAAATGTCTGAGATCCAAATGCACTTCAAGATTCACAAGTTGACACCATAATACAATTGACTTCTTTACCATATGTATTATTTTGTCATGCATTGGAAATTACATGATTTGAAATATACTTCTTTCTGTAGATGTACTTATTGTGTGTTGACTTGATTGTTGCTTTTATTAAAGGCCATTGAAAACTTGCTTTGATTCACAAAAGACTGGAAGAAGTTTCAGTATAAATAAATCGAAAGGCTGTCTGCTGCATTTCTATGTATAATTAAGTTGTCTGAATTCTCTGAACACTTTCCAAAAAAATATATTAATACGATCATGACAAAAGAGAGAAATTTTATTTTATATTTGCTCAGTGTTATTATATCATTGAAACATAGAGACGAGACATTTAAATATGTGAGCTTAAACTATGTAATAAGAAAACAAAAATAGCAACAACAACAAAAACAGCACATGTAGAATGCTCATAACAGCACTAGAGGAAGCCAAGTTCAGTTCCATTTCTCCCACATGAAAAGCAGGCAGTAACGGACACTATCCTTTGGCCATCTTAATGACCTAAACTGATTCTTATTTTAAAGAAATAAGGGGAAGTTTATTGATAATATCTTCATAAAACGGTCATTTGACTTCAATTTTTTTTCTATTTATGTCTTTTCTGTCTTGATTCCACTAGAAAAAAAAAAAAACCCACCCTAACCTCTCTGCTAGTGTTCAGATGCCACCTCCTCTATCATTTTGTTCCTCTTATGTTTTCATCCTTTGCCTCTTAGCCTCTCCTCACTAGCTGGTCAAGTATAGTAACAAAACAAGGTTCACTGAAGGCCTCTCATCAAGTGTACTTAATAACCAGTCTGATGTTTTACAAGAGTTCCGCTCCCACTTCCTCAAACTCAGCATGATCTACTTCAACTAACTTTTTCCTGGTACTCAAAGAAAAATAATCACAGTGTACCCAAAGTCTTGTGTGCTGCTCAAACTATTTTAAAAATGATTGTTCTCTGTAGGTTCACACTTTCAGTAGTATTCTCTGTAGGTCACAAAACCCATTCTCATGAAATGCCCTCTAGACTAAATTTCCAGTTTCTTCTTTCCTGATTCTCCCAGGGCAGATGGTTATTCCTTTTCCGCTTAGCATGTTCTTTATTTCTCTCTCCCTGAGCACAGATAACCAAGGTACCGAACAAAGAGAGCGATAGAAGGTTACTATTTCAAGTTTGGGTTTTGTTTTGTTTTCTGTTTTGTTGTTGTTGTTCTGTTTGTTTATGTGTGATTTTGTTTATTTTCTTGTCTTTAGAACAAAAATATTTTGTTGAATCCTAGGTCCCTGGGCAATCTAGTGTCAGATTCTTTGTCACCTAAGAAGTGTCACTTATGGGTTTCATCTCCTGGAGTGAGCCAGAAATCAAATCAGATGTTGATTTTTCCCAGAACTTTGTGCCACCATTGCAGATTTGTGCATTGGTTAGTGTTTGCATTTCCCATTTGACAGCATGCAGTATACCTTCCTCTTGATTTCAAAGTGCCAAACTTAGCACGATGTGAAAATTCTCTTTTGCCAAATAAGCTAATGTGTTCATGGATTCCCTAGATTGGAAAATAAATGTTGAGAAGTCATTCCATGTACAGTGCAGGGACATGTTACCCTAACATTTAATTATTAATTTTTGCAAATTGATATGCAAAGTTTTTTTTTAATTCAAGTTAAGTAAATATGTTAATTATCTATTGGAGGAAAACAAATGATCACAAATTAAGTAACTGAATACAGCATCTACTTATATTCTCACAGAGGAAGTTTAAAATGGTCATTGTCAGAGTTACACATTATAAATTAAGGAGTAAGGCAGAGAAACTTGTACTTAGGATTTCATTTCAAGTTTATTCAGATCTTAGGTAGGGTTTGGTTTATTGTGGACGATTTGTGCCTCCCTGTTTTCCTGTTTGTTGGTGCTGGAGATCACATCCTTAAAGCTACAAAAGAAAGCCTAACAGGATTGCAGTTATGGTAGGTAATTCAAGCATGTACATTTCCTGAGGCCCGAGTCAGTGGGAGAGAATTCTTATCTTTAAAGACTACTGTGATTATTAAGACCATACAGAATAGTAACTTTTACTCTTTACTAAAAATTGATGTTTTGGGATATTATAGAGGATTTCTCCAAATTAACATACACCTATTACATAAAAACACAGCTACTTAGGACTCTTCATTATAACAGAAAAAAAATCATTTTTTCATATTTAGTATGACTGTATGTGGATGCATTTATTTTTTATAATGTCAGGGATAATGGCAGCAGAGTAAAATTCACAGTGTAAACAATAGCCAGTCTACTTGCAAGTTAGATTTTTTTTTCCTGAACACATGGTCATTTTTACTCACAGCATTCTATATTTCTTGCTGAAGAAAGTAGCCTTGGCTAGTTCTTTACTGCTTTTGTAGGAAAGGAATACTCACATACTGTAGGCAGTGAGTCATGCAACTCAGAAAAATGAGAATTTATTTACATTCTGAGTAAATGCATCAAACTGAACCTCAACAATCCATAGTAGCATGCAGCAGAAATTAATTTCTGCTTTCAAAGTGGTCCTAACATGTCAAATACCTAATTACAAGTGTAATTGTATTTTCTCTTGTTCTTTGCTCAGTCTAGAAGAAAACAACACTGTTTTCATCTTCAGAAAAAAAATAGTGTCATCCTTGATTTCCATTATTAGAACAGTTCTAACACCTTTTGTGCAAAATTACATGCTTCACTATGCCCACCTGGAAAGTTTGGCATGTCCTACCTGGTGAGAGCTAGAATTTACATAGAAGAGAGTTGCTCAGAAATTCAACTGTCTAATTGATTCTTGAAAAAACTACCTTCTTAATTGAGCTAATCTTTTTGATTAAAAGCTCTAATTTCAAAGTGGATTCATTGCTTGAGCCAAAAACATTCTTTACAGATGTTGATTCTATATAAGGGAACAAAGAACTTTTTCAAATTTCATCTTGTATTTCAATCAAAGAAAAGTCCAGTGATATAAACAACCACCAATATCAAAATATAAGTCTGTTTTCATTGTACTATGTATAACATTTAAGTGTAACAAATTCAAATATATAAAGAGACAATTTAAATCAAATGATTAACATTTGGAGATAATCAGTCATGGGCATGGAATACTACTTAATTGGGTAATGACTTCATTAAACATGGCTAATCACACACCACCTTGAACTCATTTTCTAAACATAGAATTAATTATTCAAATTATATCAATTAAAGCACAACAGTCAATGACTGGATTCCTTTTTTAAAGCTGCCTAGGCAAGCGTGCCAAAATAATTCTGTTCACCATTTTCAGGAGGTAGAATATGCATTGAATATATAATAAAAGAACATAAAAATGAATTGTGAAACGAATAGGACTATAAGACCAAACAAGAAAACAATGACTACTTTTATAACAGCAAAATCACATAATAGATTCTTAAACGTACATGAGACACAGAGAGCGTAACTAGGGGACTGGATAAAATGGCCCAGTGGATAAAGTACTTGCTGCATAAGTATAGTAACATGATTTGGATACCCAGAACCCATATGAAAAGCCAGAGAGGATGTCTTGTGCCTGTAACTACAGTATGAGGAGTCAAGCAGGGACAGGTGGGTCCGTGGGCCTCGCTGACCAGTCCTAACAACCAGGTTCAGTGAGAGGCCCTTTCTTAAAAAATGAAGTGGAGAAACAACCAAGAATAACATCCTGCCCTGGATTTTGGTTTCTACAGAGTCAAGCACAACTCACTGCACAAAAGCATACACACACACACTCACACACACTTACAAGTATAAAGTATACACTTATACAAGTATAAAGAATACACTTGAATTCCAAATCTATGTCATTATCGTAGTGTTGTGTGTGGTTTGTTTTTCATTCAAGCATGGTATTCCCCTTTGATATCAAACAGTAAAATGCATCTTCCTTTTTCTGTATAATATACATCAATATCTGACCTATTCAGTGGATGATGGCACAAAAGCAGTTATATTTCAAGAGAACAGCTTGTATAAGAGATTTGAAATCCAGAGTGAAATGTTATGAATACCACAAGGTAAATTATAAATGAGGTGTGCTAAATTGAGAATCATGGAAAAGGCTATCTGGCTTGCTCATTTATAGACATGTTCTGAAAAACTTATTTTATGTCAATCATGTGTTGAAATCTAACTTGGTTTTGCTTACAGCACTCTTACACAAATTACCCCTGGCCGCTCTGACACCGTAAACAGATAAATGTGCTTTCTCATTGCTCTCACTTAATTCCTTGTAAGAAAAGTTCAGTAAAGGATATGAATGATAATAATCATTGCCCTGTGATTTGGGGTTATCGATAGTTATTTAAGAAAAGTATCATTTTAGGAAATATTTTCTTTTACTATGATAAAAATGCTACAATCCAAAGCAACTAAATAAAGGGAGAGTATATTTGGCTATTGGTATCAGAGGGACAGAAAGTTCATTCCTGCAGGTTATATTTGCCACGGCAACAGGAGAAGGAACTGTTGAAAGGAGGCTGCTTGTTCATCCAGGCTGCCTGGCTAGCTAGCCCCCAAATAACCACAGAGAATTAATTAATCACTGTATTAATTAAAACACTGCTTAGCCCATTAGCTCTAGTTTCTTATTGGTTAATTCTTACATCTTAATTTAACCCATTTCTATTAATCTGTGCATTGCCATGTGGCAGTGGCTTACTGGTTAAAATTCCCAGCGTCTGTCTCTGGTGGATCCATGGTGTCTCTCTCACTCTGCTTTCTACCTCCCATAATTCAGTTCCATCTTCCCCTGCCTACCTAAGTTCTACCCTATCAGGCCAAGGCAGTTTCTTTATTCATTAACCAATATAGGCAACACATAGAAAGAAGGACCTTTTACACCAAGGAACCCGAGAATGACATCTCAACCAGACATAGGAGGTAGAAAAAGAAAAAAGCATGGCAGAATATAAACAATCAAAGCTGAACCACAGCAAGTAACTCCTCCAGCAAGGTTCCATTCCCCAAAGCATCCGTAAACTCCCCAGTAATTCTACTAAATGGGGATCAAATGTTCAAATACATTTCAACCACTTTTCTCATTCTCTTTTTTTTTCTTTTCGCTGCAAACTTTGGTCTATTGTTTAATTATTTTAAATTCAGTTTGGTATTTTCATTGCTGAGTATATTAATAAGAAGGTATTGGTGTTTTATTTTTGAGTCAGGTGCTCACATAATTCTGGCCAATCTCCAATTGTAATTCACTACTTAAGGCTGACTTTGACATCCTGATACTCCTGCCTGCACCTCCTAAGGGTTGTGATTAAAGTAGAATATTATTATTATCACTATTGATGTTATCGCTACTATTTCTTGTATACATGTATAATTTGTGTGGTGGGTGCACCTGTACCATAGAACACCTACTGCCTATCTAATGAGCCATATTACCCACCAGAGAATATTTTAAAATTTTAAATGTTGTATATGTTTGTGTGTAACAGAAAGAAAAAGACAGAGACAGAGAAAGAGAGCAACAGAGAGACAAAGACATCAGAGTGAGAGAGTTAGACAGAGAAAGAGAAAGAAGTATTTTTATGGGGTGTGAACTTAGTGTTTGGTGTGTGCACATGTGTTGATATGTGTGCATGCATGTACCATTATTATTTTTGATTCAGGGACCCTCACTGAGGGAGAGACCCATTGATTTGGGGTGAGTTGACTGGCCAATGAGCTTTAGATCCCTTAGTCACTCACTTGTGCCTAATGTTAAATGCAGCATACACCACTGTGTTGATGTTGTCATGTGACTTAGGGATGCAAATTCATGTCTTAATACTTGCACAGATGTCACTTGACTGCGCTGTATCCCTCACCCCGAATTAATTTCTAATTGAACGGTAATTAAAGTGTGGACATGCCCGTAAAAGGACTATAAAGCACTAAATCACTTTACCTATAAACTGAAATTCATTGTATAAGGACTTTTGTGAAAATAATCACTGCAAAACCTCTCTGATAAAACAAGTCCTAAATTCTGATGCATTTTCTGGTATGATTTATTATTATTATTACAATATTTTCTTCATTAAAACATTGAGCAAGCAGGCAAAGATATTTACTTTTAACTAAATGGTTATTCTCTAACATGTTTTGTTTAAATTTGATACTAAAACTAACAAAACACATAACTGAATTTTAAGTGATATCTAATTTGATATATTTATGATGTAGAAAATAAAGTAAAAGTATCAACATTTCCCATCTCTCTATGTTTGTATGCAGATATTAGCTTTCTCCACAGCATGTCTCAAAACAAATAGAGATTCATAAAGTAGTAGTACAATAATAATAATAATAATTTCAATTTGAGGCTTATTCCACTCTACATTATGTTTGAACACGAGGTATGATTTTTCTGAAAATTAATGTGCTCATGTTGTCATCCTGAACCTGTTGTTAAAGCATATGGAAATAATACTCTTAACCTAGTAATTTAGTTTAATAGAAGTTATGCCTCATTATCATATATTTATAAAATAATACTGGGTAATTTCATGGAAAATTGTTTCTGAAATTATTGCATTACGATAACTGAACACAAAGAAACAATCTGAAATGAAAGTTTTATCCTCCTGCCCTGATGAAACCACATTATAATAAAAGCTTGCTGACGTGTTCATAGTTATTTGCTGAGGAAGAATATGATAGTAAAATATTAAATCTAATAGGAGCAATATATACCGATAATACATTTCATATGTATGATTGTTTCTCACAATTGCAACGCACTTTATTATGTCTAATGAATACTGTTGAGCTTCAAGTTCAATATTAGAATCTGAAAATACCTGGGTAACTGCTTGCAATTCCATGACAAACACTTTCTACCTTGCATGGTCCTCGTCAGAAAGATTATTTGTCTTTGTAAAATATTTAAAGAATCAAAGACAGCTATTGTCATGTATATTTATCACCATTTTATTTTATGATGGCACATGTTCTACTGAAACAAATGATGCAAAAATTTAGAAAAAATAAGTATTGATTAAATTGATATACTAACAGACTAGTTCTCTTAGTTAATACTCTTTACCACAATATGTGGAATAATTAATATTTATTAAATGCAATAATTAGTTTCAACATGCTTTAAAACAATTAATTATGTTATTATTATTGTCCATTTGCATTTTACATTTATTTTTTCTTGATGTCAACATATTCTCAAAGAAAAGTAGATAATTAATCAACAATATTTGTCATAAAATTATCTTCAACACATTGACATAAGAACATTATTAGCCTCGATGTGTTAAGTCAAATATTTAAAGCTATTTATGGCTTATTGGTGCTAACACCATTCTCCTTCTTTGCACTTAATGGGGTCCAAGAACTTTAAGTTAATTAGGTCTCATTGCTTTCCTGTCACTAAGAATCGTAACCGACCACATCAAGGGAATTAAAATCCACTTTGATTTTACCACCTGTACCTCTTTCAGTACATCTAATTCTGCTTGAAATTTTGCTCTGAATGACAAAATAATAGAAAAAAGTATCAAAAAGAACAAAACTGTTGTGGAATATTAGTTAAAGATGTGATACATATCTTTAAGCTCTAACTATTTGTTTAATGATTCAAAGATGTGCTGCATGTTTTATGCTGTATTTGTTTAACTCTGTGAGGCTGTGTTACTTTGCCTGTCTGAAAGACCTGAGTCCCCTAATAAAGAGCTGCATGCCCAGTAGTGACGTAGGAGAGAGACAGGTGGGGCTGCCAGGCAGAGAGAATTAACAGAGAGGAAGAATGGGAAGCAAGAGGAACAATTAAAGGAGAGGGAGAGGAAGATGCCAGTGGCCAGCCATCCAGCAACACAGCCAGCCACAAAGTAAAAAGTAAGAAAGAGACAGAGAATAAAGAAAGGTAAAATCCCAGGGGCAAAAGGTAGATGCAATAATTTAAGAAATACTGGCTAAAAATAAATCTAGCTAAGGCAAGACATTCATAAGAAAGAATAAGTATCCCTGTATTTATTTGTGAGCTGAGTGTCAGGCCCCTACGAACAAGGAGTAAAGCAAAATGAAACAAAAAAACTACACATAACTATATATAAAATTTTTTAAATGCTTTGTCTTTAGGAATAAATAATTCAATTAAAAATTATCAATCATACTGCTCAATATTCAATAAATCCCTATTCTTTATAGCTTAGCAAATTCAGTGATGTTTAAAGATCTGCTTTTAATTCAGTGTGCAACAATCATAAAGTGTAGAGATACTTGACCCTTCTGCATGTTAGAAAGAATATAAATGGACTCTAGCATGAGTTAAAATAAACAAAAAGGTAAATAAATAAAAATAATAAATTGAATAAAAAGTGTTAAATGAGGGATTGTTTAAATTCATGCAGCCAATCTTTTTGTTTTATAGATTATTCTTCTCATCCTTACTGAAAGGATGGGTATATATTTAAAATATAATACATTCCTTAGAAGTGTAATAAAATAACTATTATGGTGAACAAAATAGATACACATAACAATATTAACTATAGCTGTGTTGTGTATTTGATCTTCTGACTTAGGAGTATAGCACATGTGCAAAACAAATTGAGGTCATTGCCCTCTCTCTTCCACTTGAGCCCTCATATTACCCCGTCTCACACCTGATAGCCACCATCTTACCTTCATTTTCAAAGTTTTGAACTACTCTTGGATTCTATTTTTAGATATCACATGGTATTTGTCTTTCAGTGTCCAAGTATTTTGTTTTAGACTAATGTCTTCTGAAGTGTGTCACTGGTGGCACACACCTTTGATCCCAACACTCCTCAAGAGGTACTCAAGAGGTAGAGGCAGGCAGATCTCTGAGTTCAAGACCAGCCTGATCTACAGAGTGAGTTTTAGGTCAGCCATGACTGTGCAGAGAAGCTCTCTCTCAAAACAAACAAACAAACAATAATAAGCCCTCTGAAATAATTTATGCTGTTAAATTATAGAATTTTTAAGAGAAATAATATTCTGTTGATCTGTTGTACTGCAGTTTTATTACCCATTTACCTACCCAAAGAAACTTTTATATAAATATTTCCAAGCTATTAGAAGTAGTGATGATTTAAACATAGAAGCAAAGTATCTTATTCACATGCTGAGTTCACATCTATTGGAGGGGCTGCTGTGACGTCTTATCATTCTGTTTCCATTTTTAGTGGACCTTCCATATTCATTTCCAGACTGATGATCTCATTTCCCATTTCCAATAAGAGCACAGAAGGGCTAGGTTCTCTTCCATGGCCCAGTTACAAAAGCTTCCTATCTCTTTTCTTTTCTAACAATAATAATGATTCTGAAAGATGAGGTGATGTCTTGGGATTCTGAGTTATAACTCTCTAATGGGTAAACTTAAGAGACACTTTTTCATCTTTCTGTTGGTTTTTATGCCTTATGGAGAAATATCTATACATATCCTTTATTAATTTATAAACTGGTTATTTGTGGCTATTTTTTCTTTTTCAGATACTTATTGGAATGAGTTTTCACATTTTGACTGATCACTAGGCATATAGTTGTACTGATGTACATAAGATAAAGAACAGTTGCAAAAATAAAAGCAATATAATGAGAACTTTTTTCCAGTCAACTTGCTGCCTTGCCACTTTTTGTGTCCTTTGTTGTACAGAATAGTCTTAGTTTGGTGTGTTATTTGATCTGTTGTTATGTATTTTTCAAACAATCACCAACATCAAGAATCATTCTCCTATGTTTGTACCAGGTCTTGTATTTAAGTCTTTAATTCATTCTGATTTGACTTTTTGTGTATTGAGAGATGATGATGCAAGCTCATTTCAAATATATGTTTATCCATACTTCCCAACACTTTCGAATAATTTTCCATGTTCTTCTTGATATCCTCATCAAAAATTAGATAACCATCTATTCATATACTTATGGATGAAGCTTTCTGCTCCAGTTGTTCATGTGCTTGTCTATAACACTTCAGTTGCTATAACATGGAGATGCAACTTGAAATCAGAATATGATGTTCTCAGCCTCAAGGATATCTCCTACTATTCAAAGCTTTGTTGTCCCATACATAGGTTTTGATAGTAATTGTGTTGAACTTGTAGGTTGTTATGCTAGTGCAGATGTTTTAAACTACATAATTCTACCATCATACAAAAGGAACATCTTTCTTCCTATAGTTCTTCTTTCTTACTTATTTACATGTATTCATAAGGATACAATCTGAGACACTGACTGATAAGAAAGTATATGTTTAGGTGTTTCCGTCATTGTCGAATTATCACAAAGTGCATTAATCTGAGCTAAGACACCCATGATGCTACCAGGAAATATAATATTTTAGGACTGCTGTTGTATATGCAGTCCATATCAGACTGCTATTTTGTTCTAGGCTACATGATCATATTTCTGTTTCTTCATTTCATTATATTCTTATGCTTTCCATTCTGTGAATTCCTCACTTCTGTGAGATTTATTCATTACTACCTACTTTTGATGTTACCGTAAATGAAATTGTTTCTCAAATTGGTTTAGAATTCGATCATTATCTAAGTACACATTATACCTCATTTTCACACTAATTTTACATCTCAAAGCTATCCTGAAACCTAACAGAATTGTTCAATTTTAGATCTATCATACTCATATAAGGAGAAATATTAAGTGTCCACTGCTAGGGGATTCCAAAATGATGGTACTACACTTGCTGAATATTTAAATACACATTACTTGAACCTTAATCCGAGCATACATTGAGAAATCTGGTGTTTCTCTGATCACTGGAGTCCGGTGCATAACGTCAGGAAGACAGATCTCAGATTCGTGCTGATGTCCTGTTGCTTTTATGTCCTAATTATCCTGAATGTTAAATTATGCCAGTGTTCAGACTCTTCACTGCTTTCTCCTCTCTTCTATGTGAAAAGTCAAGCTTTTCCGTCGCAAATACCAACTATAGCGGCACAACTCATCGACCAAGGATGATTTCATTCAAGATGACTGCAGTTGACTCAAAGACTATCAAAGTAAATGAGATTAGACTCAGTTTTATTGAAATAAAAGGCATGAAATATTTTTAAGCTCCAGAAAAAATATAGGAGACGCTTAGAAAAAAGGGTTCCCAGTCACACCAGGTCATCTGTGTTTAGTTATTAAGGCTGAGCTACTATCCTCCCACAGGCAGGATAGGAAGCAGGGCTCTCGGCTGTGATTACTACATTTTGAAGGGCACATCACTGGTTTCCAAGAAAGACTCTCTTCTGTATGTTGTGATGGGCTAAAAGGCTGTGAGAAGGTTCTTATCACATGGTGAAAAGAGAAAAAAATTGGAGTTGTAATGTTTATAAAGTAAATAATCCAGGAAAAAAGGTTAAGAGCAACTAGAGCCAGGGGAACATTGTCTAACATTTACTCGAGATGAGAGAAATTAGAATATGGTCTCAGGAAACAGATTTACAGAGCTAGTATCCAGTGAAGGGTAAAATGTATCATTTAAAAAGACACAGCCTCACCTTAGTCTTAGAGCTTGGCAGATTTTGCAGAGGGTTTCTCTGTTGCTAAAGTACCACCTTCAGTCTCAGTAGAGTTGACCGCACTTCCAGTTTCAAAGTACACGCTGTCACTGATCCTCTCAAGGTCCCATTGAGGACTAAACAATGTTCCCACATAGTTCATCCTTTCAAGACTTTTGCTCCATTCTGGCCACACTGGAGATAAAGCTTTTGGAGGCTAATTTAAATGGAACCTAACCTATAGAAGAAGGGTCCACACAAAAGGGAAAGCATAAAAACTTGGTGTCTTTCCAGCCAAACACCCAAAGGAGACTTTCTGACAGAGAAAGAGATGGGCAGCTGTATACAGGCGGGAAAGAGAACTTTCAGCAGAAACTACGTTTTCTGTAAACTAAATTATAAGCTTCTGAACTTCAGAGATATTAGAAAATCAATGTCTGCTGTCTAAACCTTACCATGATAGTTTTTATGATACAATAAGCAAAATAATATAACATGCCATTTACTTTTTGTGTTCATTTCTTCTTTAAAAAGTCCTGTTTTATATCTTCCTGTGCCTACAAACCACACTTCCAGTGTCCCCTTTCTCCTGGAAGTTGTTTCAATTTGTTTAATGTCTTCATATTTGAAAGTTATACATCATTCTTGTTTACACATATAATAATTTATCCAGGGAACATCATTTTATCTTTTATTGTGAATTCCATACTTTTAGTCCACTTCCCATCTTTTAAATAAGACCTGCTTCACTATCTATCTTCCAAAAGCAACTTATGAATCTTTGCCTTGGAGCCAGGCCACACAAATACTGATATATATTGTATATTATAGCATATATAATACTGTATAATATGTAAACTTCTTTTATTTTGATTTGATATCCAAAACTTCATTTCCATACTGTACTTACTTATTTTACTGCATTCCTTTTTTCTAGAGATTTTTTTTGAAAACCCATTATAAAAATATTTCTATGTAAAATCAACTGTAGTTTCTCAAGATTAAGAAATTCATTCACCTTATGTCTTTGGGCTCTGTCTTTAATGTTTAATTGACTAATGTAGAAATTAGATTTCTCCTCTAACCAAATTAGTCAGTTTTGTGGTTTAAAATATTAGTTTTCCCTCTGAACATGAACAAAATTTAAATAGGGAATTTAATTAAAAATAATTTAAGTAAAAAAGAGTTTATAAGTTATGTATCAAGTACAATAATCAAAACTTTTAGCCATTAAACCCAGTTGTAATGGCTCCTTTGACAAATTATATAATTTTAGCTAAAATCTGCTATGAATAAAGCAAATGATTGTGCATCCTGTGTTATGTTTCAATCAATATAACAGTACTCTTTTAAGTGAGAACTACACATTTCTGGTTTCACCTTCAATTTAAAAAATGCAAGGAAATAGCCTCTCCTCCTAACCATCCATGGGCAAGGACGGCGGGCATTTGGATTCCTCCCTGCATCACTTTCCATAGTCCATTATTGCCCGGTAACAGCTGGTGACACCGAGTCACTGTGCTCTAGGAAAGATTTCTCTTCCCTCCTCCATCTGTTTCAGTTCATTTACTTCAGGAATGAAACACTGCTCTGGCTGGCCTGCTTACAGCATCTTATCTACAGCATAATTTAAAGCCTTTCAGTTAGAGGAGGCAAATTCTGCATTCAGAGAGAAGTTTGACTTTAAACACGTGTCGGCGTAGAAGAGCTGATCGAATCATACAGAAACTTTGCACAGATTGCATAGAAAAATATGGGATGCCTATGCTAAAAGAAGCTAAACCTGACTGTTCAACATGTGTGGACACAGTGTGTCTAGTATACTGAGGTTTACTTTAAAGCTAAATGCCCATTATTTATTTCCACTGAAGAACAGAAAGGACTGTCAGTTTATATAAGCACCACCAGAGTCGTGTCCCTGTGTTCTGTTGCAAGAGACATCAGTGAACGTGGAAGCAACTGTTCTTTCCATTTCTGCTTACACCTGGTTCAAAGGCCTCAGTCATGGTAATAAGAGATTGCATTTATTTTCCTCATTTTAAATTCTTTCTTCCTTCCTCTGTCTCTCCTTATAAATTTATGGGGAATCTATGTGGGATAGAGAAGCGGGGGGGGACTGACTTCTTCCATGCCTGACAAAAATCACAGACTCTAGAGACACACACATACACGTATATACACATGTCAAAGGGCACACAAAGAGATAGAGGATAGAGATAGATAGACAGGTAGATAGATGATAGATAGATAGATAGATAGATAGATAGATAGATAGATAGATAGATATAGATGATAGATAGATGACAGATAAATAAATAACACAGAGAGAGAGTCTTAAAAACAATCCTGAACTCATATTCTTCACCTAAAAAAACTGGCTTTTTCATAGAGTTTCTTATAGTACTAAGTAATAAATTTAATTGAAAGCATGTGAAGCAGTATTCATCCCATTGTTGAAGATCAAAACAAAGGAATGTAGTATTTGCAGAAATAATGAGACATCCTTTTTCTTATATAATAATTATTTTTATAAGTTTTTTTTTCTTTTTTTTGTGCCTTGAGTTCTAGTAATGTTTCTTTTTTTTAATATAATTTTTTATTGAAAAAAAGTTTCCGCCTCCTCCCAGCCTCCTATTTCCCTCCCCTTCCTCCCTTTCCTTCCCCCTTCCCCTACTCCTTTCCCCCTCCCTCTCCTGTCCGAAGAGCAGTCAGGGTTCCCTGCCCTGTGGAAAGTCCAGGGTCCTCTCCCCTCCATCCTGGTCTAGGAAGGTGAACATCCAAACTGGCTAGGCTCCCACAAAGCCAGAACATGAAGTAGGATCAAAACCCAGTGCCATTGTCCTTGGCTTCTCAGCAGCCCTCATTGTCCGCCATATTCAGAGAGTCCGTTTTTATCCCATGCTTTTTCAGTCGCAGTCCAGCTGGCCTTGGTGAGCTCCCAATAGATCAGCCCCACTTGCTCATATTTTCCCTCCTTCTGCTCCTCCTTTGGACATTGGGAGCTCAGTCCGGTGCTCCAGTGTGGGTCTCTGTCTCTATCTCCATCCATCTCCAGATGAAGGTTCTATGGTGATATGCAAGATATTCATTAGTCATTTGTTCAACTATGTTCATAGCAGCATTATTTGTAATAGCCAGAACCTGGAAACAACCTAGATGTCCTTCAATGGAAGAATGGATGAAGAAAGTGTGGAATATATACACATTAGAATACTACTCAGCGGTAAAAAACAATGACTTCTCGAATTTTGCATGCAAATGGATGGAAATAGAAAACACTATCCTGAGTGAGGTAACCCAGACCCAAAAAGATGAACATGGGATGTACTCACTCATAATTGGTTTCTAGAGATAAATAAAGGTCAGTGAGTCTATAATTTGATCTCCTAAAGAAGCTAAATATTTTTATAAGTTTTACAGAAAAAAGGATTTCATTAGACTTTTGAATTAGTGTCTTTGGTCTGATCCGTAGAGGACAAATCTAAGATCATATTCACAAAGTTCATGTTTTGAGAGCTGTATAATCTTCACAAACTCATTACTTGAATAAATCTAACTTTATTCAGTGCAGTATAAAACTACTGCTTATATTGAAATATATAAAACATATACTATATTTTATAGCTCACTGACTTTTTCTTCCAACTTAGTCAGAACTTTATTTTTAGTTTCTCCAAGTGAATATTTTATTATATCCTTTAGTAAATATGTTTTTATTTCTAGATTAAAAAGTAAAAATGTATGTTAACTATCTTCTTTTCATCCAAGTAAGATATCGCTTCTTCTCATAAAGCAATAAACCATGTGACTAAGCTATTCCTTAAAGTTTCATTTACACATTTTCTACTTTAAAGCAGAAAGGGCGTTTCTGATAGATCATTATGTACACTAATATCCTCTCCTTTTCTTGCTGCCATACTTATCAGCATAGGGAAAACTCTTAAGTCGCAAATTATTTGTCGAATAGATACACTGATCCCACACTTGCAAACAAAAATAATCAACTTTTTCATCCTCAATTCTCAAACTTCAGTAATTGATTATAATCAAGACAGTCACTTAAGAAATTCAAAGCATTTTTAACTCTTTGGTTTTTTTTTTTTTTTTGTTTCTACTTACTTTACATTCAATTTCTAGGTAACCTTTTTAAGCAGTACATTTTTTAAGAAAACTTAAAGTTCAAACTACTTCTACCCACCTCTCTTTCTACAATACATCATATGTTTTCACTGATCTCCTTCAGGGGCACTGGAAATGTATCAGTCAGAATAAGCAAAGTTTTTATTTATTTTGACAAGAATTTTCTTAATTCTATCATCTGTGGAAATGGATAAGAAACATTAAAACGTCTTTTGAAAGAGTCTTACTGAAACCCACAGCTCTGTTAACTTCCTGAAACATATAAACATACATGTATAAAAAGAGTTTTGATGAAACTACTTTAGAACTGGCTGCATAATATTTTAGCTAGACAATACATGCTGTAAGCCAAACTGTAGTAACAGGAATAGTGTGTTGTTAATCAGTGGAAGCTGATAGACTCCACAGTAATACAAACTATAGCCAATACCCTTGGCTACAACCATCCAGAACTTGACAGTAAAACAACGTGAATGAGATCACTGGACATGAAAAAAGTTGTGGGAGGTCCTTCTGTCTATGTGTTGCTTTTATTGATTAATGAGTAAAGAAACTATCTTGAGCCTGTAATATGGTAGAGCAGAACTAGGTGGAGAAAACTAAACTGAATGCTGTGAGAAAGGAGGCAGAGTCAGAGAGTCGCCATGGAGCCTAGATGCAGGAATTTTAGCCGGTAAGCTACAGCCATGTGGTGATACACAGATTAATAGAAATGGGTTAAATTAATATGTAAAAGTCAGCCAATAAGAAACTAGATCTAATGGGCCAAGCAGTGATTTAATTAATACAATTTTTGTCTGATTATTTCAGGACTGAGCAGCCAGGAATGAAACAAGCAGCCTCCTCCAACAAAAAGTGAACTGGTACCCACCTAGATGCTTTATCCCTATCAGATAGCTTGCATAGTGGTAGAAGGTACTATGTAAGTTATCAGCATAGATAATTAATCATCATTCTTATCCGCGTGTGAGACCAGTGAGATACTGTAAGGACTAGCATGACAAGATGTAACAACTGGTACAATACTGGCATGAATGTTGTAGGATAGGCAATTATAGACATTATGGTCCAAAACATAATTAATAACTTGAAAAACCTGTACTATTATCTTATATTCAATTATGCATTGGCTCATAGTAACTTTAAAAAGATTGAATACACCTACACAAGAATGACATTAGGTAGATAAACATTATATAATCGCTAAGGCTGTGAAAAATTTACAATTGTGGTATCCTTTTTAATACTCATACATAAATCTCTCTACTTTTCACATTTAAAAATTATAATATTATTCTGCAGAGACAAATAATACCCCTGTGAACTGTACCCATCACTGTTTCCCTTATCTCCCAGGCTTTACAGGATTCATAAATAGGACCCTAATTTAAGTACCCATTAATATCACAGATGCCCTTTTTGCTTTGACAGGCATCTTCATCTGGTGTCCTCCACTGTGTAATCTCAGCATTTAAAAATACACAAGGATTTTCCTCAGGATATTGGAATCTATTCTTACTTCTAATCAAACGATCATGAATAAATTTTTACTATAACTCAATTAAGGTACTTCTTTCTTTAACAGCACAGATCCTCATGCAAGACTTTCTACTAATTTGCAACTTTTCTGTATATTTATAATTTCTACAAAACAAACAGTGAAATAATTATGGTAAAACTGAACTGTGTTTTGTAGTATGCTTTATCCAGGTCAAATGAAAAATCAAAACATTTAATTCCAAAATTCAATGAACATGCCAAATTGTGGTGTGTCTGCCAACTTCACATATTTGTCAGAAAAACACTGAGAAATAATTATGGTTAGATATTCATATAAAAATTATTCTCAAGAGGATGTAGACTGATTTTACTCTTTTATACAAGTACAAAATGTCTTTCATCTTGAAAACCAATTAGCAATGTAAACTAGTTTAAATATTTTACATGAATTTCAAAGGCAGAGATCAAAGGACCATCTAGCCTTAGTTACTCTTAGCAGTTATGTGGTCCAGTTACACATTCAAAGAGTAATTTGCTCTATGATATCCCTAGGGGGTGACATCTCATTCCTATATGATTGCCCTGAGTAACTCTCAGCTTGTTCATTTAAATTTTGGGCTTTTTGTGGTGCAAAAATTACACACCTTCTTCATAATTTTTACCTATTAATCTTTCCTCCATCATTTGTTCTCCTTTTAAATATTTAAAACATTTCACCTACCTGCTCAAGCAAAAATTTTTAAATATGTTGTGAACTATGGTGGGTAACTCCTTACTGCCATTGCTTGTAAAATACTACATGGGCAATGTAGTAGGACAAGCAGCTGAAAGTTTGACATGGCCAAATGCTGGTAGTTACACCCATTTTCCAGGTGGTAGTCACACCCAGTTTCTTGGTAAGTAGTCACGCCCAACTTCCAGGTAATAGTCACACCCAGCTTCAAGTTGGTACTCACACTTAGTTTCCAGGTGGTATTCCCACAGAGTTCCTAGTGGTAGTCATATCCAAATTTCAGGGACAAAGGAGGCATTGTGTTGAAAACAAACATTTTGAGGAATTTAAGACCTTTGGGCAAATAAACATTCAAAGAAGAAGGGACAACTGCACAGAAAAATTACAAAAAAAGGAATAATCTAACCTAATATGATCTCTGGAGTCTCCAAAAATGTGATGGAATCCAAAATCAATTATCCCACCAGGACTAATACGCCACCACTAGGCTGAAAACATGTACATATCAATTTTGGACTACAGACTGCTCATAACAATTTTGAGGAGGCTAGCTGATATGATCCAGCTTGACAGACTCCTCTAGTCAGGTTTTGAGACAAGCCTTACACTTTCCCATTACACAGAGACTGGACAACAAATTATACAGTTGCCTCTCCGAGGATTTGACATTTAATCCAAATATTTCTTTTCAGGATCCCCTAAGAATGTTGTTGCCCCCAGACAGCAGGAAGTAAATTTGAGAACAAGTTGTCCACATTTTCAAGTGGTAGAGTAGGCAGCTTTTAGTCTTTCATTGGGTTATGGATATTTGTCACTGTTTAGGGGGGTTGGTTACAAGTTGTTATTTGGTAATGGTCAGGAAAAAGGCTAAACAATGGAGATTGGATTCAGGGTGTTTTTTTTTTGAAAAGAATAAGTGGAGGATATAGATATGATAGGATAAAAAGGGTAGAATTTTTAATCTACTATAAAAAGAAAGAAAGGGGGTTATAGAGATATGAAAAGAAAAAATGTAGATTATTGAATTTACTTCTAAAAAAGCAAGTTTTTTTAATATTTTACATCAGATTGGACTTTTGCATACTGTATACAAATTTTCTATACAGATGCATATTTGAAATGAATTTTGTTAGAACATACTTGTTATACATTTCTATACTTGTTCAGGGTATTGTTCCTATAGAGCTCAATTAACAATATAACACAATTTTTTAGCCCTTGAAAGTTATTATTACCAACTATTTGTAATAATAAGGGAATGCAGATTAGTAGTCATCTATTATAATCTAATTTGTAGTGATAGTGGGTATATTTTTAAGGTCAAACATACATTTAAAATAAACAGGTCATCTTCAAACACTTCAGAGAGCTACAGAATATGGCAGTTAAGATGTTTCAATAACATAAGCTCGTTTTTATGACAATGAGACATGTCTATTCCTGGATGCATCAATGTACTTAAGAGAAGATGATGGGCATTGAAGAAACTCCACATGCAGTTTACTTTCTCTGTGGCAAAAGTAAACCACTGGGTATTAAAGTGCCCTTGCCTCGATTTCTGACACTATGCTGTTCAAATTGGGTAAGCAGGACACAAAGAGAGTGACTATGAAACTTTGTCAAGACAGGAAGATACAATCCTTCAAAAATCCTGCTTTACAGAAAAGTCTTTCAAATAATCTAGGCCTGTAGGCTGACGATGGATGTCCTAATATTTCAGATGAACTTTGTGTGACTGCCCAGGCAGACAGATGTTGTTGTCATTTCTCATACTTTTTTAGAAATTAGTGGCTCACACTTCCTGTTGATTCGGTTAATATTATTTCTTCCTCAGGTAATGCTTATGGAACCTCAGTTTGTTACGAGACCATCAAAGTCAAAATATATTTCCATTTCTAAAAGTCATCTAAGGAGGCTAGACTTTATTTTTATAAAATTTAATTTCTAAAGAATTTATTTAATCTAGTGGGAAATTGTGCAAAATACTAAGATCACTATATGCCCTGATGTTTTTTCTCAGTGCCAATTACCTCTTAATTTCTATGCAGAATGTTCTTAGAAAGAGTAACTTGAGCTAACACATCATATTCGGACACCAGCAGCTTTATGTTCTGATACACCTGCTATCTCTCTGCATTCCTTCATGATTCATAGCTAATCAGAGCTTTTTCTCACCAAAACTTTGCATTTTTTTGGCTTGATAATCAAAGGATCTCAATTCTATTTCAAGAAAGTACAGAATCTCACTGTACTTTTTCTATTAATTAAAATGTAATTGGATAGCTCTGGAATTGAGGTTATCATCTGCTAACTGAAATTATTTGTGCCAGAAAGGGTATTGGCTTATTTTACCACATCTCACGTTAAACACTGCAATATTGTCTCAACTCATCTATTTTCCTCATTTAATACCTCCCAATTTATTTCTTCAGTGAGTAAAGAAAGTAAACTTTTAGCTGCAAATCAGTTCATGCAAAGTCTCATATGTATATTTCCCTCAAATGTTGCTATTTAAGCACTAGTCAGTATTTAAAAAAAAAACAAGCTGAATTGATGCAATAAATCAAAACTAAGGCTCAAAACAAGCTAAGTGTTTTGATGTGGGATGTCCTTCTTTATTTGTGTTGCTTTTACTGGCTAATGAATAAACCTGCATTGGCGTATATGTCAGAGAAGACTATATCCAGGCTGGAACTGGAAGTATATATATCGAGAGAGAGAGAGAGAGAGAGAGAGAGAGAGAGAGAGAGAGAGAGAGAGAGAGAGAGAGAGAAGAGGCAGAATCAGGGAGATGCCATTTCACTGCCGCAGGAGACAGAGAGATGCCAGAACTTTACCTGGGAAGCACAGCCTTGTGGCAATACACAGAACAATAGAAATGAATTAATTTAGGATGTAAGAGTTAGCCAGAAATACACCTGAGTCCTTGGCAAAACAGTGTTCAATTAATATAGCTTGGGTCTGAGTGGCTTGGAAATGAACTCATAGTCACCAACTGCAGTGCTTCAGTCGAAGATAAGCGATTTGAAGTATAGTATCTGAAGACATTATGTTCACTAAAGAGAGAGTGAAGACAGGAAAGATTCAGAATTATCATTAGCTCCTTGACTGATTGAGGAAATAGTTTTGATACTCATTAATATATAGATTTAAGAGAGGAAGTGCATTTGGTCTCACAGTATGTGTTCATTTAAAATCAGGATTAGTTTTTGTTGTCTGCAGAGATGTGTTCAGTCATTAAAAGTCAATTTGACACTGATGTGCAACTAAGAGGCGAGTTGCATGGTGCAGATGTGATTTTCAGAACTATTGACTACTATTGATAGCTGAAACCACGTGAGAAAAAGGGAGAACCAGGAAAAACATATGAGTAAAGATAATTGTAAACTCACACAGTTACTAAGATAGAGACTCAACCTGAGTGCCCAACAGTGGATTAATGGATCATTAGAATTGTGACCATGAATACTAGTCACCAAAATTCAAAATGAAATACTGCCATTGGCATCAAATATAGATGAATTTGATGAGTATGAGTGAAAAATGTCAAAGACAGATATGCAACCCACATATGATTTCACTCTTTGGTGTTAAAAGAGATGTTAGCTCAAACATTGGTTAGTGATTATTGAAGGCTGACAAGAAGATGTGTGTTGAAATATTTAAATGAACATATACAGAAAACATGTGTGGATTCTTTTGCATGTACAGAGCCTGAATCTGAGTTTCACTCCATATCATGATTCAGATCCAATTTCTTGATGCCCCCTCTTATCTAGATGTATTCGTCAGATATCAGACAGGAGTTCCACTGAAACAATCCCAGAGGATGCACTTCACACTTGTTTGCTTTGGACTAATAAACCACTGATTTAGTATGGCTCTTTAAAAATGACACCCTACAGCTTGGGTAGTACAAAGAGCAAGGACTTCCCTGGTGTCTCTCTTCTTGTTGCATGTGTCCCTGACTTTCCCTTCCCCATCTCCCTCTCTCCTGTGTAATTTATCTGTTTTGAATTCACAATACGGATTTTGAGGCTCACTCTTTTCTTAAACCACATCTCAAACCTCTGCCGTTTGAACCCTTTCTAAAAAGGTGGAGCAAAACTCGCTAATGGGGGCTATCCCTCCCAGACTGGGCTCTGGATTCACTCTTCTGGTCTGCTCTGTCAGTTTCCCTGTTTCCTTTTATGTAGGGTTTTCCTACCATCACCCACCTCCTAGGATAGCTGCTTCCTAAATATCCTCCACGATTACCCTGAAAGTCCAGACTTAGAATAGATCAGCTGCCTTCTGGAATTGAAGAAATGATTATTAATATTGGACTTACGCTCAAAGTTAGAAGTTAAGGAATTTAATATGAAATCCTTTGCAATAATGTATATGCTTGGGATAAGATGAATGAGTAGCAGGCGAGGATGTCTGAAGGAAAAGGAAGGAGATGTGTGAAAGCAGGTGATCACGCGGCTCTTAGTTATGCAGTTAGTCACACACTGAACAGTTGGCACCTATGAGCATGAGGGAAGTGTCAGCTGGTGTTAGATGAGAATGAAACTGGCAGGAAATAAACAGTCACCAGATGCACAGGTACAGACGGGGACAGAATTCTGGCCAGGGGAAACGGGTCATAAAAAGTTTTACCAGTGAGGATCATTAGTTTCAGGGCTGCTAATTACTCCCTTTTGACATAAAATACATACTTTACTCTTCCTAGAACATCATACAGAAAGGTTGGCCATTATTAAACAGTGGTGTTTAACTTTGGCAAATTAATTTGGTGGGGTTTTTTTTTTCATAAAAATGAAAACTTCAGTGAAAAAGGGAAACTTCTCTCACAGAAAATCAGTTTTGTATGAAATTTAAAAGCTAGTTTGAAAATGATACTTAACAAAATAAGTTCCATATAATACCTTTCTGCTTCGGTCATAATTAATAGTTGGGCTGCATAAATTACAGGTGTGCAGACAAAGAGCTTCAACTAAACGCTGGCATAGAATAAAGAACAAGGACGTGTGCTGTGTTCTTACAGGAGAATTTGAGAGCATGGTTCAACCTGTAGACACCAGAGAAGCTGGTCTTCCCTCTTGCCTTCAAGTAAAGCTTCCCGTCAAGACCAAATATAGTCTGAGCTTCTGAAGGTAGAGCACAAAGATATTGTAACATACCTCTCAGAGTAAGTTTTTCTAGGTTGTCTCCAAAACTATTTTATTTATCATTTGAAAAGTCAGTCCTGGAGAATCTCCTTATTTTCTACCTTAAAATTCTGTGGATGATTTAAAGTATGTTCATTTTTTTTTTGTCTGAAGTTTTCTAAGCAAGACTCCATGTGCTGTTGGTGTTCTGAAACTTTCTAAGGAATCACTGTAAGTGGTGATGGTGGTCCTTGAAATCAATAGTTAGCAAAAGTTTGAATGTGCTGGATTAAGACCCAAACTGGAATCTGCTTATGGAGGAAGTGTCAAGGCCCTGATCACTACTGTTTACAACTATTGTTAAAATGATTATGTCTGCAATTTTTTGAAATTGCTTCAGTTTGTCAGTTTTTATGCCTGTCTTTCAATATAAAAGAAATCAAATTATAAGAGGAATGAACTCATGATCTCAAAAAGTGATAATAAAAGCTGAAAATGATGTGGTGGATTTTACTAAGTTATAAGTGTATGAAATGTCATCTCCGAACACAGGTATGCAAAATAAATTTTGCATAAATTTGTGTTATTTTTTTTATGATTTTTCATCATGATTTTTTTGTTTTTCAATATAAAGAGTTGATCCATCATAATTTTTATCTGCATACACTGTGAAAGTTTGCTCATTGAGAGCAGTGAATAAAGTAATCATCATGCATTTCTGTTATATGTATGTGAAAAATACTTTCACAGATTCCTATAATTTTATTGTGTATGGTTTTACTAATTCAGTGCTGCCATAGACTATTTTGAGCCCCATAATATTGTGTCTAGTAGTGTTCCTCAATAAATACCACACTTTTATCACATTGTTTTCTTTTGACCTCTTATATAGTATATTAATAATTTATTCTCTAGTACCAACCAACATATTCCCCTCAAATCAAATTTCGTGCATTTTCCATGTTGACAATATATACACTATAGCCTTAGCACTGTCATTGGAAGTCATTTTATGGTTATGTCCCTTTAACAGAACTCTAGTATTTTATTTTTCCCTATGTTCATGGCTTAAATAATTTCAGTTTCATAGACACCAATAGTTACAGGGATGGATCCTAACTATGGACTTGTAATTAAATACAATCTAAAACATGACTGATTTCCTCAAAACACTCACACCATTCTAGCTCCAATGTATCTTAAAGGCAAGTCACTGTTGTAAAGAGGGTTCTGTCGCTAGGTGAAATCTTTCTCCTCTGGTAACATACAGAGTACCTTCCAGTATCATGAATATTATTCAGTAGGAGTAAACCTTCTAATTAGTCACTGACTTAATTTCTTCTTATTTGATAACATAAATAAATATCAGTTTTAATAAAAGGGACATACAATTAGGTTATGGAAATCAAACAATAGCCTTCACAATAATCTTGTTGATTATATTAATTCATTAATCTGTATCTAATGAATAAAACCAATTTTAGGTAGTCTTGAAAGTGGGTAAACGACAGTGGGTTCTGTATCTCTTTGTGGGCCTTTCAGCATGGAATGTCTGACTCAGGCTTGCATTCTTCATGATGCTCATGAGAAGCACCTAATATGAATACAGTCCCTTGAACGTGAGCCATCTAGCCCTCAAGAACATAGAATTAATAAATCTTCTATTCTTTATAAATTTTGCTTTCAGATGTTTTGTAATATAAACTGATAAAAACATTTTGTCATGACATTTTTGTTATGACATGCATTTTTCCATGATATCCAAACTAGCTAGACATAACAAAATAAACTAAGTTATGCACAAATTTCTTGAGGATATATATCAAAATTCACCATAAAATATCTGCAAATGGCATTTAGTAAAATATTCAAAGAATAATATGTCAAGATCAAGAGGGACTGATGTTAGAAACACAGGATAGTTCCAAATGAGTTGAAAAATAAATCAATTCAATTTTCTTCATTAACAATCTAAAATAGATTAAAATACAATTTAGTAATTATTGTCAAACCAAGCACAGCTATGATGATCATTTCAATAGATTCAGAAAAATCCCAACCAAGTGAAATATATTTTCATAAAAAACAATAAAATAAATTTTTTTATCAAATTCAAAATGGTAGAAATCTTTATTAAGCTATAAAGATAGTCTCAAAAAATCTAAAATCTTGTTATAACTAGTGGTGAAAGATTTGTTTCCTAAGAATGGGAAAATGCATGAATATCTTCCCTTAGCTTTACTATTCAAAAATTGTGTATCATTCATAGCCAGTGCAAGAAGGCCATAGAAAGAAAATAAGAAAAGCTGATTACTAAAATATCTTTCTTTGCAAATTGCATGATTGTCTAAGTAGAAAATCTCAAGTTATCATAAACATGAACAAAGCATCTATCATGAAAAGCCAGTATATGCATTTGAGTTTGTCAAAGTAAAAATTCAGAATAAATATATAAATACCGGTCATATATGTATTATCATCAACAATAAGATAAAGATATTTTATAAAGTATCATTTACAGTTTATATAAAAGTTACATACCATAAATATAAGAAGGATTTATATTACAGAAATTGCAAATTAATTCTGAAAAGAAAAAAAGAACACTTGAGTAAATGAAAAAAAGAAGATTTTGGCTGATTTTTAAATATGAACCTTTCTAATTTAGGATCCAAAATGAGTCACTGGATTCTATGGAGTCATGAAAGAATTACTGATATAATTTAAACATATGTTGACAGAATCAAATTAGAATATTGGAGAATAGTGTTGTGCTAGAATAGCCAATACAATTTTAAAAATAAAAAGCTGAAGGGTTATTATACAGTAGCTAAGACAGTATGGTATGAGAAACATTCTAGAAACAAAGATGAACGGGGATCAATTAAAAATATATTGTCAGTCAATTGTCATGACAAAATCCTCAGCACTAACACTAGGTGGGTAACTTGAACTACAGATATTTAATTTCTTAGAGTTTTATTCTTTTGGAATGTTGTTGTAGTAAGGCCACTTGTTTGCTTCTGGCTGCTCAGCCCCAAAATAGCCACACAGAAACTATATTATTTGCAATATTGTTTGGCCAATACATTAAAGCATATTTATGGCTAACTTTAATATCTTAATTTAAGCCATTTCCAGTTTTCTGTGTATTGCCACATGGATGTGACTTACAAGGAAAATTTCATCTTGTTCCGGCAGGGCTACATGGCTTCTCTCTGACTCTGCCTCCTTTGTTGTAGCATTTGGTTCAGTTTTCCCTGCCTAGCTCTACTCCACCCTATCACAGGCCTAACACAGTTTCTTTATTAAACAATGGTATTTACAGCATACAGAGGGAATCCCACATCTTCTCCCCTTTTCTGTTTAAACAACTTTAACATAATAAAATTATATATAACAAAACAGGTATCAAGTAAGAATTATAGATACAATATTTATATCTACTTTTTCTTTTATCATAACTAAGGAAAACTGTAACTATAGCTACATATTCTTTAATTCCATCAAAGACTCCAGATGGATATAATGTTACCTAAGTAAACAGGAAATGTAAGCAACTTCTAAAACTCTAGCCATGACAGACATCTCGCTGCCTGGACAGTCACCCAAAGTTCTTTGATACTGTTGGGCATCCAATCTTCAGCCCACAGGCCCATAATATCCCACAGACTTTTCCATGAAACAGGAAACTTCAAAGACAGTTCTGCCTATATTGGCAGACATGACCATGTTGCTTAGTGGATAATGTTTAATAAATATTTTTAACTTTCAATTCTCTAAAGATATCTCTAATAGTACCTAGGTTGTAGTTAAACACAATGGATCGGTTATTTATTTACTTTTGTCTATATGTTTGTTTGTTTGTTGCAAAGAAATACACATTTCTGCCACTGGTATTCTCATGATTTTAAACTGCTCTATTTTTATGTTGCTACATTGCTCCTACAAATAAGGAAGAGAAAGGCAATAATCATTTGGTGATTTACAGGTTTGTTTGTGAGCAGCAACTAATAAAACACAGGTTTTAAAGTATTTGGAAGATGTAAAATTTGGGCCTAATGAATAATTATTGGTGCTAAAGATTCCTAGCTGCAAAGGATACCTAAATGCTCCAGGTGTTCTCAGTCAAAAAGGCTAATGACCCCACCAGCTATCATTTATAGAAAATAAAGACCTCAGTTCTTCAAGTCAGAGAAGAATGCAATAAACATTGTAAAACTTTCTTCAATATTAAAATATGCAAAATGTGAATAGTCTTGGTCCCAAGCATAGAATGCTGTGGAACTGTAAAATGGATTTCAAATTAGTTATTTTGCTTACACTATAATATCCAGAGAATTAAGCCATGACTTATATTCAGGAATATCACAAATTTTACCAATATATCTGTATGCCAAGTATTGTCCCCCAAAATACACAAAGTCGTACCTGCCAGTTCCTAGTGTGTTTCTCTGCCTCTGTGTTTCTCTCTCTCTCTCTCTCTCTCTCTCTCTCTCTCTCTCTCTCTCTCTCTCTCTCTCTCTCTCTCTCTCTCCTTGTGAGTGTGTGTGCATGATCAAATGTGTGAGAATTGTCTGTATGTGTATGCGTATGTTTTTGCAACACTCCTGTGGACTGTTAGCTATTGGATTAGATAAACCGAGTCAGGTTCTCTCTTCAGAGTTAATTCTGTTGCTGTTTTTAAAAACACTCAAGTCCTCTCTGGATTAAATATTAAATGATATTATTAAAGATTCTTAAACTTTATGTATATGTGTTCATGGACGATGTTGATATGAGTACAGATACCCTCAGAGCCCATGTATATTGGATCACTTTGGAGTGGAAGTTGTAGGCAACTGTGTACTGCCTAAGTTGGATCGAAGACCTGAACTTGGATCTTTTATAAAAGCCCTGTGACTTCTTAACAGATGAGGCATCTCTCTGACTCTAGAAATATATCTCTATCAAGCATTTATTTCATGCTCAACAGTATAATTTTCTTATTATCAAGTTCATCCTCAGATGAAAGAATTAAGCTGGTTGCATAATTCACTCTACAGAGCCCAATTATCATTGACTAATGAAAGACACTTAGCTTATTAATTATTTTATTTATTTACTGTCTCCCTTTTCAATGACTTTTTGAGCTATTTGATGGGTAATGGTTGCTGATACACTATGGGTATGAAGGAATACATTAAATGGTTAATTAGTCCTGAGCTTTCCATTTGTAATCCTGTCTTATTACAGTCATTAATGAAAAACTAAAATTCAAATTGTCAACACATTTTATAAGGAAGACCCTTCAGAAATATGTCCAAAGTCACCCTACCACCTAATAAGACATAGTTAAGCCAGGCAAGCCATTTTGTCAAAATGCATAAAATAAAACCTCCCATATCCTCATTGTGCAAGAGTATTTGGGGGGGGAGAATACACGCGCTCTTTATAACTTGTGAAATGAAATGCTGACATTACTTGTGTGTTTATTTCAAAGTTAAGCATTGCTTAAAATGATAAAAATAGATACAAAGTTTGAAGATAAAGAGTACCTTTTAATTATTGACTTAATTATGATGTAATCTAAATCTTAGGCAATGCATTTTCCATAATATTTCTAAATTATATTTTTTTTCAAAAGAGAAACTCATGAATATTGAGATGTAGAATAGGAGCAGGGCCCTTACTTGTTGGTTTCAAGGGCCTTTACAGATTCAGAGCTCGCTGATGAGCCCCTCTGTACTACTGGTCCACCCTATGTTCCCAATTCTGTCTCATTGAGTGATTGTAACCCTTGGCTCAATACTATGTACTTGTTTATGGATCTACAGAGTAAGAGGGGCAGGTTTACAAATCTCCCCCTGAATTCTCTACTATTGTTTTTTCTTTATCAGCTCAATAATTTTGGTTCCTCATAATTTCAGGTTGTTAATTTACTACTGAGACTTCTGCCCCTGAACTCCAGATTCTTATGTTCAATTAAATTCCTGTTAGAGGATTTTTTGGATTCTTGTCCATGATACAAACTGAAAATGATAGGATCACAAAAACTTGCAACCCTCAAATAATATTTAATATTTTACTAAATAGTACCTACATAAGGACACCTACATATTTCAAATATATATATATGTGTGTGTGTGTGTGTGTGTGTGTGTGTATACACACGCAAATATACACATACATAAATCAAAACAAAAACAAAACAGAATTCTCAGTACCAATCTCACTGAATGTTGAGTCTGACATGAGTTTGACACGTTGGAGACTTTTGCATTTCTGTTCGTTCAATTCAGTTTTAACAGATCTTCTTTATCCCCTGACTGATTTCATCCACTATTTCTTTCACACACTGACTATAGTGATCTTAAGGTTGAGCTAATATTAGTTCTTGTTGAGGTAAATGTCCCTCTTTAACTAGAATTACAGTTATTTTCTGGACATGCTCCTGAAATCAACTGTCACACTAAAACCTCTGTATTGATTAGTGACTCAGCCCTATGTGCCTAAACTAGATCTTCTGAATCAGATATTATGATGATGAAACTGTGATCTAAAATGTAGCAATTTTGTCAAGTGACTCTGACTCATTTTAGGATCCTCCTCCTCTATACCAATCCATTTTTTTTGGTATTATTCCAGAAATCAATTGGTGTACATTTATTTACTTGGTTAATTAATGGTAGCTCTATTAAGAAATAAACTTGGGAATTTATGCAAGCTACTAAATAACTAAAAGAAATACTGATATCAATGATTATTTGTCTCTTTTATTTTATACAAGCTATAAAAGAGCTATCTAATTTGTGTTAAGTATCTTTCCCAGCAGGTTCCAGTGCCTTTTTTTGTTATCCAGCAAATGATCTAATTGCTTCCATGCTAGAAATTTTGTTGTGAATGGTTATGTAGAGTTTTGAAAACCTTTTGATTAGTACATTCATGAAGTGCTACATAGGTGAACATAGTGTGTCAATCGGTCATTTGTAAAATTTCACTGATATTTTCTATTCAAAACCGCAAATATTATAGATGAAAGCATAAATACAAGTTGAGTATTTCTAAATTCTTAAATTGTTGGATTGAGTTATGTATTGTTCATCTTAAAATTTCATTCTCTAATTTAATACTAGGATAGCGAGCACAATATTTGCCTACTAGTGAGTAAACATACTCTTCTAAAGCTGTGGTCTTAGAATGAAATCCTACTGTGCTGTGAAAAGAATGGGGGTGCTTTGCCTCTGGACAACAGAGATCTGCTTAAGATGAAGCAGAAAATTCTGTATTTCATCTGGGAGATTTAAAATACCTTTTTCTTTACCCAGTGACAGAAGCAGGGATTATAGTAAGAGACAAAAGTATATTTCAAGTTAAAGAAAACAAAAGCTTTTGCTTCAACAGCCATTTCCATTAAAAGGTGTAATAGATTGCTACCTGTAAGAGCAAGATAACACAAAGATACAAGATTTAACAAAAGAATCAATTCATAGAAACTCACTACTTATAGGAACCACAGTGGTGAAATGTAGGCAGAAGTTCTTGTCCCACCTGGTTCTATAGTTTTCCCACCACAAAGAAACACACAGAGGCCTACATTAATTATAAAATGGTTGGCCTATTAGCTCATGCTCAGCTCTTTCTATTTAAATTAATCCACAATTCTTGTCTGTGTTAACCATGTGGCTTGGTACCTTTTATCAGTGAAGCATTCTCATCTTGCTCCCTCTGTATCTGGCTGGTGACTACAGACTGAGTCTTTCCTCTTTCCATAATTTTCATAGTCTCGTTGCCCCACCTATATTTTCTGTGTGGATACTAGTTAATCAGTGTTCTATTAAACTAATATGAGTGACAAATCTTTACAGTATACAGTAAAATACTTTCTGAAGTCAGTGATTAGCTCCTTAAGCAAGAGTGGATATCCAAGCACTCATACTAGGAATGTCAAAGAAAAACAGCAATTAGAAAGATTGTTCTATGAAAAGATGTAGTCCATTATTAACAGTCATACACAAATGCCTGCAATATGTACGCCAGCACTCTTTTCTACCGTGTTTTACAACATTTTAGTGTGTTACATGATATATGTAAAATAAAAATCTTACTAATATGAGAGTTTAGTCACTCTCGGCATGTTATTGGGGAGGGGGGTAAAATCCCAACATGTATAACCTCTCCAAGCATTATGACTTATTCCAGATATGTGAATATGATGAACTTATTTTGTTGTAAGTAGATCAAGAATTTACTTCTCTTCAGGTATTAAAAGGTTTGCTACAGGCAATGACTGCTTCTTTTATGAAGCCAAGTGTTAATAAAGTAGCTCTAGATTGAACTGTAATGTAGATTTTGCATAGTGGGAAGTTTGTGTTTAATTCTAAGTGTAACAATATCATAAGGAATTTTAGACAGTGACATATGATTAGGTCATTTGGACTGATGCAATGCTGAGAATTTTGGCAGAAAGATTCTATAAGAAACTCATTGCTACATGAATATTCAAAGATGTGGGCTGAACTTTACATTTTTATGGTATCCTACAGTTCTCATGTGCTCCTTTCCTGAGATTTAAAACATTTTTATATTCTTTATTTTGTGCTGTCTAATTACTTAATCTGTGAGTCCTGATATGGTATGACCCATTCTTGCATGGTTTTCCCTTGCATTTTCTATTTGGATTATAGAGTTTTTCAGTTACATCTTCATTATAGATTAAGTCCCTTCAATACTTTTATCTTTTTTATTGATTTCTGTTTTTAAACCCCAGGCTGCCTTTCTCATTTCTTTCAGTCTTAGGTTTGTGTTTTTCTTACACTTGCCCTGTCATTTACTTTAAGTTCATTCTCTTTCATTGAGATGTTTCTTTGTGTCTTCTTTAAACTCTTTGATTTATTTTATAGTTTTCATAACTGTTCTTTTTTATGACCTGTGTTCATATAGGTAGCTGTCACTGTAGACATTTTCAAAGGTCTAATGAATTTGTGTGTGTGTGTGTGTGTGTGTGTGTGTGTTACAAGACTTGGATATTCAGGCTTCTTTTGTTAAGTTTTACATTGGCTCAGCAGGCTGGGAGAGAGCTCAGGATATGCATGACTGGGCAAGAATATTGAATATGATATGCATGGAATAAAGTCAGGCGAACACAGGGGACTGGAATATACTGTAAAATGTGTTTTCTGGTCCAAGCCTGGAGGGTAGTAATGGTGTGGGGTGCTGCTGACAAAATCTGGGCACTAGATATGAGATCTATGCTGGATTTGACCATGAGAAGGATATGTGTAGGGAAGGATCAGAATAGACACAACAGACAAAGTCCAAAAGTATACAAGTTTGGGCCTGGTTGGAGAGGATGGGTGTATGCTGTAGAATATTATTTTAAGGTGTGTTGCTTTTGTTTATGCTCTGGAACATTTGTTTAAAGATGCAAAGTTGTGTTTGATTAAGTAAGATTCACCTGCAGTCTGGGAGCCTAGTCAGCAACTAGCTGACTGGAAGTTGTAGGAAGGAGCCAGGTGGAGAAGCACTTATTAAGAGGGTTGAGAAAAGCTTTAGGACTCTTGGGAGATGTGAGGAGGTGAGCTAGGCGAGCTGCTTACTAGTTAGCCTCCCTGGGAAGCAGGACTTTACCTCGACCTTTATTTCTTAAATTCTATAGCAAGACAAAGATTGAGATAAGTTCTCTTAGTACTTTTGAGAGAATTGGTGCTTGAGGGGACAGAATTTCTTCAGATGGCAGCTCTTGTGGCCTAGCCATTGTTAGTAATGGTGGAGCTGCAGTTCCAGACTAGGATAGCCACAATTTAAAATGTAGATAATTAAAAAAGAGAACAACAGATGTAATTGATAGCATACTTCTGGTGTCTGTGTAGGGAAGGGGCAAGGTGCAAACAGCAGGGTAGTGCTGAAGGTAGAAGGTGGAGTGAAATTGGGCAGAGTTCAATCTCTGGCTAAGTATAGGGTCAAGCAAGAGTTTTCAGATAGTGTCAGTGGGGTTTGCAACTGAAGCTGGGACTCTGCTGTGGGATGGTCTTTCTGTATACTGTGAAAATATGTTGTTCTCATATTCATATTGATGAATAAAGCTGCCTTGGCCTATGGCAAGGTAGGATAGAGCCAGGTGGGAAATCCAAGCAGAAATACAGGGGAAGAAAGGTGGAGTCTGGAAGATACCAACCAGCCACAGAGGAACAAGACATGTAGAAAATAGGGTCACAAGTCACCAACTACATGTCAAAGCATAGATAAGAAATACAGGTTATTTTAAGTTGTAAGAGCTAAATAATAATAAGCCTGAGCCATTGACCAAGCATTTATAAGTATCTAAACCTCTGAGAGGTTATTGGGGAACTGCTGGGTAGGAGAGAATCCTCCAATTATAGAACTCCTTACCTTAAAGGTCATGCAAGAACGGCACAGAAGGACTGGATATGGAAGAGAATGAAATGAGAATTACAAAGGGATAGAAAGTATGATCAAAACATTGGGAGAGAATAATACCATGAAGAGAGAGAGAAAGAGAGAGATTTTCAGAAGAGAGTGTGTCCATATGAAGTTTTAGTAAACTGAAACAGTGAATAGCATAATGGGTTTGGCGACAAACAAATATAGTGACTGTTGCGAGAGAAGTGTCAATAAGAGAGTGCCAATGCCAGAGATAATATTTGGATTGACACAGATAAGCATTGCAACTAGAGCCTTTGTAAATACTTAGCATACCAAAACATGTTGGGAGTAAGTATACTGTAATCTTGTCATCTTCCAGAAAGTACTAAGTAATTTAATTTTATTTTATTTTGGATGACAAATTGTGTGACCATGTTATACATTAGCTTTAAAAATGATAGTGGTCCTTGGACTTCCCACAGGGCAGGGAAACTTGATTGCTTTTTGGGCTAATGAGGGAGGGGGACTTGTTTGGGGGAGGAGGAGGAAAATGGGTGGTGGTGGCGGGGATGAGTCAGAAATCTTTAATAAATAAATAAATAATTAAAAAAAATAAAAATAAAAATGATAGTGGATACAATTAGTAACTTACCTTTCATGTTAGAGAAAAGCTCTCTTAAGAAAGATTGGTAGACTGTTAGTTAACAATTTCCTGATTTATAAATTCACAGCTAACTCTGAAAAGAGCTAAATTTTTTATCTACAAAGTCCAGAGTTATGGAATAGAGTCAGTGTCTGTCTGCCTTACTTCCTGCTATGATAAAACACAATGCCCATGACAACTCATAAAAGTAATTGTTTAATTTGTCTTCCTGTTGCCGGGGGTTAGAACTCATGATGATGTAGTGAAGGAATAGCTGAGTTCACATCTTGATGTAAACCATGAGGCAGAGAGAGGGCGCTGGAAATTGCAGGACTCTTTAGAAACCTGAACACCCATTCCTAATGAGACACCTCCTCCAACAATACCACATCCAAACAGTTCTTCTGAAAGAGAACCAAGTGTTTCAACATATGAGCCTGTGTGGGCTATAATCATTCAAACCACAACTGTGGCCTTTTTAGTTTTCCCACTCAACTGGGTTTCTCCCTTTCATAATATTCTTTTTGTTTTAGATTTACATTCTTAAATTTTTTTATTTGTATTTCTCTACTTGTTGATGGCTCTCACCTCTTCACTGAAATTTTATTCTCAAACAGGTTTTCATCTTCATCCCATATGCTCTCAGCATTCTCAAAAGAATGTAAACATCGAGGTACACACCATCAAATAAGAAATATGTTTAAATTACCTTTTAAACAGCAGAAGGACTAGTTTCCTCAGGGTAGAATTTCAAAATCAGAGATATTCATGGATTCAGAATTCCACTTTATGAACTTTAAAATCTATGGTTCTCTATTATTAGTAACTTTGTTGAAAGTACTACAAAATGGATGATCAAAAACATTTGAAAAGATATAATGAACATGTAAATAAATGCAATTAAAATATTTATAGATATAATATTGTATGTGGTGATATTTTGTGATCTGACAAAATAAACCTTGCCTGAAGATGAGAGTACAAAACTAAGCAGTTAGTTTAACCATGTTCACCAAGATCTCTGTGAGTTCAAGGCTCCTCTGGGCTACACCTATTTGATCCAGTCTAAAAGAGAAACAGAGCCAGGAGATTGTGGCTCACACGTTTAAACCAATGCTTGAGAGTCACAAACCTTTAATTCCAGCTCTAGGGAGGTGGAAGCAGGAAGAAATATGGTTGGGCTGAGAGAAGGCTGTAAAGGGGAAGAGGCAGGACCCCAAGGCATTCAGTCTGAGGACTTAAAGAGACAGGACACGCTTTTAGGTACGAGGATTTAGAAGTAAGAGGTGGTTTCAGCTTGCTCCTTTGTCTCTCTGGTCTTTCAGGCTTTACCCTGATATCTGACTCCAGGTTTTAATTATTAAAACTCATTTTATATCTATAGCTACTAATTTTTATATTTACATTTGTTTCTATTTGATTATTTCGGAAACTATGCAGAATACAAGAATATATTTAATAAAATTTAAAAGTTCAATAGAAAAAAGAAATGTTAAATAATACTACTAACACTTATGAAGTTATATTGTTACTACTCAAAACTGGTCACTAGTTTATACCTTGGTTTCTTAGGAGGGAAAAGAGAAAGTTGAATATATGTAGTTATATATTTTATTTCATTTTAAGTTATTCTTTGAGAATTTTTCACATGAATACAATAAAAATGATGATGTCCATATCTCAAATTTCACCCTCGCATCGCTCATGTTGCCCGTCAGTACTTCACATGCCCAATTCTGCTTCCCATTCTTGTTTTACTTAGTAACCTAGGAAATCCAAAAGTGCTGTCCATGGTTTCTTATAAGAAATAAAAGTGACCTTATAAAAGCAGGGTGTTCACTATTAAAATAGGAAGTCATATTCTTCACACAGTCTCATGAAAGAGGAGTCTGTGACCAGTAATGAAATTATTCTTAATCATTACTGTCTTGAATTTATATAGTAACTTTGTAATGTCCTTTGATTAAAAACAAATGGAATAATTTAGCAAAAATAAATTATTGCATGCTTAAGACAATGAAAGGGACAAGGTTTTAATATGCTTTGGACAAATGACTAAATGCGTTATCCTCCTAACACACACTGTGTTGTCACTAAACACACACCATTATGGTTTCAGTAATGACCATGAAAATTTATAGGGAATAGTCTGTATTCCAACTGAAGTTCACCTTGAAGTTTAATGAGACATTCAGAGCCTCTCCATAGTGAAAGCTTGTTTAATTCCTTCAGTTTTCTAAGATATATGTACCATTGTGTCTATTATAACATGTAATTAATACTTATGATTGTAATTACATATTAATTTGCTTGTAATGAAGTAAACAATGCTTACTATGATTTCATGAGAAATGTTAATATATTTAATAATAATTTTAATCATCATATATCTGTTCTCACTAGAATAAATGTTTTCAAATTATGCTAGAATATGACAGTGCATTGTTTATATTTTGTGCTAATTCCTGTTTCAATAGCCAGCATATCACTCACTGCATGTGTTCATTTCTGCCTTTTGATTTGTAAGCAGTTTTAGAGAAATGCAGTTGAATTCTCTGGGATTTGAATTAATTTAGATAATGTTAGCTGTCATAAAATAAACACCAATTTTCCAGTAATTAAACAAACGACTTGAAGTTTATTTTTCTGTTATGTAAACAGTTAAAATATACTTTAGCTGAATATTTCCCTTCTCCTCTTAGCTGCAATTCAAGGATTCACATCAGAAACACCCTGTGTGTTAGCACCCTTAGCTTTTCTTGGTTGGGATGGAAATATTCCAGAGAAACAGCTGCTTATCATCTGAGGCGACAGTTGTGTGCAATTAATTGCTTCCTCTGGTTTTCCAGCATGGGAATATTTATGTGGACTCCAGAAGTCAGCACTTCACATATTTTACTGTTTAAAAATTTAATGGGTACTCAGTGGTTAAGAAAGAAAGAAAGAAAGAAAGAAAGAAAGGAAGGAAGGAAGGAAGGAAGGAAGGAAGGAAGGAAGGAAGGAAGGAAGGAAGAAACAAACAATGACATTTTGAATTTTGTATGGAAATAGAAAACACTATCTTGAGTGAGATAACCCAGACCCAAAAAATAGGAATATGGTATGCACTCACTCATTGGTGGATTCTAGCCATAATCAAAAGACATTGAGCCTATAGTTAATAATCCTAGAAAAGCTAAGTAATAAGGTGAACCCAAAGAAAAACATATATAGATCCTCCTGGAAATTGGAAGCAGACAAGATCGCCAGGCAAAAGTTGGAAGCATGGAAATGATGGTGGGGTTAGCAGGAAGGGGAGAGGGGGAGGGAGAAGGGAGAAGGGGAAAAACTTAATGGTAAAAGAAAGGCTCTGTTAAAACCATTTGCATGCACAGGCAGGGGTAAGAGCACTTACTGCAACCAGGAGTAGCAGAGTTGAAATTTCAGCACTCCCATAATGAGCCTGTGCCTACCAACCACCTGCATCTCTACCTCCATGAGATCTAACACCCTCTCCTGGTATTTGAGCACTCACAGACACATGTACCCATATACATATGTGTGTATACTCTCTCACACACATAAATAAACTATATAAGTATGTGTGCATGTGAAAATTTTTTCTTTACCCAGTTTGAATGAGGAAGAATTGAGAGCAGTTATTCTGGGGGTCAGACAGTAGATATAGGACAATGAAGTAAACTAGAAACACACTTAAATATTTTTATATTAATTCGCCACCTTATACAATGCATGATAGATACCATATATGCCACCAATACATATCCTCTCTCCTTCTTGCTGAGCTATTTGGATATCTTAAATTCTCTTGAATTTAAAAAGTTTAATGCAAACTTGTGCAACCACTCTGGAAAGCAGTGTGGAGGTTTCTCAGGAAATTTGGGATCAACCTACCCATGGACCCAGCAATACCACTCTTGGGAATATACCCGAGAGGCCTTATCACACAACAAACGTATATGCTCTACTATGTTTATAGCAGCATTGTTTGTAATAGCCAGAACCTGGAAACAACCTAGATGCCCTTCAATTGAAGAATGGATGAAGAAAGTATGGAATATATACATATTAGAGTACTACTCAGCAGTAAAAAACAAGGACTTCTTGAAGTTTGCAGGCAAATGGATGGAAATAGA
>NW_026067949.1:25255359-25288475 GCF_014885135.2 Alexandromys fortis | reverse complement strand
TTATGTATACTATCATGTCATCTGCAAATAACGAAAGCTTAACTTCTTCCTTTCCAATACGAATCCCCTTGATCCCCTTATGTTGTCTTATTGCTATTGCTAGAACTTCAAGCACTATATTGAAGAGGTATGGAGAGAGTGGACATCCTTGTCTTGTTCCTGATTTTAGTGGGATGGCTTTGAGTTTTTCTTACTGTATGTTGTTTTGTCCTGTTTGACTGTTGTCTCTTAGTGGCCTGTGCTTTTCTGAAAAGGAAGCAGAGGGAGAGCAGAGGCAGTAGTGGAGGAAAGGTGGGGAGGTATCTAGGAAGAGTGGAGGTAAGGGAAACTGTGGTTGGAATGAGAGAAGAATCTACTTTTAGTAAAAATTTAAAGAATAAAAAACCTAAATTTTTCTTAAACATTGTAAAAAAGGCAACCCTTTAATTATTATATCCATTTTATAGCCAGGAAATAAAGCTAGAATTATTACTTTATGAAAAAAAGTAAAGAGAAAAAATTCTACTGAAACGTTCTGTTTCTTTGGTCAGAGTTCAACAATATATTTTCATCAAAAACAATTTTTATTTGAAACTCATATCTTATAAAATAGCTCTTAAAAATAATATATAAAATTTTGATTTTTATTTGAAATTTTTATGTGTATACTTTTTCTTCCACAGGTTAGAATATACAATTATTTTCTTTGCACATGGGATTTTAACCTTTTTTTCCAAATTATCAGTATTTCCCAAAAGATAAATGTGAGGTTTTATGTCTTTATGTCCGTATACATTCTTTGAAAATGCAAGACAATTTAAATGCATTGCCAAGAACTGTAGGTTTAAAAATAGACTAATTCATGCGCATTTACCCTATCCCTTATGATATTAGTGTAAGTCACCTAAGTAATAATATCCCTATTAGTAAAACAAATATTTGTGCTATATCGTCTTGGTAATGCGTAAAGAAAAAACCATGCAATGTGCATCTAACTGCCATATCTGGAAGATTATGCACCACTGTGAGCTATGGAAAATGTCTGCTGCTAACGTATCCAATTTACAGAATGAATAGAAAAGCTTGACAATGTTTTAGACAGATTTTACACACTACCATTGTGTTAAAAACCACTAAGCACATTTTAATGACTCCATTATTGTGCTATAATATGGATCAATCAATTCCAAGATATGGCTAAAACACATCTTACTAAAAGGGGGAAAAAAGGAGAATTCCAAAATAATTCTGATAATTGTATTAAATAAATTCTGAAGTTCAGAGGATTTTTCACAAATAAGTAATATTAAATTGTTTCACATTGTCTAGCTGATTACTGAATTTATCAGTTTCACAAATATTAAAAAAGCACCAAATTCTGTAGCAAATGGATTTCAAAAAGTCATCTGAAGTGTTAATGTTTCAGCCCCATTTCATTCATATATAATCCAAATAGCATCTAGATATGTGGCTCAGAAAAAATCTTTCTACCACAGCTATTAATTTATTTATACATATTTCATGTCATGTAACTAGAAGATTAAGATATATGTCTCAATAAATTATTCAGATATATATTGCTGTTTTTCTTGAAGCATAAAACTGTGATTGATCAGATGCTGCCAGAATGCTATACAACTATAAAAATGAAAGAAATAGAATTTATAATTGGTGAATGTCATAAAAATTAATTATCTAGAAATTATGAACATATTAGAATTCTCAAAATTACCATCTGGAATGAAGATCATTAAACAATTTAGTGTTCTTTGTATTTCCTTGACAGCCAAAATATTTTAACCAATAGTTTATAAATAAATTAGATTAAAGAATTCTTACTAACTTCATTTTAAATGCTAAGAATATTAAATTTTCTTATATAGTAGTTAATTTCTAACATTGTATTGAGATAATTTCCTAGCCAAACACAAATCAGATAATTAAATCTAAGGTAGTGAGGTGACAGTCAATAATATGTTTGCCAGAAAGTTCTTCCAGCCCTACCTTACTCTTTCCTCTGTGATGTGATGGTCTCTCTCTAGCTGCAAGATGTCCCAGTTTCCAGCAGTCAGTTCGTTATTGTTTCATGCATCTTCCTACACTCTGTTGTTCAGAGGATAATGCCCAGACAATGATTATGAAAAATAATATTTTTCTTAAAACCTTTTTTACTTTTCACCCACTGAGGACTGTTTTGGTAGGTAGTATTTGCTTTCGATCTTTATCATGGTAATAATGGTTTCAACCGGTCTGCCCTTGGGTCTGATGGTTCCCTTTGTACAATATTTCATGTCCATTTAAATCACAGAGTTAAAGAAAATGTTCCTAATTAGTGCTTTTCTTATTTTACAGAGAAACCAATCAGCTTAAGAACTAAACCCACTTTTTTCCATTACTATCTTGTTTCAAATTATGTAATGTTTTTTGGAAAGTTTCTGCACCCTGACACAATAATCCAAATCAGACCAAGTCAAACTGAATGAGAAAAACCCCATGTTTAATTGATACAAACGCTTCTGGATGACTTTCCAGGCCCAGAGAAAGACATGAAAGGAGACTGAAAAAACACGAGCATCTCTGGGATCATCATTTTGGGAGCTTTCTTGGAGGTGAAATCTGGACTAGGCAACTGCAGGGAAGGGATCTAGGAATGGATCCTCCACCCGAACATTCCAGACTCTTTGGATATATGGATGCCATGGTCTGGGGTGAAACTTCCATCCAAATATTCCAGACTCTTTTTGAGTATATGGATGCCAAGGGGTTGAATGAAAACTTCAACTGAACATTTTTCTCAAACAATATTCTTACCACAGCACTTAACTAAAATCTGTGAGTACATCTTCAATTTTCCCCAATACTTTATTCATTTCCCTAAAAAAATTTATAGTTCCATGTATTAGTAGTGACTAGTTGTTTCCATTTCTTGGTCTCAGATTGTTCATAAGTTTGACATGTTAATTTGGGGCTTCTAGAAGATTCATATGAAGCAATATGAAAAATCAAATCAATGCATCACATTTATTAACTGTTGTAGTACAAGAAAAATATATTTCTGTCTATCATAAACTAATATTCCATGAAAAACCAACAGGCATTTTTTCTTATTCTACAGATTAATTGCTTAGAACTGTATAATTGTGGAAGGTGACAGTTTACAGATGCAGAGTCAAAATTATTTTGTTCCTTCATTTTCTATCAAAGTGTTTTTTATTCACCTTTGTATTTGAACTTACATCCCTTTTATTTTTCAGATAAAACCTTTGAAATGTGCTTATAGCAGACTATGGGTTTTCACCAACCTCAGAGCTATGATTGTCATGAGATAATTTTTCAAACACAGAGCTTATGCTCCTTGTCTTTGCTACAGCCTCACTACCTGCTGAGATAGTTTGAATGAGCAATGTACTCCCTAGGCTAAGGCATTGGTTTGCATTTGGTAACACTGTTTTGTAAGGTTTAAGGGGCACGGCTTTGCTAAAAAAAAAAAATATGTCAAAGGAGGCAGGCTTCAAGTGTAAAAATCTTCACTCAATTTGATCTGATTTCATTTTGAGTTTGAAGATGTGAGCTTACAGTTTCCCTTCTATTGTACCTCTCACCATGGCTGCCTTTCATTATCATACTTCCCTGCTATGATGGACCTTTATCTCTCAAGAACCCAAATAAACTTTTCTTTTTGTGAGTTTCTTCAGTCATGGTGTGCTCATGTATATCTGGCTGCATAGCCCAGAAATAACCACACAGAAACCATATTATTTGCAATATTGTTTGGCTAATAGCTTAAGGGTATTTCTAGCTAACTCCCATCTTATGTTTTATTGATTTTTATTGAGCTCTACATTTTTCTCTGTTCCCCTCCCCATCTCTCCCCTCCCCTTCAACCCTTTCCCAAGGTCCCCATGCTCCCAATTTACTTAGGAGATCTTGTCTTTTTCTACTTCCCACGTAGATTAGATCTATGTATGTGTCTCTTAGGGTCCCTGTTGTTGTCTAGGTTCTCTGGGATTGTGATTTGTGGGCTGGTTTTCTTTCCTTTATGTTTAAAAACCACTTATAAGTGATTACATGTGAGAATTGTCTTCTTAGGTCTGGGTTAGCTCACTCAAAATGATGTTTTCTAGCTCTATTCATTTGCCTGCAAAATTCAAGATGTCATTTATTTTCTGCTGTATAGTACTCCATTGTGTAAATGTACCACACTTTTCTTATCCATTCTTGGGTTGAGGGGCATTTAGGTTGTTTCCAGGTTCAGGCAATGACAAACAATGCTGCTATGGACATAGTTGAGCACATGTCCTTGTGGCATGATCGAGCTTCCTTTGGATATACACCCAAAAATAATATTACTGGGCCTTGAGAAAGGTCGTTTCCTAATTTTCTGAGAAATCACCACACTGACATCCAAAGGAGTTGTACCAGATTGCATTCCCACCAGCAATGCAGAAGTGTCCCTTTACCCCATAACATCTCCAGTATAAGTTGTTATCAATGTTTTTGATCTTGGCCATTTTTACAGGTATAAGATGAAATCTCAGAGTTGTTTTGATTTACATTTCTCTGATGACTAAGGATGTTGAGCATTTCCTTAAATGTCTTTCAGCCATTTTAGATTCCTCTGTTGAGAGTTCTCTGTTTAGGTCTGTACTCCATTATTTTATTGGATTATTTGTTCTTTGGATGACCAATTTCTTGAGTTCTTTGTATATTTTGGAGATCAGACTTCTGTGTGATGTGGGATTAGTAAAGATTTTTTTTTCCCATTCTGTAGTCTGTCAATGACCATGTCCTTTGCTTTACAGAAGCTTTTAAGTTTCAGGAGGTCCTATTTATTAATTGTTTCTCTCAGTGTCTGTGCTACTGGGGTTATATTTAGGAAGTGGTCTCTTGTGCCCAAAGTGTTCAAGTGTACTTTCCACTTTCTCTTCTATGAGGTTCAATGTGGCTGGCTTTATGTTGAGATCTTTGATCTATTTGGACTTGAGTTTCTTAAATTAACCCATCCCCATTAATCTGTGTATCATCATGTGGCTGTGGCTTACCAGGTAAAGTTCTGGTGACTTTCTCTGGCAGAGCTACATGGCTTCTCTCAGACTCTGCCTCCTTTCTCCCAGCATTCAGTTTAGTTTTCCCCACCAACCTCTATTTTGCCTGCACAGGCCCAAGACAGTCCTTTATTAACTAATGGTATTCACAACATACAGAACAGAGTGCCACTTTATCAGAGTATTAACAAAGTAACTAATACACTTCTGTCACCATCCAAGTGTTTAATAAAACAATTATTTGTGTTTTTCTTTTATTCTGCAATTATAAAAGTTCCTACAGTAATTTCCACTTTCTGAGTTGTCACTCAGGAAAACCTGGCTTTCTGATCCAAGGTCACAGTTAGACACATTTGGCTCAAATTATCTCTTATTCACTTTAAAGTCAGAGTTGTGTTTTACATGGACACTATCTTAATTGATTCTAAAACTTCCTTTAAAAATAGATACATTAACAAGAGGAATTTAAAAAAATAAAGTGATGAATACAGAATGAATGATTTTCTAATGTTGTTTTCAGAAAACAACTTAATGTTTACATGGAATCACTTAAGAAAACAAAAAAGGAAAGTGTGGAGAACAGCTCTGTGAAGACTTGAATGCCGTAAATAGCACTTAGGCAAGCGTGAGATTGGTTTTATAGGATAAAGAATATAACCTCCCTTTTGTTTATAGGTCGTGTAATATCTTCCTTTTCTTGATGGTATTGAAGATAAAACCTTTACAATTGGATATTTCATTTATCAGTATAAACATTTCTTACTTTATGAAGTTTTTCCTATACCTATTGTTTCTTAAGTTATGGCTCAAAATAGTCACTATGTTGAAGAGGCATATTTTTACATGATATATTTTGGTCACTTACAAACCTGTTCTTAGTAGATCATTCTGATCCCATTACACTTCTAGGCCCTAAAAATGACTGCTTATTTCTCTGTCATTCATCTTTGGTTCCAATACTCCTTGTGTTTTCTATACATAGCTTTAAAATTACCTTGATAGTATGTACAATTCAAAGAAAGTGATCATACTCATTTTATGTATGTAAATTACTGTGTTTGTTACCCACAGTTAAAATATACCTTATACTTAAGGAAGAATCCTAACTGTCTTTCTTGCAATAGATGACAGATACAAACTCATTCTGTGAAATAACTGCATAGATTTCTTTATCTGTTTTTTTCCTGGAAAATGCTCCTCGTTGTTCAGTTACTAACTCTTGAGACTGCTTCTTCCATGTAGACTTTCCTCAAACTCAAGTACAATTTAAATCATTTTTTCTACTATGTTGAGAAGAAAAGTATTATATTCACTGAAGTGACCAAAAACTATACTCATGAACTGTTACTAGAAGACAGTTTTAAAGTTTATATAATGAAAATGATGTGATATTCCAAAAATTAGTTTATTGAATATCACCTTAGGCTCTAACCACAAAATTATTGTTTTGAATTAAACAATCATGATAACAACAGAAAGAAAATTGGTTCCTTACAACTAGTTGCAGAGTTCAGATTAAGAAAGCAGAAGTTACAGCAGCTATCTGCCGCTCAGATGAAGCATGCCGGGCATCTGAGTCATGTCATGCAGCCCCCCCTGGAAGAATACAGATTGTTCTTAGCGTTTTACTGAATGACTTCTACACATAAATATGTATATGCCATTCTTTGTGAATTTATCTTAACATTCCCAGCAAAAACATTATAGGAACCCTTAATAATATAAAAATGAGTCCAGGATGTTATCTTTACAGTTGTCTATAACATAGTAAAGTTGCTGTATTTAAAATTATACTTTTACCCCAAAATAGAATTATAAAATTTTATTTTGAGATGTCTGGTTTTGATCAGAAGGAACTCAACTTTTATTGATGGTCAGTGAAAGTTCAGTTTTACAGCTTAACCAGAGGGAACCCCTGACTGTGATATAGCGTGACAGCTGACAGAATGTATCATGTTAACTTGTGACCATTAGGAAATAAATATCACTTTATGTTGTTATATTTTCATCCCCATGGTGTGCTATACAAGATTGTTTTGTCTATAAAGATGCGAGGGAGATATTAAAATCATTGTTTAAGGAAGACTGTGATTAAAGTGCCAGAGTAATTCATGAACACAATACTTTATCAAATATATATCCCTGGGATATATATATATAATTTGATTTTTGATATAATATTTTTATGATTATCTTTCTATAAATTTAATAAGGTAAAGAATTAATGAACTATTTTGTAATTAGACTAGGAAAGTAATAATCGTCTCTTAAGTTGTTACATATGTATGTAATTAAGTTTTCTTTAAGAAAATTATGTATACTCATATATCCATAAACATTTACATTTACATAGGTATGTAATAAAATCAAAGCAGTGAGATATAGCTATTTTTAGATTATTTTTCACTGAATAAATAATTATACTTTTAAAACAAAAATTAAGTTGTAAAAGTTTGATATGTGAATTGCTTATATATATATGAATATTCCATACACATAGAAAATAGAGAACAAAAACATACTCATGTAAATAATAATTTTCCCATAACTATGACAGAGCATAATTCCATTTAACCTTAGCCAGGCAAGTTTCTCCTTCTCTCTGACTCCTGCTTTCTCTAGAATTCACAAAGATTTCCTTCATGCTCACTCATTTCAAGTCCCTGCTCAAGAAAAATCTATTCATAAGTGAATTGTCCATATTATCATATAATATTTCCCTTTAAAATGAAATTTTAAGATTTTTAAAAATAATGTTCTTTAAGTATTTCAAAGATATATGAGCATGCAAACTTGTTTGGTGTACACCTTCTTGTATAATACTATTAACAGCTTAGATTACCTGAAAGAGGTCTGACAAGATTAGGTTCATTAATTTTCCATAATGGTGGGGAAGAGAGCTCTCCAGGCCATGCCAGTTCCCAGGGATTTATAGAAGATTAATACTTAATAGGTGAGAAGGATAAATGAGGCCTTGTCCCCCTCTAGATTTATAGGTAGTTAATGCTTGCTTAGGAATAGTCTCTCTAGACTAAAACCCACCTTAACCAAAGTGTAGGTAATATTAGACTAATGAATTTTAAGTCCTAAATATGCCAGCCATCCCGCCCATACTAATTCTCAAAGAACATCATGCAAGAGAGGCTGGAAAGATTATAAGAGCCAGAGGAAGGGGAGGGATATCATAGATTTCTGAGCTCTGAGCGTTACATGATCATTGTGCCCTAAAATTATCATCAGTTGTAACTACCTGAATGATAACTGCCCAAGATGGAGCAGTTAGTATACAGGGATGTGAGGGGCTCACAAAATCATTCTTTTCTCCACGTTTTTACAGACTGTTAATAATTATTAATAGAAAAGATTCATAAGCTCCTCTTATCTCCCCCTGCCTCCAGAGTTATAGGTATTTAATGCTTGCTGGCCGTCATACTCCTAGGATATGTAGACAGGGGCATTGGCTAGGGAGAAAGATTTTTCCTTTCTAAGTGTAGCAGCCCTCAAGTTGCCCATGTTCCTATAAGTAACATTAACACTGCCAACTGGTTCATACAGATAGAAGTGAGTGGAATCCTTGCTCTTCTTTGGTTGTACTGTCTTCCATGAATTATTTGTAGCCCTAGGAAAAGTCATATGAATAGCTTTGTTCACTACTGGGTTTGCATTAGCCTGAGATAGCAGCTCTATCAAGGAAAATACTCTGCCACTGGAACCCACACCAGTGACTGACAAGGAAGAATAGAAAATGCAATTATCTGTAACCCACCTGAGATAGCCCAGAAAACCACAGTATTGGCAGATAACCCACTAAATCATGGCTTCGGTCGAGATACACGCAGAATTGACTGACACTCTACTGGGCCTGAATCACTGTTTAATGAACCAGTCTACCAAATCTTGCCTCTCCTTTTCTTTCAGAAATCTGATCCTAAGCATTCTAAAATGTCAATTTATAAAAAGTGGTGAAAATAGTTCAACTGAGGTTTGCCTGAATAGTTACCTATCTCTGTTTTGGTGGTGAAATTTTTTAACTTCCCTAACCTAACCGATTTGTGAACTAACGGTACCTGAATATCCTGAGAACAAGAATAGGACTTAGGAGAGTTACATTAGTTCATTGCTACTGAACAAGGAACTCATCGTTAGACTGGGTCTCATATTAGGTTTATTGACAATTTCCCACATATTGATTCATCAGTAAGTAAAACAACGAGGTTAACAAAGACATTTATGAGGTACATACATGTCGATAGCTTGTGAGCCCAGCTCACAAAACGATCTCCCAGGGTGCCGGTCAGAAGCTCTAGCTTAGCAGAGGAACTTAGAAACTTTCTTACCTGAGGAGTTACAGAATGGACTCACACAAGTTCTGTTCCAGTCATGTTCTTTGTTCTGCTGGCTCTAATTTTACCTCTGTAACTTCTGGTTTTCCTTTGTTTCAATTCTCTTTGCTTCTTTGTTCCTTTAGCCTAAATTCACTTATTTTATTTTTATTTTTTTTAACAAAAGGCTGAAACAATAATTTAAAAAAGCACAAGAGTTGCATCTCATGGGTCAAAGGCTCATCCCTTTAGGGAAAGATAAGGACAGAGTCCTTTACCATGGCAACACAAAGTTTCAAGGTTTTAGGAGTAAGATTCTGACAAGAGGATGGGGGCACAGACCCTGATGAGACAAGCTGTGAGGTCGATTATCAACCTTTTGTAGTCGGAGACTGCTTGTTCATTTCCCTGCCACTCAGATCCAAAATAACCACACAGAAACTATTAATTAAAACACTGATTGGCTTATTGGCTTAGGATTTTTACTAAGTAGGATGAACTCTTACATCTTAAATTAATTCGTTTCTATCAATCTGTGTTTTACCAAAAGACTGTTGCTTACCAGGTAAAGTTCTGTCATGTCTCTTTAGGGAGCTACATGAAATCTCCTTGACTCTGCCTACTCTCTCTATATATGTCTGTTCAGATTTCTCACCTGGTTTTGCTCTGCTAAGCCATTGCTCAAAACAGCTTCCTTAATAACCAATGGTAATAAAACATATTCATAGCAAAAAAGGGGAATCCCACATCATCTGCTACACTTGGTAAGTGAGGAATAGCCATGATTTTTGGCTGCTTTGTGTTAGTAACCTTGGTTAGACCCCTGTGGCTCTGACTATGTGCATAACCATAAAGTTTTTAACTTAAGATTCATTTACAAAATACAAACAAACAAACAAAAGAAACAACCTTTAGTCTAGTTTGAACTTGCTTGGGCATAAAAATTGGCTAATTGTGTGCAGTTTTTGTTACTGAGTAGAAATTATTATAAAAATATGAAACACAGGAAAGTGTTAGTCTGAGTAAAAGGAACAAAGCAGGCTTTTAGTGTCTTACAGCCTTAGGAAACAATAGACCTAGTTATGAAGCGTGTTCTAGTATATATTCTATATATCTAAACTATACAGATTAATGATAAGTCATCTTCCTCACAATCTACAGATACATGTGTGCCCGGTACTATGGAATACTTTTTATGAGATAAACACACAGTCAGTGGGAAAACATCCAAAGGTATTCTTCCAGAATTAAGTGACTCTTGAGAAAAAATACAGACAGAAAAACAGTTATCTAAAGCTAGTAATCTACGCTGTGGTTAGTGGAAATCCCCAACAGATAATCATTCATCTGGTAGGTTGACCTGTGAACACTAGTTGTTACCATCTGTATACTCCCATGGCCTCTGACACATACACAGAAGCAAATATAGATTTTTTTTTAGAAAATTAACTTTTCTGCAGGAATAGAACAGATTATTATAAATACTTACATATTTTAGGTGAGACAGTATATTTACTTATGTCATTCTCTTCTATAGATAAAATGTAAATGTAATTATACAAAGATTTTTATTGTGGCTATTAGTTTGAAGCCACTATCTGTAGTTTCTGGTTGATGGCAACATATGATTCTTCAGTCCCTGTAACATTTAGCTCCATTTCCTTCAAACCACTGCTTCCTGGATCTGCAGACATGTATTTACATATGCTTGCATATATACATATATTCCTATGTACACATGCGTGCACCCACATGCATACACTAGCACACACATGAATACACACATATGCAAGCACACATATATGTATGCACAGCCTCATCTGTATAAAATGATTTCAAAAAGTGACTTTCCTGGTCTTTTTATATTCAGACAGGTGGTAAGAATTTAGTGTTTGTCTGTACGAGCATGTGATCAAACCTGACTTTCTGAATGTGGCTGACAATGAGGGCGGATTGAGAAGCCAATGATAATGACACTGGATTCTGATCCTACTGCATGGACTGGCTTTGTGGGAGCCTAGTCTATTTGGATGCACATCTTTCTAGACCTGGATGGAGGGGGGAGGGCCTTGGACTTCTTACAAGGCAGGGCACCCTGACTTCTCTTAGGACTGGAGAGTGAGGGGGACAGGGAGGTGGAAGGGGGGGGGAATGGGAGGATGGGAGGAGGTGGAAATTTTAAATAAATAAATTAATTTTAAAAAAGAATTTAGTGTTGGTATCAGGATGAGAAATTTGATATAAAAAGTAAGCAGCAAGCATGGTCTAGCATACTGGGATAGCCTCCCTGTAATATCTGTGTTCTCTTCAATGTAGTTCTGAAGCTAGGTACCAGACAGAGCACAATTTCATAAACAATACAGTCTCCCCAGTCAAGATAAGCAGAAAACCTGATGGACTGACAGGAAGCAGCCCACAAATCCCTGTCTACACTTCAGAGCAGTTCTGGTGAGAACCCCATAGCTCTGCTACTTGGCACAGACACTGTGGCTTACAGCGCTGAGGCAGGACACTGGATATCAGAACTTCTGCTTTTGCTTCTTTGAGAATGAGACCTCTGTGAGAAAGTAAAAGAATATCTGTGCTTGCATTTGCCTTTGCCCCTCTTTGGATTTCTAAGGCAGAGAATAATCAGATAATCCATACTCAATTTGGAAGAGAGATTGGAAACACGGGTTTCTGGTTTTTCTTGTTAGGAGACAGTGCTCATATGGGAAATCTCTGAGACACTGGAGATGCAGTTCGGAGTTAGCCACTAATTATCAGAAAGAGTCACATGAGCTACAATCATGCTTCCATTTGATTCTGAGGAACAACAACATTCCTTATACCTAGCAAGTCCTCAGCATATACTAAATATCAACATTTCAGCAATGCAAGCTTTTGCATGTTGGCCAGAGCTGGTGTGATGGAGAATACCAAATACAGGTTCTGTTGAGTCTGTTTGTTTGTTTTAACATTTGTGACTAATAGCTTGTTTCATCATGTAAAGATACATAATATAGACTAAGAGGAAAAGTACCAAACTTTTTTAAAAAAATGGAAAGATATAATAATCATGTATACACATGTTTGTATGTACATATATACATTTTTGAGATTGATATGAGATTGTAGGTCACTAGGACAAAACACATAGAAAAGTATTATTAAAGAGTAAAATTAGTGCTTAGCATTGTAGGGATAAGCCCTCCCCTTGGGGGCGGGCTGCCCTCAGGCGTATGTTTACTGATATATTGCGCTGCGCGCCCCTTCCGCGCTCTCCTGTTTCCGCTGGGTACTCCGCTGGAACCTTGGTTTTGTGAGTCTGGTTTTGTTATTAAATTTGTTTAAATATCAATTACTGGTGATTTATTAATCCGACCGCTGCATAGCATAACTTGAGAATGGGACTCAATCACAGTGAGGAAGAACGGGGTAATGAGAGAGGGTTAGGCATTTTTATTGCTGGATTCGTTTCCAGGCTATTGCTTTCCATTTTAGACTTTTAGTATTTGTCAAAGACGCAATGCCATTTATGTCAATGGATATGCTAGAACAGAACCTTGGCTTATTCTCTATACAGTTGTGGCCTTCCACTTAGCTTTCTGACTACTTAGTCATTTAACAAACTTCTGCTCCAGGTTTCCTATCAAGAAGCTATAGGGAGTTTAAAGAGAAGTCTAAATCTGTTAGAGAATGCCAACTGATAAGGCCTGTTTCTATCTTCTGAGATAAGAGAGGAGGGGTGAGAATAAGTACTGAAGAATGAAAAGGTTGTGGTAAAGAGAGAGAACAGCAAATAAGAAACTATTGTTGGAAGAAAAGAACTGGATAGAAACATTGAGGGAGATGATGAGGTCATGACACCATCAGCAGCAAGCCAGTTAGACTCTGAATTGAGTGAAACTAGCAGGCTAATAACTGCTTCACAGTCTCAGCATTGAGAGTTCAGTGTCAAGGGCTTCCAGAGAGATGGATTTCTTTTCCTTTCTAAGTTTGAATGAAAGTCCCTGCTTCTGAGAAAGAAGATGCTTTTGTAAGATTAGACACAAGCAAGTGACCAAAATCATCAACTTCTATTAGAAATAATAACTGCTGATCTCAAGGTCCAAATCAGGAGCAGAAGGAGAGAGAGCACAAGCAAGGAGCTCAGGACCGCGAGGGGTGCACCCACACACTGAGACAATGGGGATGTTCTATCAGGAACTCACCAAGGCCAGCTGGCCTGGGTCTGAAAAAGCCTGGGTCAAAACTGGTCTCGCTGAACATAGCGGACAAGGAGGACTACTGAGACCTCAAGAACAATGGCAACGGGTTTTTGATTCTACTGGACCTATTGGTTTCGTGGGAGCCTAGGCAGTTTCGTGGATGCTCACCTTACTAGACCTGGATGGAGGTGGGTGGTCCTTGGACTTCCCACAGGTCTGATTGCTCTTTGGGCTGACGAGGGAGGGGGACCTGATTGGGGGAGGGGGAGGGAAAGGGGAGGGCGGCGGTGGGGAAGAGACAGAAATCTTTAATAAATAAATTAAAAAAAAAGAAAAAAAAATAACTGCTGGAAAAAAAATAGGTTAACCTTTCAAAGAAATGGTACACTAAAAAGTGAACATAAAATTCCTCCTCAGAAAGAAAGCACAGATTGTGGGGTTTTAGTACTTTCCCAATAAGATGGGGAAAGTGAATAAGTTTAAACGCAGAGAGAATCATGGCATAATGGAAGACATCTCTTTAGAATACTAAAAACTGCCCCCAGTTAATGATATCACAAGAAAGCTGATAATAAATACAATATGTAAACCTATCTTATTTCACTTAGAACACCCATCCATGCCACCACAAATGACAGCACTCTCCATGACCTCACTTACGTGGGGATCTTAAAGGTCACCTCATAGAGACAGAGTAAGAAGGTGATTGCTAGGTGTAGGAAGTGGGACAAAGGTGAAGGAAGGCCAGAAAAGAACAAAAGGTATAAGTGTCAGACTATAGAAATGTTCTATTATAACAAAATAATAACCTCTGCACTCTGTTATAGCCACAGTGAGCAGTAGGATGTGGTATATTCCAAAAGTATCAAAGAATGGATTTTAATATTCTAGTAATTAAAAAATAAGTTAGCAAATAATATTTTAATTACCCCAACTAACTCTACAATTTGTAAGTGTTCCCCAATACATAGAACATTTTGTTAATTAATAGAAATTTGAGGAAAATATTCATTTGAAGGAAGATAAAATAATTTAAAATTTAGAATAATGCAATAAAAGGTTTGCCAGGTGCTAGGGATAATGAAAGGAAAATTAGATGAAGAAAGGCTGATTAGTGGATAGTGATAAATTACAAATGTGTAATTCATCACTCTTGGTGTTCCCTTGTACAATAGAATCCTATCAATAATTATAATTCACTGCACATTGCAACATCATAGGAAGAAAGTTGTTAATTTTGAATTTTTAAAGATTTACTTTTATTTTATGTGTATGACTGATTTTTATGCATGTATTCAAATGCACTGGGTACAGGCATGGTAACCATGGATGCTAGAGGTGAGTGCTGGATCCCAAATATGCATTTATATATGAGCCATCATGTGAGTACTGGGACCCAAATCCAGATCCTCTGGAAGAACAGCAAATCATTGAGCCATCTCTCCAACTCCCAAAAAAAGATTTTGAATTAAAGTGGTGATAAATTCTGCAATGAAGTCTGCTTACCTGGACTTAAATATTGCATTGAAACATCACATGGTTTCCAATAATATGTACTGTTATATTCATATAGATTCTTACACTGAAAAAGTCAAAATTATGTTTATGAGTTTCCAAATATATATGATTTGTGTACGTTATCTAGAATTTATAATAGAAATATATTATTGAAATTGCACTATAGTTTTAGGGTTGTTTTCCCAGCTGTATCCTTTTAAAACCATGTTCCTAAGGTATAGAGAAAATCAAATTAAATTATTTTCATATAACTTATTCCTAGTAAGACTAATGACATCTTGAAATTTGTGGGCAAATGGCTGGATCTAGAAAGCATCATATTAAGTGAGGTAACCCAGACTCAGAAAGACAAATATCATATGCACTTACTCAAAAGTGACTTTTAGACAAAACAAAGAAAAACCAGCCTACAATTCACAACTCCAGCAAACCTAGACAACAAAGAGGATCCTAAGAGAAATGTGCATGGATCTAATCTACAAGGGAAGTAGAAAAAGAAAAGGTCTCCTGAGTAAATTGGGAACATGGGGACCATTGGAGAGGGTAGAATGGCATGGGAGAGGAAGAGAGGGGAGCTGAGAAAAATATATAACTCAATAAAAACAATAAAAATTTTTCTTTGACAGAGCTAGAAAAAACCTAAAATACTATTATCCAACAGATTTCACAAAATCAGATGCAAAGTAAATGTTAAATACATAGTATGAACATAAATAGTGAATACTAACTCAAAGCTATTATTTGCTTCTAAGTATTCCTGAACCTAGTGTGAAAGAGATTGGCAGGCATATTCTACCTTAGACTTTCTAAAACTACTATTATAGAGGAGAACATCACTTTTTATTAAATAAAATCATAAAAAATTAATATGAAAATTAAATATATATATATTCCTACAAATATAAAATTATCATTTTAAGTCTTCTTGTGATGGTGATGTTCAAATTACATTGTTAATTAGAAAGCCTAGTTATTTTAAAAAGTTTCAAATAATAGTGTGTCCTTTTCCCATTCTGTAGGCTGTTGTTTTGTCTTGTTGACCATGTCATTTGCTTTACAGAAGCTTCTCAGTTTCAGGAGGTCCCATTTATTAATTGTTTCTCTCAGTGTCTGTGCTGTTGGGGTTATATTTAGGAATGGTCTCCCATGCCAATACGTTCAAGCGTACTTACCACTTTCTCTTCTATGAGTTTCAGTGTTATTTTGAGGTCTTTGATAATTTGGACTTGAATTTTGTTGCATGGCAATAGACATAGATCTATTTTCATTTTCTACATGTTGATATCCAGTTATGCCAGCACCATTTGTTGAATGTGCTTTCTTTTTTTATTTTATAGTTTTTTACTTCTTTGTTGAAAATTGGGTGTCCATAGGTGTGTGGATTGATATCCAGGTCTTCGATTCAATTCCATTGGTCCTCTTGCTTTTTTTATGTCAATAACAGGCTGTTTTCATTGCTATGGCTCTGTAGTAGAGTTTGAACTAAGAGACTGTGATGCCTCCAGAAGTTTCTTATTGTGCCTGATTGTAGGCTTTGAGTGTGAAAAACTACATAATAATTATAGAAATGTTTCTCAGACTGAAGCCACTCCTTTCAATGAGTATGTGGAGTTGGGTCTCTAAATCAAGATGAATTCTGACAGTTGAAGAGCTGGCCAGATTGCGGAGTAAACAAGGAAACATCATTGTGCCTCCTCAGTGACATAGAGATTGAAATAGTGGCAATAATATATTAAATATTGTATATAGGTATGGGGAACCTAAGTGTTGAACTTGGATTTGTAGCCTAGAGAAGCAATGGCTATCAGTCAGGTTGTTAGTCAAAGCTGTGCTTCCTTTATATCATCATCTCTAATTATTTGTTGGAACCAGGATCCATTAGTTCCTAGTCAATGTTGCAGGAGTGAAAGAAAATGGGCTCACATTTGTCAGGAAATAATAGCAGTTGTTGCTGAGGTTAGCTCTGGTCCGACTCACTATTCACTGTGTTGCTAAGGTATGGTGGTTTTTTTTTTTTTTTTGCAACAGATATGGAGAACTTCATTAGTAAATTTCTAATTAGTCTTTGGCTTTCGTAGATAAACACACTGAGGTACAAAGACAGAATAATCAATTTTCCCAAAGGACAATGGTTGCCATTCATTAAAAAAAAAAACCCTAGGCTTCTAATGAGATGAATTATTCGTAGTAAATAATCCTTGCAAAATGAATAAGAATACGACTGATAATTTTCTGAATTTAAATTTACTATAACCGTATTAGAATGTGGCCACTGGAATAGTAAGTATGACAGTTATTTCTTTATTCTTTTCTAAATAACAAATACTTGAAAACGATATTTGGATATAACATTATTTTAAACACAACCATATAATTTTTATTAAAATGGCATTTTTATTTTCCTCCATACATTCACCAAGGCTTGGAAAATACTAAATAAGCTATAAGCTTTGGAATTAGATGTGGACAAATCAGACTATCTGATTAAGTAAATGTTTGAATACATATTCATTTTATTGGCACCACATGAATTTAGTTATTTTTAATATGTGTTATATATTATACTTTTTTATTTCAGTTTTGTTTTGTTTTATAAGCACATTGACTAAAGTATCCACATGAAACAGAATTCTTTTAAAAGCATATTTATAAAGGAGTAGGCAATGATTACCAAAATTTCAAAGAATGTAGCAATCCCATATCAGCAGGACCAAACCATTACTCCTCGGAGAGTCAGGGGGAAGGCAGACTTATCAGAAATGTTAGTAAACCAGGACTTGGAGAACTTCCTGAGAATGGGTAGCAATGCTCACTCTATCCCCCTCCAACCTCATAGAATCTTCCATAAATGTTTTCAACCTGGGGACAGTAAGCTAGGGAAACCAGATGATGTGTCCCCTGGAGCTCAACAACTACGGGAGAGTGCAAAGGGCAATGAGGTAAGCATAGCAATTATCATAATGGAGAATATAAAGGGACAGAAATAGCAATGAGTGAAAATATTTCAGAAAGACTTATAGTATGAAAATATGTGGTGTGTAAGTGCAGGAGAAGTTTTTAGAGAGGTTTTGAAACATGTTTGTATCGTCACCCATCATGGTTAGGCAAAGAGATCTCTCTTCATTACTGTTCCCAGCTAGAACACAATCTCATCTGGAGTCTCATAGTCAGACACTCAGTTTCTATCCGGGGCTAATATGAAGATGCTACTTTAAAGAAGACATTTTATTAAGCATGCATGACCTGGAAGAAAGTATTCTAATGACTCAATGTTGGTTAGTGACTGTGATCAATTGAAAATAAGAGGTAACTGGATGCCGCATGATGAATATCTATTTAAAACATTAGGAAAGTATCCTGACCTGCTGGAAAGATCTGGAACAGTGACTGTCAACCTACGGATCGTGATCCCTTTGGGAGTCTAACAACCTTTTCACAAGGGTCACCAAAGACCATCATGAAACACAAATATTTACATTACAATTCTTAATAGTAAAATTACAGATATAAAGTGGTAATAAAAATAATTCTATGGTTAGGGTCACCACAGCATTAGGAACTGTATTAAAGGGTCACAGCATTAGGGAGGGTGAGAACCACTGATCTATCAGAAAACTAGGAGAGGAGTTGAGAGGTAGAGTAGATCAAGGAAGTGAAGAGATATTTCCACAGATTGAAGAGACAAAGAAGGTGACATAGAAGTGGTGGCCTCCACAAGGATTAAGACCAGGTTATGTTGGTCTCCATCTTCATGATTCTAAGCTAACCTTCAGCTGGTAATAAATACAAGTTTTCCTTAAAAGAAGAAAGTATCTACAGCTGTAATGGATCCTCAGATTTTATTTGATCTTTGATAGAAAACCAAAATTATCAAGGTTTGTGGATTTGTAAAATAAACAAACACAAAAAAAGGAAGGAAGGTAAGGAGGGAGGGAGGAGAGAGAGAGAGAGAGAGAGAGAGAGAGAGAGAGAGAGAGAGAGAGAGAGAGAGAGAACAAACCAAAATTCCAAAGAATTAGGCAACAGAAAGGGGCCAGGTTATGATGGCCTGGAGAGATGGCTCAGTAGTTAAGAGCATAGGTCCCAGAGGACCAGGTAAAATTCCCAGCCCCTATACAATGACTCACATTTGTCTATAGACCAGACCCAAGGATTCACCATCCTCTTTTGGCTTGTGTGGGCAGTTTCTGCATGTGGTGCACAAACATGCAGGCAGGCAAAGCAAAAAACCTCTTAATGAAAAAATAATATAGGTTACATGATTATTGGGTTCAGGTTTTACATTAGTAACAAAAACTGTGGCCTGTTTATCAATTATTGGCTGTATCAGAAGTATATAAAATGTATATATCTATATTGGTAGGATTATTTTATCCAAGTTATTGTTTGCTGATTTTGTGAGTTATAGTAAATAGATGAATGAAATACCCTAGTGAATCAGGCAGAGAAATTAGACGATACAAAGGCTGTGAGGATCTCTCTGACAAACAATAGGGTTCTGGGGAGCAACTGGTAGAGGTATGAAAAGGAATGCAAAGAATTACATGATGAAATTGATCACAATGAATAAATCATACATATTCTGAAGATTTTATATAAACTGAAGCAATTTATAGGATAAAAAATCTTAGTAACTTAAATCTCTACCATGTAAAAATCATTTATTTTCTTTCCTTCTTATATGTTTTGCTTGTTCACATGTTTAAAATCCCATCTTGGAAACAATATTGCTTCCCAAGTTTATTACTATATAGACAAAAAGGGGAAGGAAGGGAGGGAGAAAGCAGGCTGGTGGCGTGGCAGAAGAGAGAAGGGGGGCAATGAGGAGAAGGGGGGAGGAAGGGAGGAGGTTTTATGAAGATGGTCGTTTTTACTTGCACTCCTGCTGAGAAGGCCAAAACCAGCAAACACATGAGGTCTCAGCTGGCTAAATGATTCAACTGGCAGAAGTAGAAGTTGCTGACACGGTCATAAGAAAAGATTTATTAGCAAAGATTCGTCGCTGCCTGCGCAGATTACACGACAGTGTTCTGTACCACCGTCCCTAAAATTTCCTTTAGCTCTCCGGGTAACAGGAAGTGTTTCAAAGGACTCCGTTTTTCAAGGAAGGTGTGCAGGATTGTAATTTTATCTGCTTCCCAAGCATTTTTCTGCAAACTAGCCACAAATATGAGATGGCTTTTACTTCAAAAGTTTTATAAGTGTAAAAAAAAATAAAATAAATGGTGCACTCGGCATTTCAAATTGAGTTTGACCTATGCTTGTGGATAAAATGTGACCAAACAAGCAGCGTTCTAGTGAATTCTGATTCTTCTGACTTATTCATGTGAGAAGTCTTCTTTCATTTTTATGTTCTTACAATCATTAAACTTCAAGGCACCATAACTTCATGAAGCAAGTCATAAAGTCGTTGGTACCTCACCTAGAATTTAGATGTTTATTTTATCCCACTTTTTATGATTTTAAAATTTGTATTCTAGGATTAACCACTCCAATAGGCAAAGCTCAGCAAATGAATGTTGATCCATGCTTCTAAAAGTAGCAAAATTCATGTTCTGGAGACTCCTGTTTCCCCAAGTGCTAACTCTCAAGAACTATCCTCTCATTCTACGCTGATGCTCTGTGCATTTTAACTTTTTCTCCCACTGCTGCCATCACCACGCAATTTAAGAATATTATTTATTTTGACACAAATCAAGAAAATTAGACAGAGATTCTCTGTCAAAGAAAACAGTTGTTATTTGTGATTTATGAAAAATAGTTCCTCTTATCTTAAAAATATGATTCCTTAATTTGGCAAATCAACAGAGGCCAAATTTTTCTACTTTTGTATGAGAGGTGAACAAAACAGTGAAGCGTGTGCTACTCCAAACATTTTCCTTTCTGTAATATTACTTATAATTGACTTAAGTTTTAGACTGAATTTCAATATGTGAAATGAGTTGTATGTTTTTTTTAAAGATTTTCTTTTATCATTTTGAAATTAGTGTGTATGTGTGTGTGTCTGTATGGGTGTGGAAATCCAAAATCAATGTTCTGACAGAGTTCATGCACCCACAGGCTTCTCTTTCCCTTGTTTGTAGATGCCAAACATCTGAATTTTTGTTCCAATACTTTTATTTTTGTTTGGTTGCTTTTCCCTTTTACCTGTCTACTTTCTTTCCTTCTCCCACCCTCCCCTTTTTCCCCCTCCTCCATATTTTCCCCTTCTCAAAACAGCACATATTTGATTAGAGTCCTATTCCTATTATCTCATTTAATCTATATTACATCTTTAAGTCCCTATTTCAAAAAAAAAAACACATTAGATGTTAGGAATTGGCCTTAAAATTAAAAAAAAAGGAACACAATTAACACCATGAGACCAAGGTTTATATCTTTTATGTAAAAGGAGAAATAAGACTTCAGCCAGGCAGTGGTGGCTAATGCCTTTAATCCCAGCACTCAGGAGACAGAGGCAGGCAGACCTCTTTGAATTCAAGGGAAGCCTGGTCTATAAAAGGTAGTTCCAGGATAGGTTCCAAAGCAACACAGAGAAACCCTGACTTGAAAACAAAAACAAAGTAAAAAAGTAAGAAAGGAAGAAAAAAAAGAGATTTCCAAATCTCCAAGTATGATAAGTTTTATTATGAGTAGGACATTTTAATGTTCCAACACAGGACACTTATATTCCAATAATATATCTGTTAAATTTCTTCAAAAGACAAGTTCATCTGTAAAATTAAACAGAAATGTAGTAAATAAATTATTTTGGGGTGGGCTGGAGAGATGCCTCAGAGGTTAAGAGCACTGGCTGCTCTTCCAGAGGTCCTGAGTTCAATTCCCAGCAACCACATGGTGGCTCACAACCATTTGTACTGAGATCTGGTGCCCTCATCTGGCGTGCAGGCATACATAGAGGCAGAATGTTGAATACATAATAAATAAATAAATATTAAAAAAATATTTGGGGGTAATTAAAGAGTCTTCTTCTTTCATTTAAACTCATACTTCCATTTGTATACAGTTTAGCCCTGCCATGGGCTCCAATATTGAGCCAGCCGTTTTCTGTTTCATACCCCTCCTCTTCCTCTTGTCTCACTTTTTCTTCTTGTTTTGATACGAGATGAACATAATTAGCTATTTTTAACACAACTGAAGTGTTCAGTTGATGACTTTAGAGTAAATTTTAGTGTGAAAATGGTTGCTGACTCGGCAAATGAATAGTCTAAGGGCTATGTGTGAGGTTTGTTCAGAAGGAAGAGTGGGCAGCATATACAAAGGGGAAGAGAATGAAAATGTGAGCTTCCATATGAATTTAATAAAGGAAACTAGATGGGGGCCTCATAATCTATAGCCATTTTTTAATTTATTTTTATTTCATTTTATATTCCACCCACAGTTCTCCTTCAACCCCTTCTCCCATCCACTCACCTCTCCCAAGTCCACCCTCCCAACAGATAAGGATTTCCATGGGAAGTCAACAAAGTCTGACACATTAAGTTGGGGAAGTACCATGCCTCTCCCCCTGCATTAAGTCTGAGTGTGGCATTCCACCATACGGAATGAGCTCCAACAAGTTAGCTCACACACCAGGATAGATTCCAGTCCTACTGTCAGGAGCCTCTCAGATAGTCCAAGCTTCACCACTGCCTCCCACATACGGAGGGGCTAATTTTACTCCATGGAGGCTCCACACCCTAGCATTCATGATTTTCCATGAGTTTTGATCAGCTGTCTCTGTAGATTTCTCCATCATGATCTTGACCTCTCTTACTCATATATTTCCTCCTCCCTCTCTTCAGTTGAACACACAGAGCTTGGTCTGTTGCTTGGTTGTGGTGGATGTCTGCATCTGCTTCCATCAGTTGCTGGAGAAAGGGTTCTATGATGATAGCTGGAGCATTCACTAATTTGATTACAGAAGACTAGTTTAGGCTCTCTCCCCACCATCACTAGGAGTCTTAATTGGGCTCAGCCTTGTGGATTCTTAAGAATTTCCCTAGCACCTGATTTCTTCCTAACCCCTAGATAGAGAGAGAGTGGCTCTCTCTATCACAGTCTCTCCTTCATTGTTCTCCCACTCCATCCATCTCCCCCCATGGACCATCCATCCCCTCATGTTCTCATTTTCCATCCCCTCCCCTTTACTACTCCCCACTAACTCCCAGTTTACCCAGGAAATCACATCATCTAATTCTGCTTTCCTGAACAATCCATGTGTTCCTCTTAGGGTCTTCCTTGTTATTTAGCTTCTCTGGAGCCCTGGATCATAGTCTGGTTATTGTTTGTTTTACATCTAGTATCTGTTTATGAGTGAATATATAGCAGTGTTTGTCTTCTGGAGTCTGGGTTATCTCACACAGGATGTCTTTTTTTCTAGTTGCAAATAGACAAAGAATACGGGATACATTTACACAATAGAGTATTACTCAACTGTAAAAAACAATGACATAACCTTAATAAAATGTTTTCATGTTCTATCACAAATACCTATCGTTCAATGTCAAATAACATAGCTTGAAAACCTTTAGAAGAAAATAACTTAATATGCTCAAAAATATATTAAACTGAGTAACAAAAAAAATCTGGTGTATTTCAGAAGTATCTCTAGCCTAAAAGAAATAAAACTGATGATGGAAGCCAGTACGCAAAATGAGAAATTCCGTAACTTCTTTTAAATATTAATTCTAATTTTCCTTTGGAGAGCACAGACAATCTCACTGTTGACTTATTGGCAGAAATCAAAACAAGTAATCGGGGTCCTTTAGGAATTATGAAACCAAAATAACACATCCCAAGAGATGACAAAATCTAAAGTGCTTCAAGCTGCATCTAATCTGATATGACAGCTGCTCTCATAGAGGAGGTTGTAGCCAAGACAGTGACACTGAAAGAACATGTGAAGGCAAGAGCACAATGGCGAGGCCGTCATCTGAGAGTGGAGGTCTGGAGTCTTAGAGGAAACGAACCAGGCCAACATGTGTCCGTGAGCATTAAGCCTCTAGAATTAACAGGAAATGCTTATCTATATTTCAGGGGACTCAGTCTGTGGTATTTAGTTATGAGATATCCATTAGTCATTTTCCACCATAATGAGAAGACTTACCTTTGTAAGTCTTAAATATAAGTCATAATTATCATAAAGAATTAAGAATTAATTTGGGATAATTAGGTCATAACTATCTTAAGTATAAGTCATAATTTTCTTAAAGAAAAATAAATTATCTGGCTATAATTTCCAGAAACCCAATCTACTATATCTAGTAAAATATAAAGTTGTTAAAAATTCTTTAAAACCTACATTTATAGAGACATTTTTTCCAAAATACTTTATATAAATATATATATAATACTTAATATACATAGTTGACATATATTTTCTCAATATATAATGACATTATATATAATAGATATTTATGCTCAATATAAAGATAAATCTTTAATATATATATAGTTATTCTATTTATGCAATATAAAAATTATACTGGGTGTTTGTCAGGGCCCATGAGAGTTACAGCAGCTAACAACTAGTTTTCAGATGTCAACCCACTGGAGCAGTGACTCTGATGGAAGGTAATCCAGAACCACTGACTCTGGAAATTGTTGCTCACTTTTGTTAAAGCACCTTGGTGTCTCTCCAATACCTGTAGTGTAGTGTGTAATCTCATATGACATGTATGGGTAATCTCATTATTTCCTCTAAATCTTATGGAAACATATATCTGTGGGTGGTCAGGAATATGACGTTTCATTTAGCTATATATGCTGGGACCTGCTTCATAAATAGACCTGTTTATCCCATGAGGACTATAGATACTGAGAAGCCTGCTTTGTTCCGTTTTGCTCAGACTAATACCAAATAAGCACAATTTCTCTTCAATTTAACACAAACTACACACAATTAGCACACTTCTACCTCAAAACATGTTCAAACTAGACTGAAGGCTTTTTGTAAATAGATCATAAGTTTAAAACCTTACAGCTGTTCACAAGGTCAAAGCCACAGATATCCAACTAAGGTTACTAAAAAAAAAAGCATTCCAATTTTTTGCCTGCCAAGTCTGTTAGCAAGAGACCTATGTCTCAAAGTTTCTTATCTCATTGAACACTGTTCTCTCCATCCTCTGGTCATGGTCTCACTTCTGTAACTTTGGACTCTTGTGCTTCCTTGGCAATGGCTCAACTCCCTGTCAATTGCCCTAGGAAGGTGCTTTTGACCAATGAGAAACAACACTTGTAATTTCTTTAAAGCTTCCAGGTGTCTGGGAAAAAAGAATTTTACCCTAGAGGGAAAAGAAACTAGGAGAAGAAGCGAAGAAAAAGTAAACGTAGAAGAGCACAATTATAATAGAGGCAGTACAATAAAACAATTGGCAGGAAGAAATAAAGAGTGAGAGAGTCATTTCTTGTCCCCAGATCCCTAGCTGTATATTTCTTTCTGGACCCTGACAAAGTATTGGGGCAGGTCCTCAAAAAGCTCTCGTTATTTTGGCGCCATGAAATACAGAAGATTAGAAAGGTAATTTTCAATACTACCCAGGGAAGAGGTAGCTTTTGTTGGGGGCTGTCCAGAAAAAAAGACAGATGCCCTGGCAGACATGTGAAAAGGAGGTCCCCCTAACCCATGAGCTCAACCCAGCCCTCAGCAGAGAGTTCTGTAGATTTCAAGGAGCCAGATATATCCTTGTGTGTGGTGAGCAGTGAAATGCCCCAGCCCACCCTCCAGAGGGCAACCCCAGCAGGTCCTTTCTAAAGCTGTTCCACAGAGATATTTCCTAATAGTCTTATTCTAAGAGAGTCATCATCAGTACAACAGTAAAAGTTCCACCCATGTAAATGCTTTGTTAAGGATGAGTAATCTTTTCCTTCCAACCCTCTTTAAATGCTCTCTTTATATAATTTTTTCTTGTACTATGGGTCAAAAAACTACAATAAAACAGTTAATTATTCAAATTAACAGCTCAAAATATGATAATGATAAATCGAACATAAAAAAATAACTTTAGGTGATAAAACCACAAGTCAGACTCAAACATAGATAATGACAGGCACTGGAGACTCTCCTCTCTCTCTTAAAAAAAAAAAAAAAAAGCCCTGTATCACATTCAGGGTTGAACCAAGAGACATCAAAATACTATAGTCACAACTGGTGTCCTCTGTTACATCTAATTGTAAATTACTACGTTAGACCTCCTGAGAACATAAACAAGGGTTGATAAAGTTTGCAGTACTTTCTCCTATCTATATATCAAAACTATAAATCAAAGCTATAAATGAAAAGACATATTCTTGACCACCCACGGATATATGTGCCCTTAAAATTGAGATGTAATTATGAGATTACATATATACATCACATGAGATTGCACACTATTATGTATTGGAGAGACACCAAACTGTCTCAGCAAAAGTGAGCAACGGTTTCCAGAGTTGATGGTCCTGCAGGCCTTGTCAGGACAAGAATAGCCTCCATCAGACTCACTCCTCCGGTGGGTTGACACCTGAATTCTGGTTGTCACCTGCTGTAACTCTCTTGGCCCCTGACAGGCATTGTCCTTATTTTCAGTATTTTGAGGATTAGTGTTGTATTCCAAATATCATAACTTGCTAACACTGCTTAAACAAATTAATTTTGACTATGTTTCAATATTCTGCTATGTTTTACTGTCCTGGCTACCACAGATTAATTATTTTTTTTCCTTGAGTCCAGGATTTTGGATTCTTATTTTAGGTTTTAGTCACTTGACAGAATTTTCTTTATCTGCCAGTTTCAGTGTTGAAATATTAAGTAGCTACAACTTCAGCATTGTGGCTATGGGTCTTTAATCAGCCAATCAATAGCTATTAGAACTGAATTGACTCATCCTCTCAGGGTCTTGTGCCTTTGTCTGTGGGATGTAGTTCTGCCTTATCTGGGAGCTCTTTTGTTTGTTTGTTTGCTTGCTTGCTTGCTTAGTTATGTTTTAAGACAATTTCTTCTTAGAAATTATTATAAAGGAATGGATTTCACTGTGGCATCTTTTTTGTGGCGCATGCCTATAATCCCAGCACTCGGGAGGCAGAAGCAGGTGGATCTCTGGGAGTTCGAGCCCAGCCTGGTCTACAAGAGCTAGTTCCAGTACAGGCACCAAAGCTACAGAGAAACCCTGTCTCGAAAAACCAAAAAAAAAATAAATAAATAATCCCACATTTTAGTTTTTAGTTTGGCAACTGTCTTTCCTTCTTTATTAATTAGTTTATTTATTTGCAATTTCCTCTTCCTCTTTGCCTCTCAGCCCCCACAAAAAACCCTCTGTTCCCGTCCCCAGTCCACTCCCCCTCCATTTCTGTTTAGGAAAGGGCAGAACTTCCATGGCTATCAACAAAACAGAGCATATCAAGTTTCCATAAGACTAAGCACCTAACCATGTTTTAAGGCTGGGCAAGACAACCCAGTATGAACAATAAGGTACCAAAAGCTGGTGTCAAGAGACACCTCATGCTCCCACTATTAGGAGTCCCAGAAGAGGACCAAGCTACACAGCTATAACATTTATGCAGAATGCCTAAGTCAGTCCCATGCAGATTCCCTGGTTGTCCATTAAGTCTCTGTAAGCCCCTATGAGCTCAAGTTAGTTGATCCAGTGGCTTTTCTAATGGTGTCCTTGACCCCTCTGACTCCTACAATCTTTTCTCTATTCTTCAGGATTCCCTGAACTTCACCTAGTGTTTGGCTGTGGATCGGCATCTGTTTTTTATCATTTGTTGGATGATGCCCCTCTGAAGACAATTGAGCTGGGCTCTAATCCGTAAGTATAGCAGAATATTATTTGGCACATTACATTGACATTTTTTCCTCCAGTCTTGACTGGTTCTATCCCAGGTCTCTGGGTCATCCATCCTGTGAGTCCTGGTGCTCCAGGCAGTGTCAGGAGTGGCCTTATTCTCTCGGCATGGGTGTTAGTCTAGACCAGTTATTGATTCACCACTACCTCAACCTCTAGGCCAATTTCTACTCCAGTACATTCTGTAGGTAGGACAGGTTATAGGCCAAAGCTTATGTAATCAGGTTGGTTCCCACTTCTTCCACTTGAAGTCTTGTCTGATCACAGGAGATGGCCAGTTTGGGCTATGTATCCACCATTGCTAAAAGTCTTAACTTGAATCATCCTTATGGATTCCTGCAATGTTCCCAGGTGTTGGTCTTACTGTGAAATTTTCCCACCTTCCAGTAGACACTTTCATTACTCTCCCTCTTATCTCCCAACCCTGCCCCAACATGATCTCTCATGATCACATTCCCACCAGCCCAGCAGTCCCCTCATAAAATATCTGAGGACTCTTCTATCCTTGATGTAATTTCTGTGCAGGGCAACAGATCTGTAATAGACTTTCAGTATATCAATATAAACTCTTTGGCCTGATCACAGAACACTCCCATTTTGTATTTCCAGAGAACTTTAAAGCTCTTCTAATCTAATAATACTAATCTTCTGATAATAATATTTGATGATTAAAATTCACTATTTACCCAGTAATCTCAACTGAAGCAAAGCAAATGATTTCGTGGGCCAGGACTCTCAGCTACGAATTATTCCCACATTAGATTCTTCTAAACAGAAAATCAATCTTTGAATTACCAAGAGCAAGATTTGTTACTAACTGAAAGGCACCATAAGCCAAAGTTGAAATATTGTCAAAAATTGCAACTTTCATTATTATTTCATTTGTTGATTCATACACTCAGTGTGCAGAGAAGATGCCGAGGTTCAAAAGAAAAATTAGAGATAGACTTAATTTAAAAAGTTAGTGTGATTAATGCACAATAAAATGAATGTGAAAAGTTGTATTAGAACTCTGCAGAAAAATCAACAGTGTTAACAGAGAAGAGGCTATTTTAACCGAATTAATTAAAAAACATAAAAACTACATGATTTCATCAGAATTCTAAAAATAAATTGACAGCTGAAAATGGGCAACTTCTATCCCTCATGGAAACAGTTGTATAGAAGAAAGGGCTGTCCCTTGCACTAGCAAGAAAGCAGTGAACACAGACAAAAGAGCACAGTAGGAAGACTGAGCAAAAATGCACCTTCGCTGACCAAAAATAAACTGCTAATCCTGTTCAAAACTAAGCAGTTTTGATTTGTTTTGATTGAAATGGAGATTATTTAGTGATTTTTGAGCAAGAGATATTACTCTGCCAAATCTCTGTGACAGTAGAGTAACGTTTCTCTAATATACCTCAGTAAAAGGCAAGATTAATTTCACATTTGCGTTATCAATTAATATTTCTCTGGTAAAGGCAGAACCTTCAAATTCCTCTAGACCAGAGGTTTCAGTCTTTTACCAATGGGCATTCTAGGAATTCCATAAAGGAAACACAATGTAGAATAGTCTACAAGTACATGTACAAGCACTTGTCCAAGCTTGTGTAGACTCCCACACATATCTTTGGCTATCTTTTAGTAACATTGAAGATTATCTATTGTATCATGGAACAAATTAGAATAATCAAGTTATAAAATTGCATAAAGTTTATTTATATGGTTTGGATGGAGATCTCAGTGACTTATAGCACTTGTTACTGCAGCAGAAGAAGTTCAGTTACCATCATCCACATGGTGGAATACAACTAACTGTAACTACAGTTCTGGGAAATCTAATGACCTCTTCTGACCTCTAAGGACACTAGATACCCATGTGATATACTTGTAAATTCATGTGAAACATTCATATATGAACAAATAAATACATATGCTTTAATATGCATAAAAGTATTTACATGATTACATCAATATTCTTGCATTATATTAATATGTACCCTGGATGTCAGTGTTTCTAAGATTGTATTATATTGCCTTGTATTGCATTTCCCATCACTAAGAAGAACTCCTTATACCCAGTGACACTTTGATAGAGCCATGTGTGTGTAGAAATGGGCAAGTTGGCCTATATCATTACTTAAGAACAAAGAAACACAACTGTCACCAGCAACCTGACCTACTCAGTGAGCAATGCAAGATGAGAAGGGCCTTGAAGAGTCAGTGAAGAATCAGCATGCAGAAATCTCCATGTGCAGCCAGAAGCCAGATTTTAGTTCTTATACAAGGAGCACACAACTCATCAAAGAGAATTTCCATTTGAGAAGTTTTTCTCAGTACTCCTAAAACCTCCTGAATTCCTTCTGAAAATGAATTTTTAAGAGAAAGGAAATTTTGTCTATTCTTCATAAATGAAGTCTTCTGTTGTACCAGGTGATACCACTTCTGTTCTTCAAAGAGGAAAATGTGGCTGAGTCCTGGAGAAGTGGTTTAAACAATATAGTCTCTGTGTGATTATTTCAGGAGTCTGGGAGGCTGGGAAATGAACAAGCAGCCTCCTCCAACACCCGAGTAAAACTGTTTTTACAGGAAAATAGTGAAGCAAGTTTCTGATGCTGGCTTCTGAAGGCCCTGTTCTACTGCATGTTTTTTTTTACTAAGTATTTGGAATTGTATGACGTTATACATGATGACTATACTCAACATTTTGCTGAGGCTTAATAGAAGACTCATTGAAGTCCTCTTCACTAGGACAAGGTGAACGGTATGTTAGTGTTGCATTGTAGAGTAATTTGAAGTAATAATAGGAACTTGGAATGTTTCACATGAATAAAAGGAAGCCCTACAGTATCAAGTTAGACTACTGTGATGGCTAATCATGTCACCTTCATTAGACTGATAAATACCTGAGATATTAGTGATGAATAGCTTTACCTCTGTCTGTGAGGGACTTGCCAACTGTAGCAAACCAATGAAGTGTGAACACCTCTGAAAGGGAGGAGCAAGCCTGAAGTAGAGAGGAAAGGGAAGACAACTGCTTAAATGGGTATTCTCTCCCTCTGTCTCCCAGGCACTGTGAAGCCAGCTGCAGTATTCTATCACATACACTTTAAACAGCACAGTGAAACCTCTGAAACCGGGTTTAAAAGGAGGCTTCTTTCCAGAGTTCTCTGTCAGATATTTATCTATAATGTAAAGGGTTAACCAAGTGTTGGAAGTTTAGTTTAAAACAAATCTCTGTTGGTGAAATCTCTTGGGAAGTATAAAACTTTTTGCATCCATGGTAATCTTTCCAAAAGAGGAAAAACATTATTACTGAGTAACCTGAAAGTCATGCTGATAAAAATATCGATATCATTCTTCATTAAATGAAGAAGCAATTGGAAATTCATAAGGAAGCACATACATACACACAGAAAGAAACAAATACAAAAACACAAGCAAGCATAAAGAAAGCAAATATCCAAAGTAATTTTGAAAAAAAAAGGATGAATTACTAAGACTCAAAATAAACTCCAAGCTGTTGGAGTATATTAGAGTACCCAATAATAATCCCAAATATTTACATCCAAATGATTCCTGTAAAAGGAACGAAAATGTTCACGGACAATTATTTTATCTTTTTATTCCTGAGTATATCTTTAAGTTTCTCTCTGAGTATGTGTATATATGTGTGAGTTCCTGTGGATATCAAAAGATGGTATCATATTCCCTGGAGCTGGGTTTACAGGTGTCTGTGAGCTGCCTGAGGTTGGTAGATACTGAACTCTAATTTTCTGAAATTAGAGGTATAATATTCTGAAATAAGGCTATAAACTTAGCCATCTCCCCCAGGTCTTGAAAAGTGTTTTACTAAGAGATACTGGAAAAGCTGCATTCTTACATTTAGAAGAATTCATTCAGAGACCTATCTCTCAACCATAACAAACATCTCAATATGGATTAAAAGCTTACAGATAAGATCAAAATTTCAAAACTACTGGAAAAAATATGGAAAAATGCTTTAGGCCACTTTCCTGAGAAGATATTTGTTGGATAACACCCCACCTGCACATAAACAATAATTGAAAATTGCTTGAACTGTAATTTTTCACAGCAAAGGAAGCAATCAAAATGGAGTGAAAATATGACATACAGAAATGGGAGAAAATATTCACCAACTTCTTATTTGAAAAATATATAATTCCGAGAACATGTAAGGAATGCAAAGAATGCAAAAGGAAAGATCAAATAACACATTTTAAAAAGAGCTGAATATAATTTGGTCAAAATGAGACATGCACATGGTCATCAGAAAGGGGAAAATTTAAAAAGTCCAGTTCTATTAATCATTAGGGAAATGCAAAGCAAAATCCCAATAAGGTATCCCATCACTTAGCAAATATGGCTCTTTACACCAAGTCAAAATATAGCAAATGCAGGAGACAATGTTAGAAAGAAATTCTCTTGCACAGTTTGTGAACATTCAAAGGGTACAGGCAATGTGTGTCCTAAAACAACAACAGAAAGGCAATTACATCCTCTCGCTGCACCATGAGTACACATCCAAAAATAAATACAATTAATATGCTGCAAATAAAGCTGCAGTACTGTACCTACTGAAGCGTTACAATGGGCATGATGGGCCTTAATACTTATTAATCAATGAATGGACACGAAAATGTAGCACATAAACACAATAGGACATTAATCGACTACAAAACATAAAGTTCTGTCATTTGTGATGATGTGAATGAGCCAGGAGAACATGATAGTAAAGGAAAAACAGCACAGAATGACAAATATCACATATTTTCACTTGTAAATTAGCAAACAAATTTTTGTTTTGTTGATATTGAAGCACAATGTTGATTTAGCAGAGACTCGGGAAAATAGAAAGGAGAGGAGTTTTAGTAAAGGGTAAAATGTTGTTTAGGAAAAGGGAAATCTTGAGATTAAAATATTAAACAACTTCATGGATATGAATGACAATAGATGTATTTATTTAGCACCAGGATAAATTAGAAAAAAATATTAAGATCATATATATGTTAAACACTCAGCATGGGCCCCTGCAGTGAAAATGAAATAACAAAAGTATGTTGTACCTAATAATATCTGAAGTGCAAGGGAATCGAAATTTTTAAAAGTCATAATTTCATACACATTGCAGGAAATTTCATGAGCAGATGAGGACAGAATAACTTCTTAAGTCAAGTAACACAGATATATGCAAGCTACTGCAATTAAGTCCTCAAAAGAAACAATAATGTTTTAAACCCCTTTGTGACATCTAAA
>NW_026067949.1:25224264-25255347 GCF_014885135.2 Alexandromys fortis | reverse complement strand
AAATATTTGCTGGTGATTGAGGTGATTATCTGTGCTATAAAATCAGCATTATCCAAATAAATAAATAAATTTTTTTAAGGTCGAGACAAAAAGAAATTTGCTGGTTAAAGCCAGGCAATGCTTGAACCTGCTCCTCCCTCCCCCAGATACATGAGAAATATCATCTTTTGTGTTGACCTTCCACCATAATAATTCTATGTCCTTGCAAAAGACATTTTGAAAAGTCACGGGCCTAAACTTGATTTGTTCTCAAAATGATGACATCTCATATTTACAGAGAAAGAAATCACAAGTTCTATAAAAAGACATGCACAGAAAAGGGAAACAGGCAGTGGTTTCTGCTTCCCTCTCTAAACCAAGGAAAACCTATTTCTCTCCTTTTGTTCCTTACAGTGAAACATCATTTGGCTAAAATGTGAAGGGTTTTCACATCGGCTTATTATTTCTTGACCTTGAGAAAATGGTTACAAAACGTCTTCCTTTACAATGAATAACTCACACAAAATATTCTGTATTGACAATGTCTTATTTGGTTTACTCTATTGCTGTTTATTCTTACAAAAATCAAGGAACAACATGGATAGAGATTGAAAAATGTGATGTAAATTCATGTTCTTCTACTTGTTGGGATAGAAATATTCACTAAGACCCACAAAATATGGCTTGTATTTTAATGACAAAAGAAATTACTTCTAAATTATATAGAGGAGGGTGACTTTTTGTTTTCTTTCTTTCTTTTTCTAGTTAATCTTTTATCTCACTACTTCACTGACATTACTTATCAGCTGTAGGAGTTACAGAGTGGAATTATTCAGTGCCTTATGTATACTATCACGTCACCTGAAAATACAGATACACTGACAATAATGATATATTCATTTCCAATATGTATCCCCTTGATCTCCTTCAGTTGCCTTACTGCTTCACTAAGACGTCAGGTACTATATTGAGTGGATATGGATAGAGTGGACAGCCTTATCTTGCTCCCAGGTTTAGTGGAACTGCTTTGAGTTTCTCTTTATTTAATCTGATGTTGACTATCATCCTGCTGTAAGTTGCCCTGATTACCTATAGTTGTGTGCCTTGTATCCCTAATCTCTCCAAGAATTTTATTATGATGGCAAGTAGAATTTTGTCAAAAGTCTTTTCTGCATGGAATGCGATGATCATGTGTTCTTTTTTCTTTCAGTTTCCTTATATGGTAGATTACACTTAATTATTTTTGTGGACTGTGAGCAATGTCTGAATGAACATTCATGGAGACACCACTTGATCTAGATTCCTTTTTTTAGATATATAACCAGTAGCAGAACTAATAAATCTCTAGATGCATTGAAACACCATTTTTCCTTTATTATTAACTCTGGCAATTTACAACATACAGAAAGTACCCTCTTTTTCTGCATTGTTACATTTACTATAACCACTCAAACTGGGCTGACATGATGTGTTACTATGACTTTGACTTTCTGATTTCTAATGATTAATCATGTTGAGAATTTTTGCATTAGACTGTTGGCCATTTATTTCTCTCTTCCTGAAAAATACCTGTCAGACAGCTTGCAAATATTTCCTCTGCTCCTTCAGGAGGTCTCTGCATTCTGTTCCCTGGTTACACAGAAGTTTCTTAGTGACATCATTACATTCATCTATTTTTCTTGACGCTGTTGCTAAGAGAGAAGGCTCGGTAGTTAAAAAAAAATTATTTGTTTATGGAAACGTCTTGAAGCATTTTTTTCAATTTTTTTCTCTTTATATTTGCATTGTCTTGAGTCTTAAAGTTTTTTTAATTAATCTATTTTAAAGTTGAAACTTTATATAATAAGAGAAAGGAACCTAGCTTCATTTTTTCTAAATAGAAAGAGTCAGTTTTCCCAGCACGATGAATTAGGAAAAAAATTCTGTTGTTTCTACAATGTATGCTCTTGGTAACTTTGTAAAAAAATAAATTAGCCACAATTATTTATATTAATTTATTGGTTCTCTATTCAGTTAATGTATATGTCTGGTTTAATGCCAATGCTATCAAGTTTTGGTTACAATCATTCCGCAGTATGCTTGATGTCAGGTTCTCTTGAAGTTCCAGTTTTGTTCATTTTACTTGTAATTATTGTAATCATTTCGATTGTGTGTGTGTGGCATTTTAGCAATATCAAATCTTCCATCCTACAATGTAGAAAAAGTTTTGACTTGTGTGGATAATTATTTCATTGCTTTGGGGGTTTGGTGGGAGTTTGGCATTTATTCATACAATGATATGGCAGTACAGAAAGCTGCTGATGTTACATGCTAGTTTTATATTTTAAAAGCTAGTTGCTTGTTGAGTCTTTTTTAGTCATTTATTGGAGATGCTGTACATTTAGGCTGTCTTTCTGAGGTGTGCCTGATACACATTGTGTCTTTTCATGCGGACTTACCTTGTCCATCCAACCTAGTCAAATCCCAATCCCAAGAGAATGACAAATACATTCTTCTATAGAAGATATTCTTAAACCCTCAGTGTTAGCTGGATTTATCCTTGTGGGTTTTTCTCAGCCTTGATGCAGGGGGGAGGGACTTGGTCTCGCCTCAACTTAATGTGCCCAGGCTTTGTTGACTTCCCATGGGAAGCTTTACCTTTTCTGATGGGGTCTGCTATGGGAAGAGGAGGCAGCAGGACAGGGTTCGAGGCATGGATCGGGAGGAGGGGTGGGATAACTGTGGTTAGTAAGAAAAATGAATGATTTTTTTAAAAAAAAACTAAGTGCCTCGCCTAGGACTTACATATATTACCAATAAATCATATCATTTCACACTTAAAAACAAAACTCACAAGCGAAGAAATCCTCAGTGCTACCTTCCTGCTGGAAACCATTCGCCATTGAAAAGTTGTCAGTTTAACTTTAGTTTTATTTTGGCTTTCCAGGATTTGTCTAGAATAAAGAAATAAATTGGGCTAACAATATAAATATCTATTCAAAAAAGACAACAATTATGAGCTGCTTACAGTAAGCATACAAAACTATTCACAACCATTTTATAATGGGATATTAATCTATTAAAGATTAACTTGATGAATCCACGTCTTGACACAGAGTGTGTTGTTTCAGCTAACGCTATTTTCTTCTTACGGAAAGTCCATCATACGCTGCTAATATCATATTTTAAAAAAATGAGTACCCCATTAACATTCTTTGTCAACACACAGTGTGTTTAGAGTGAAATAAAAGTAATTTCCAATGAAATGATAATTGAGCCAAAAATTGCTCAATCAAATATATAAATTAAACTAACACAAAGAGACATTTACAGACAAAGACTGTAAGAGACTGTAGCCATAATCAAATATTTTCCTGTTATTCATTATATCCTATTTTTCAAATTTATCCTAATTTTTATGAAGACTTAAGAACTTAAGAATATAACAGGTTTTAAACTAATACTTGAAACTAGGTCCTGTTTTACATAACAAAGGAACAGACTCCATTACAAATACTAAATAGAGAATAACTTCCAGAATAGAAAAATCATTTCAATGAGTTTGTCTTTTTCAAATATACTTCTGACACTCATGAAATCAAGAATGCTGATGAGTTGATGATGAATGATATAAAGTATCAAAAAATGATAATAAAATAGAGTTCTTCTAATTGGCACACTCTAATGGAAACAAAATATGCTAATTAGCAAAAGTTATAATTAGTAAAGGCCCCAAGGAATACCTTGTGCTGCATAATATGCACTTTTAATTAGGGTATTGTTGGCAAAAATAGCTGGAGACATGATTTTTTTTAATGAAAAGCCTCAGAATTTCTGAGCATAGGTAACAACATATTATAAATAAGTTGTCTGAGATGCAACTGAGATAAGTTATGCCAGAGAAGATGGTTCACTGACTTTCTTACAAACAACATATTTATGAAAATAAATTTATGAATAAAAACATGCCTTGCAATTTTGTATTGATGGTGGTGCTGCTTATATAAGCAAAACCATTCAAAATTCAAATCCTGCTACATTCATATTAAGATAATAAATTAAACACAAGCAGACTCTGAAAACCTGGAAGTGGATTTGAATCAGACATCAGATTGCATTCCACCACAGACTGATAGCTAAACAACATGTGAATTTTAGTAGATATCTAATAAGGATCTTCACTCCTCCATAACTTTTCTGGCAAAGGGACTGGACTTGGGGTCTATCTGTTTATACCTACTTGGTAATAAGACTACACAAATGACAATTAATATGACTAAAGACAGCTCAAAAATAACATTCAGATCTCTGATTGTCTTTAATGTGAAGTTTATTCTTTTGTGTTTCTGTTTACAAGACTGCTTGCAAGTGAACAGGTAGGAATTGCAGAACAGATAAAATGTTACTTTGTTTCTTTTTTTATATTATTTTATTGTTTTTCATTTTATATGTCAATCCAAGTTCCCACTTCCACCACTCCTCCCATTCCCTTCTCATACCCTCCCATCCCACCACAATCCAATCCAATCAGAGAGGGTAAGACACATTGCTTTGCAAAAAGCCCAAGGCCCACAATACTCTATATAGGATGAGCAAAATATCCTCCAAAGAGAATAGGTTCCCAAAACGCCAGTACATGCAGTAGGGATAAATCCTAGTGCACTGCCAGTGGCCCATCACTTTGTTTTTTAATTAATGACAGCTTAAAGAGGAAAAAAAATGATTATTGCATCTAGTAACTGCAATAGTCTTTTTTTTTTTTTTGAGATAAGATTTTTCTGTAGTTTTGGTGCCTGTCTTGGAACTAGCTCTTGTAGACCAGGCTGGCCTTGAACTCACAGAAATCAGCCTGCCTCTGCCTCCTTAATGCTGGGATTAAAGACGTGCCACCACTGCCCGGTTTACAATATCCTTTTAATGATAGTGATTGGACTTTAAAATGAACTTAACTAAAATTTAGCTAAATGTTCCAGTGTATTGTAAAGTATTGTATTCAACTGTATCAGTTTGTATTAGCAGTCATTTTCCCCATACTTGTGATATACATATATCAATCACAAATAACTGACAATAATTACTAATGAGATCATCTATGTAAAGTTTCAGCAGTAGTAGTGTTCAATTGTGTTATCCTGTTTTTTGTTTTTGACTTAAATCTCTCTTCCATGATGGTATAAACACTGATATGGAAACACATATAAGAAGGTCATTTTTTCCTTTATCTCCTTTGAAGAAACAGTTTTTTTTCTCTCTTTTCTTCATTAGGATAGCCAGTTATATTCTTATTCCTCCAATAACCTTTGCAATCAATGAAGATTGTGTGTATAGTGTCTGTATTGCTTAGACACAAAGTAGTATAAAAGAAGACCATCTGTGATAAAAAAAAAAATACAGCATCTATGGAATCACTTTCATAAAGAATTTTGTTCCCCATGATTATTTTACAATAATATAAAGTGGGAAAAAGATATCTGGATATTTCTAGAACAAAAGATAAGAAAGCATAATAAAAATCATAGAATTAGAGATATTTAACACAAAATGGGAGTTAAAAATACTGATTGGGGTTCCTAGTGAGAGTTTTCTTTTCTTCCAGCCAAATTCCAGATAACTGACACAGAGTCTTAATATTAATTATAAATATTGAGCCAATAGCTCAGGTCTATTACTAATTAACTCTTTCATTTTCAATTAACCCATACTTTTAACCTATACTTTGTCATCTAGCTTGGTACCTTTTCTCAATACATGTCCATCTTGCTTCTTTCTGTATCTGCTGGTGACTCCAGACTCCAGCCTCCTCTTCCCAGCATTCTCAGTTTGGCTCTCTGGTGTCAAGTTTGGTCCTTCTGTATTTGTGTTGCTTTCATTGATTAATGAATAAAGGAACTTCCTTGGCCTAGTTGATAGGGCAGAACTTAGGTAGGTGGGGGAAAGCAGAACTGAATGCTGGGAGGAAGAAAGGGGGGATAGGAGAGAGACACCATGGAGCCACCAGAGACAGACATGCTGAATCTTTCCTGGTAAACCACTGCCATGTAGCAATGTACAGATTAATAGAAAGGGGTTAAACTGAGATGTAAGGGTTAGTCAGTAAGAAGTTAGAGCTAATGGGTTGAGCAGTGTTTTAATTAATACAGTTTGTGTGTGGTTATTTCAGGTGCAAGCTAGCTGAGCAGCCAGGACAAACAAGCAGGATACCCCCGTGCAACAGCTTTCCTTAAGAAGCTTATTCTGCTAAGCTATTGACCAGTCAACTTCTTTATTAAATGAATCCCATCAGCGTATAGTCGCACAGTATAAAGGACTATTCCACAGGCTCCTAATTATAACACTGAGAGTGATCAGATGGTTACGGAAATAAGTACATCAGACTGTCAAGCCGATGATACGTCATTTTGAGAGTTACTCATTCAACAGAAACATCCACAGACAACCAGTTCTGTGCTAAAGTAAGTCATCCTTTCTACATTCCTGAGAAATACTAATGAATGAAGCCACCGTGATGTAAACATAGATCTGTACATTGTTTGTGGCGGTGGCACATGTAGTGACGTATCATTTGTATTTTAATAAATGAAGCTTGCCTGAGGATGAGAGAGTAAACCAGCCCCACTGGTCAGTCAGCCTTACAGACCAGACAGTGGTAACACACACCTTTAATCCCAGTAGCCACACAGTTGCCATAGAAACCAGGCAGTGCATGCCTTTAATCCCAGTGGTGCATGCCTCTAATCTGAGCCCTAGAAAGGAATATAAGATAGGAGGAGATAGCTCACAGTATCAGTCTCAGATTCCTGGAGCCAGAATTGCCATTTTCAGACTGATGTTCAAATAAGAGCCATTGGCTGGCTATTTTGCTTTTCTGACCTTCAAGTCGAACCCCAATTTCTCTCTCTCCGAGTTTGTATTAATTATTCATCAGGCTCATGCCTTTGATGCAAGCATTCAGAAATCAGAAGTAGGAGAATCTCTGAGTTCAAGGCCAGCCTGGTGTACAGAGTTAGCTCCAGGACAGCCAGGGATTGCTACACAGAGAAGCCTTTTCTCAAACGAATAAAAACAACAACAAAATACAGCCACCAAAAATAAGTTTTACAAATGAAAGAACTATTTTATTCTCTGGTACTATCAGAAGTTAATAATTGTCATATTCTTACTTGTAGCAATCAACTTTTTGGCCACCAAGCCCTCCTTTGTGGTCTTTTATAATCATATTATCAAACATAGTGATATAAATGTCTTATCACATACTACTTCTATTTCTTCCATCTAGAATCTGTTACCATCATCTACATTTTTAAAAACAAAAAATTGTTTTTCTAAAGTCATATGAATTTGAAAATTTTCTGAAGACAGAACAGAATTTATTTATTTATTAATTCTGAACCATGTCAGAGACATTAAATGAGTCATAAATATTTCCAGAATGAATTAGTGTATAAATTAATGTAAGGTTAAGTGATTGCCCCACTCAGAAATGGTGATTCCATCTTTTAAAACCCAAAGTCCTTATTTCCATTGAGAATGCTGTTTGCTCTAATTGTTTGGTTTTGCGATTTTTCAAGGGTAAAGCTCCAGAAAGAGTGCAACTATCAATGTATTGTCAGTTCCTTTGCTCTTTTCCAGTTTTAGGGGACTGAGAGCTACGTGATCCCAAGTCAATACCCTGGGAGTGGACTAGGGATATCACAAAAGGTCTCTTTGTATCAGAAACTCCTAAGTCATTGCTCTTACTCCTATATTTCAAGACCTTCACAAGCAGAGACTCTTCCTACCAACTCTTGGAGTAATGAACTCAGTGACTTTCCACATGATAATCTTTGCAAAAGAGAAGTGAATACTTGGGAAGGCTGTCTTACTCCAAACTACATTACCAATTTTATTTAAGTGGGATTTTTCTTGTTCATCCTAATAGTCCTCTAATTAAAGAAAACTAAAATATGACTGTAAACAAATTGAAATGACTAATTTTTCAATTGTGTTTGATTTACCATCATTTGACTATTGTTTGATCTTTTATTAAACACCCACCTTGAGTAGGAGGAAATAAGGCAAAGAAAAAGAAAACACAAACCAGTGGGAGAAGTTGAGTGTAAAAATTGGAGGTTGTTCTGAGTAAAACTAGGGCAAGAAAAGGGGTGAATCCTTTCTTAGGAGAAACCATAATTGCCCTGTTAATGTTTTGTCAAATACATCCTAGAATAAAACAGCAAACCATCTTAATTGTTATCTTCATTTCACTCTACCTATGACATATAAAATATGAGAAGATAAATAATGTGACACAAAGCCTTTTTCCCTATACTTCGCCAAATAAACCTAAATATTTCTTAAATTTATTCAAAAAAAATCATGTTAATCACCAGTTCTTAAATTTTCATTGCAGAGTTTGCATATAAAACTAAACTGACAGGCATCTCTTCACAGCCCATTCCACACTTGTGATCTTTCTTCGTGCTTCTTCAACCTCTGCGATAACTGTTCCCCAGATAGCAGAGTTATTTGAATTTATTTAATATTTTATAAGTAATCACCACTTGCAAGCCAGCTTGTGAATGTTTATTACTTAACAAAGTTTCTGAAGGATAGAACCCTAAGAGTGGCTAACTCGGTCTCACAAAGTGGCAGTTGAGTATACAGTTATCATCTGCAGGATTTACTGGGCATGGAAATCTGTTTGTGAGCTTACTCTTGTGGTTGGTGGGAGACATGCGTTTCTTTCTGCTTGCTGTCAGACTGGTCATTTCCTCTCCATGGGATTTTTCCATAGAACTATTGATAACACAACAACTTCCTTCCTCTAAAACATAAGATTCCAAAAGCAAGACAAGAAAGAAGAAACCTGAGGTCCTTTGTGCAGTTTCAAGGCGGCTAAAGGAAAAAGAACAGTTCATCAAATTACAGTGCTTTACAAGTGACTTTCTTAGGTGGCTCTCTGATAAGGCTGCATGAAGGGAAGTCTAAAGAGCAGGACACATTCTGAAGCAGCAGCATGTAGCCATCACCCAGAATTAGAATGGAACAAAGGAAACAAGAAGATCAGAGGAGACTTGATTCTCTATTGTGTTACTCTCACCAGCAACGAAGGCAACTGGATCCATAAGTCCTGAAGAGCAATTGCAATTGGGTGCCTTTTAGTTATATGGTTTATCTTGTCTCTGGTTAACAGATGTTGAGTGAAGTTTGATGAGGTAAACAAAGCAGACAGGTACTAGCTTGTTTAATAGATGTTTTTTTTTGTTGTTGTTGTTGTTTTGTTTTGTTTTTGGCTGCGTTTAAAGTAATTAGATGTGCAGGAATCTGTACAGGCTTGTAGTCAATGATCCTACCCTGTTATAAAAAGTAAATAACATCAACAAGAACCACCCTTGGTCCTTTTATAGTAGCACCAAAAATGGAACTTGGGATCTTTTACATTAATCTCTGAATTGATAAACCATTACTTCTGCAAAATGAAACTGATCATTGACAAACTTCAAAGTCATTTAAAAAATGGAGCAGCACAAGAAACGACAAGATGAACAATCTAGGGTGGAGGCCCCAGAGCTGTGTGTGAATTTGCCTTTATTCAGTGTTATTTGTTCAGTGACTTCCTCTTCCTTCTTTCTACTCCATTAAAAGACTCAATATCTAATTAAAAGGCTTCTAACACCTTTACAAAATGAGATCCTTGACTATAGACAAAGCATTTTGTGACACCCTCAAAGTGTGGATCTACTGACCTTGGCTTTATGCATAATAAAAATTAATATTCTAATGATTCTTTGAAGAGGAAGGGAACAAATGTGTACAATTCAACTCTGAGGATTAAAAAAGTTAGAATATACATGATATTGAACAATGAAGGATATAAAACAATTCTACCAAAGGTAGTTTCAAACCTTTAAAGTTATAAAATGCTTTCTCTCTGGATTTATTTTGATTATCTTTTACCATTTTTAAATAAGAAAAGACCTTCTTATTCTTAACAAATTATTTTAATTGGTTCTGAAGGCAAATTAAATTGAGGCCATATATGTTACAGGATATTTATGTAAAAGATAAGTATGAAAAGAATATGTTTAATATTCAAAAATAGAATAAAGAAACTTGAAATATATTTTTTTCTTTCTTTATTTATTTATTTATTAAAGATTTCTGTCTCTTCCCCCAGCCGCCTCCCCTTTCCCTCCCCCTCCCCCAATCAAGTCCCCCTCCGTTGTCAGCCCAAAGAGCAATCAGGGTTCCCTGCCCTGTGGGAAGTCTGAGGACCACCCACCTCCATCCAGGTCTAGTAAGGTGAGCTTGAAATATATTTTAAATTTTCCTGTTGACTTTTTTCTGCATAAATTTATCTGTGTCTTCTCATAGATTGATGGGAGCGATTGTTTTAAGCTATACTTGTGTATTTGTACCTATGAAATCTAGACCTATTACAACTGCTAATGTTACCAAATATTTAGAGAATGAATGGACCATATTGAAAATAGTTTCCAGTCCCTTACTGTACCTTTTGTATATGAGGAGCACAAAATACCACAAGGGATGGAAAGTGTTTGTTTGTCTCTCTCTACTATTTGTCTCTGTCTACTATTTATTTTTACCCATGCATATATTGAAACAACCGAGGTATTGACCATAAGGATATTAAAACTTTAAGAAACCAAAATGTGAGATGTACATTGTGTAGATCGTGAGATATACAAAGTGTGATATGTATGAAATGTCTCAAACTGAGAATCTTAAGTGATTTCTACAAGAGGGTCCCAACCTTGGATAACTGAAACTAGATTGAAAAACTGCCCCTCACATACTAGAGTGAGGGGAATGGATGGCTGAATGATCACCACCCTCTCTTTGCATAGTTTTAAGCATCAGACATATTAAAGTATCTTAATTTCATCACCCTGCACAGCAAGTTATAGAAAATTGAGTAAATCATGCTTTTCTCTCTTAATCCCTTTTCCTGTGAGCAGACAGGCAGAGCAATCTCCGTCTAGACAGAGCTGAACTTCTACTCTCATTCACAACTCATCTTTGACTCATGACTTCCAGGAGGTGAAAGAGACAAACAAATGTTTAGGTTAGAATAAGGCAAATTTTTTTGCAGTTTCTTGAGTGCCACACATTAGGTTATAGATGGTTAATGTCTGATTCAGCCTCAAAAAATAAATTTGTAGTGCTTCAATACTTTTCAATACATATCAGAAGCCTAAAAATAAGAAATATATGTAAACATGTATGCATAGTTTTTGTATGTATGTATGTGCCATCTATCAGGTTGCTATCTAGAGAAGAAGCATAAATCAGAAGCATTCAATTGTATAATAGGACTGTGACTTTTTTTTGACAATATCCAGGTATATTTTTCTTAGAACCAACTTTTGAGCCAATACTTAAGGATGAAAATTGATCAAAAAAAAAGAGAGAGAGAAAAGAGTAAGATGGTGATAAATAGAAAGAATAACTAAGGGATCACGTTAAAGTCATAAAAATGAAAGAAAAATAAAATAAGGAGTAGCTGAAACATACATATACACAATTGTATGTACACATACGTGCCCACACAAACATACAGACACACATGGACGGAGGGAGCAATGAGACTACAGTTGCGTGCTTGAAAAGATTATGTGAGTCCCTGTGAGAATTGTGACTACTTAACTTATTGTCCTTGTGTTAATATTTCAAACATGGAAAATGAAATCATTAGTTTCTTCTGTAACACTAGGCATATATCAAGGCTATCCAAGGCAAATAAAAATTTATAATATTTCTACTCACAGAGCATGTTAAAGATTTTACTCTAAGCCATCAGGCAACTGGAACTAATAGAAAGTATTAATCAAAGGTGATACATAATTATACTTGTTGACAAAAATTCTCTGCAATGAAAGGGGCATGTGAGGATCTGTTATTAGTGCTAAAGAACATGTTAAGATATTATGACAATTTAGAGAAAGATTATTATAGAGAAACTGGAATCAATCAACAATTGGATATGTAAAAAAGAATGGAAAAATGGACTGACATAGACATTTTCAACCTGCCTAAACTCCAAAAATGAGCTGGATCAGGCCTAGAGTTGACCCATTGGAGAATAAATTTATGCTATGCTGGTGCTTTTTAGCTGTGACCCCCCTTGGAGCACACCTGTAGTTATAAAAAGTTGGGTTTAGTGGCTCAGCAAAATGAGAAAGAGCATATGCCATAAAATTGTGGGCCTCTCAACAGAAAACTCAAACAAGGGTTTCCCAAAGTTTTTATTTGGTGATTTAGGAAAGAATCGGAATTTCCCATAATCGCTGTTTTGATTAGAGAAAAAGCAGAGCAAATTAAGCTTGCAAAGAAATAGTAAGAATCTGTATTTATGAGGATCAGGGGGTGTTCGGGCATTTTCATTATTTGTGCAATTTTCTTTGTTTGGACTCAGGCATAATCACATCATTATCCATCACATCTCTGACAGAGATTTATCTAAAGTTTTGTTCATGAGACAATAGAAGACAATAGACCAAAAGAACAGTACCCCTGAGAGTGGGCACTGGATCACTTTACACGGAAATTAGTACATGATCAATACTGAGCTGGTTCACACTCACATCACCACAGCACATCTGAGTGTTGGATCAATTCATAGTAGCACCTACAGTCCTTTTGGTAGTACGGATCCAGACCATAGTACATAGGAACAGCCCTATTGGCCCTCTTGTGAACACCTGGTCAGTTTACTCTAGCATCAGTATACTCCTCTTTTGATTACTGAGCTAACTCGCAAGTATCATTGCATTCCAGCTATGAGTACAGGTCACACTAGCATCAGTAGGGTTCCCTTGGTCCTCACTCTCAGGGTCAGTGTTTGTTGGACAAAACAAAGCAGGGGAAGTATTTTAATTCTTAACCCGAGGCTTTAATAAATTGATTATAGCACTAGAAATGATGGCTTTCAACTAAAATCCCTGTACTTGGAAGGCAGAGAAAGGAAAATTCTAAGTTCAAAGTCATTGTAATCTATGTTATAAGATAATATACTACAAAACCAAAATTATAAAATTTATCAAGCTGAAATATGTTTAAAATTACAATGTATGAGGAGCATCATTGTAATCCATATGCATAACTTTCACCTTATGACAATATAAATAACTATATATTATCTCATTTTTTCTTTCAGCTCTCTTACAGTTAGAATAAAGAGGGGAGGGAAAGAGGAATGTATTTTTAACTAAAAGAGTTTCTTTTCCCGTTTCGGAACATTATTTTTAAATTCTACTTCTCTTCAACGCTATTCTTTTTGCTTGGAAGCAGAAGACATTTTCCTTGTCATTCCAAGAAAAAAAAACAGGAGCATCTCTGTGATGCCCTGGCGACATAGAACAAATAATTAAAAACTGATAAAGAACATCTCTGTTCTTTCTTACCTATCTGTTCAAGTCATGCCAGGAAGTGAGCGCCATCAGACGATAAATGTGAAGGCTCATTATTGGAGCCCTGCACATGAGAAGCATGCTGCATCCCATAGGTGGCCTCATTCCAGGAGCAAGTCCCGTGGGCATCGTGGCAGTGTGAATGAGAATGGACCCCTGAGGCAAATATCTTTCAATGCTTGATCCCAAGAGGGAGAATCTATATAGGGAAGATTAAGATATGTGATCACTTGGAGGAGGTCTATTAATGGGTTTACTTGATGTTTCAAATGATGCCCAGTCTGCTCTCTGCTCCCCATTTATAAATTGGGATGTGCGTTCACAGTTACAGCTCCAGTGCCATGCATGCCTGTCTCTGCTAAGCATCCCACCATGATGGTGATAGATTTCTGTTCCACTGTAATTGTAATCTTCAAATAACCCTTCCTTTTATAAGTTGGCTTGATCATGGTGTTTTATCAGAGCATAAAAAGTGAATATCTTCTTCAATTTCTTACTTCAAAGTCTTAAACAAATCCACTAGCCCCTGTGAGAGTAATCTTACAAGTATTTCTCAGTTTTTTTCTTCACTCTATTCTCCCTGTGCTTAAGACTAATGTATTTTTATCATTTTAACAATAAAGCCTTTCAATTCCCAGCAACCACATGGTGGCTCACAACCATCTGTAATGAGGTCTGGCGCCCTCTTCTGGCCTTCAGGCATACACACAGACAGAATATTGTATACATAATAAATAAATAAAAAAAAAACAATAAAGCCTTAGAGAAATCCCATATTAAAAAAAGAATTGCCTAATATCCTTAGCCATTAAGAAAATGCAAATCAAAATAAATAACCCTGAGATTGCATCTTAAATGCTAGTCATAATAGTTAAGATCAAAAAAAAAAATCAAAAACAGTAAGGATAGCTTATGCTGGAAAGGAGGTATGCTGTGGGACAATGGTTTTTACCCTGTAAAGATTTGTTTCTTTGTACTTGTTTAATAAAATGCTGATTGACCAGTAGCCAGGCAGGAAGTATAAGCAGAGTGACCTGGCAGGAAGCAGAGGTGGGGCTATGAGAGCAGGAAAATTCTGGGAAGAGGGAAGCTCAGTCTTCAGTTGTGACCCAGCCTCAGAGGAAGCAAGATGTGACTGCCTTACCAAAAAATGTACCAAGCCACGTGGCTAACTCAAACAAAACTTGTGGGCTACTGTAAGTCATAAAAATTAGTAAATAAAAAGCCTGAACTAATGGGCCAATCGCTATATATATAGTGAATAAGACAGGTATCATTCCCTAAATGGACCTATCATTGGCATTAGGGGAAGCTCTGTAATGTGGAGTATTGACATCATACCGGGCAAGAAAGATCTAGACAGCTGGAAGATGGTGTAATTATGACCCCCGAGGGAGGAGGAGCAGTTAGTGGGGCTGGAGCTAACCAGTGAAAGTACAGGCATTGTTTGATCAATCAGGCTCTGTGTTTGCTCTTTCATCCATTTCTGTAGTAATGTTTCACATTCTCTTTGCACCTTCTACCACTGCAGTGTGTGTTTCTCACATATGGAGAGGCATGAGGTCGTTATATATCGCAGAGTAATGATAAGACTTTGGCGTGTTTTATACTGCAGGGTGTTGACTACCTGATTCATCATCAATATCATCTCACTATATAACTAACATATTAAAAAAAAAGAATGTCTTAATATCTAATGGAAAATGGGAAACCGTTTTTCTTCCATGGAGTGTTGGTGGGTACATCAACCACACCTCAGCGCAGTTTGACAAACACAAAATGAACTGTGTGGTTTTATTATGGGCATTTTGTTTTAGCATTTTTTGATTCACCTGGTTTGCTTGTTTGTTTGTTTTATTTTAGTCTTTTGGCTTTTTGTTTATTTTGAGAGATAGAAAAAGAACATGAAATTGAATGGGTAGGACATAGGAAGGATCTCTGAAGAGTTGAAGCAGAGGAAACCTGATTAAAATACAGCATACAAATTTTCTTTTTATAAAAACAAAAAAGAAGTTATAACATATATTTCAAATTCACTTAGCTAGTGATAGGGATGATTCCAGAGTTTTGTGTGTGTTGTGTGTGTGTGTGTCTGTGTGTCTGTGTGAGTGTAAGTGTGTATGTGTGAGAGAGTATGTGTGTATATAGATACATATAGAGCTGTATGGATATGGGTATATTTGCTCAGGCATATGTATATGAATATTAGCAGTGAATGTCTGGTGTCTTCTATTTCCCAACTTAATTTTTGAAAAAGAGGTCCTTGGGGAACTTTTAATTCAATGTTTTGGATAGACTGGCTGGCCATCAAGCCCTGAAGATATACTTTACTCTGCCACCACCTCCCGTGATGCGGTTACAGACTCATCCCACCACAATAAGCTTCCACATGACTACTGGTAATTCAGACTCAGGCCCTCGTGTTTGTACAGTAACCGCCTTGTCTACTGAGATATCATCCAGCTCCTAGGGTTATGTATTTTCCCTAATAAAGCTCCATAATACGACATATGCTTGACATTAGTTGCAAAAGACTACCTTGAAAACAAAAGTATGAGCTTGAAGTCATTTTCTTAATTTGTGAGATGTTATTCATCTCTACTGCAACACTGGGGCGTGCGACTTGAATGTCTATAGGTACGAAAGCACCAAATGCCCAGGAAAGTGTCTAGCTGTGGTCTAATAAGTCACTGACACACTGTAGAGATTTTTAAATTAGTTTAGAAGCTCTTGGAATGACTTAGTGCAAAAATGTGTCCTAAAGCCGAATTCCAAAAGACCCAAACAGAATTGGGAAGAAAACTATTTCTAGAAACAATTTGATTTTCACACCTGATAAATCTGTTAGACACAACATGGTCAAAGATCTGAGAATAATGATGACACCTGGTAAATAAGCACCAGGCTACCAGGAAAGCATACATTACAGAAAGTTGTCAGGACTGGTATTTAATTACTCTTTAAAATATCTTGAAAAGAGAAAAAAAGGTAGAAGCATATACTTTCACGGCCACAAATCTTTAGATTGTCTGGATTTGTAGGATAAAAAAAGGTATATGTAAAAATGTTATCATTTGCCAAATCATAAAGTCCATGTGGTTGTCATAATGTTCTTTCTTTTTCCTGTTGTGACACATACAAATAAAGAAGTTATTATGCAAAATTAATGGTAGTTTGGATTTGACACATATAATAAGTATTTCTTCAGGCCTTTAATAAAATAACATGTTAGGAGAAACATATGTAAGGAGATAATGCTTATTAGGCATGATTTTCTATGTGCAAATTGTTTTCTTGTTTGATATGACTTTTTCCTATGAAAACAGCTATCAGTTATGGAAGTAGCCTTTAGCGATGTCTCCAGTTTACTGACAAGGAAATAGGCATGTTTCAAGTGCTTTGAAAAGTGGCTCTCACTGGCTGTCAGGACCATCCCCACAACTGGCATCAGCTAAACTGCTAACGGGACGGACCAAGGTCTATCACAGGAGCTATCATTCTTATGTCTCATCAAACCTACGCAGCACTCAGAAAATATTATACCTTGAAACTACTAAAATATTGAAATCATTGAATTGTCAAGATGCAATTTATAAAAGTAATGGCTGCTTTTAAAAGTCAGTGGCTTCATACTTTCCCAGACTAGTGTTTCAAAACTCGGATTGATGCCCTGAGCCACCAATGGGTGCACACTAAAATGGGCATCACTTACCTCTGTGCAGGTCATTCTCTGAGTTGCTTTCTCTCATTAACAAAGAGAAGGAACAGAACATTTCCACTCTGTCACGGTCAGCCAATTTTCTGCTCTATAAAAAAAGGAACACATGGAAAAAATATGGAGTGAAATCAAGTTTATCTAATTGTTTATATAAAAGCACATTTCAGCATGTATTGAACCCAGACCCAAAAAGATGAACATGGGATGTACTCACTCATAATTGGTTTCTAGCCATAAATAAAGGACATTGAGCCTATAATTTGTGATCCTAAAGAAGCTAAATAAGAAGGTGAACCCAAAGAAAAACATATAGTTATCCTCCTGAATTTTAGTGAAATATACATAGTTGTTGAGGCTAACTATTAAAAATAACCTACAAGGTTTGAAGTTTAAAATTCAGGTTGTTATTTGGATCCTTGACCTTGGGGACAACCTGGATAAGTCATTATATTAAGTTATGATGTATAATCTTTCTTCCAATTTTATGTTTTGTAACTCATCTGTTATATACACACTGTAAGGTTTTATCATGGAAAATAAATAAATAATATATTATTTTCCATCACAGATCTTAGAAGTGTTTTTCATATTATTTTCATTTTTGAGGATTTATGTTTGTATGTATGTAATAAAGTATCTAAACACTCCCTCCTACCACTGTATCTCCCCCAACATCACTCCTTTCTCACTCCATCTTTTAAAAATGTTCTCTTTTGATATCTCATTAAGCCCAGTTAATGCTGCCCATATGTGAATGAAAGTGAGACTACTGTACTTGCAAAGCAGGGAAACTAAACGATGGTCATAACCTCAATGAAGAATGTCTGTTCCTCCCCTAAAAGCATTCAACTGTAAGCCCAACTCAGGTTGATTTCCAGCTCGCAATAACGGAAAGAATAGGCATGTGGTAATAAGAGTAGCCATAATTTGTTTCTATGTGTATTCATAATTTGTTCATAAAAAATGAGTTTTTTTATCGAATACTAATTTAGGTCATAACACATACAAAAGAAACCCTGATTCTAGAAAATTCCTATAGTTCCCAGCAGACTCTAAACTTTCTTCTTTTTAATCATCTCTTTGATCGCCAGTATCAGTTCCAAGGCTCAGAACATTATCTTCACACACTAAAACCTAGGTAACAGGGAGAACCCTAAGAGAGACACTCATGGATCCCCCTGGGAAGGGGAATTAGACAAGATCTTTTGAGAAAATTGGGAGTAAGGATGAAAAGAGGGTAGAAGAGGGTAGGGAAGAAGGAGAGGAAGGGAAAACATGAGAGAATGGAATGGTTGAGATGGTAGAAGGAGAAAGAGGGAGATAAAAGAAATATATCTTGATCGAGGGAGCCATTAGGGGACAAGGAAAGAAACCTGATATTAGGGAAATTCTCAGGAATCCACAAGGATGACCCCGGCTAAAGCCATAAGCAATAGTAGAGAGGGTACTGGTACTAGCCTTCCCCTGTAATCAGATTAACGACTACCTTAACTATCATCCAGTAACTGATGGAAGCAGCTGCAGAAATCCACAGTTAAGCACTGGGCTGAGCTTCCTGAGACCAGTTGAAGAGAGGGAGAAGCAAAAATTTGAGCAAAGGGGTCAAAACTATGATGGGGATAACCACAGAAACAACTGACCCGAGCTAGTGAAAATTCACTGACTCTGGATTGATAGCGGGGGGAACCTGCAAAGGATTGAACCTGGTCCTCTGAAAATGTGTGATGATTGTATGGTTTGGGCAGTCTGTGGGGCCACTGCCAATGAGACTGGGATTTATCCCTAGAGCTAGAACTGGTCTTTTAGAGCCCATTCTTTTTGGAGGGCTACTTTGCTCAGCCTAAATAAAGGGGGGAGAGCATTGGTCCTGCCTCAAAGTGATGTGTCAGACTTTAATAACTCCCCTTAGGAAGCCTTACTCTCTCTGAGGAGTAGATGGGAGCTGGGGTGGGTGGGAGGCAGGAAAATCAGGAGGGGAGGGAGTGTAAACTGGGATAGGTGTGTAAAATGAGAAAAGATTGCTTTAAAAATAAATTGAATAATAAAATAAAAACAGAATTTTAGAAGAAGCATCCAAAGTTTTACTACCCATTTGTATTTGTAATTTTTTTTTTACTTTTCAAATTTTGGAGTATTCTAAGCCATTCTTGGTGACCCATTACTGTAATCCAAGCACAGGAGAGGTCTGTTACAAATAAGCACTATATCATGAGTTTAAAGCCAGCTTGATATATAGAAAGACTCTGTCCTAAGATTAATCTTAATTAAATAATTTAACTAGCTATTTAGATTACAAACAAATCATGCTCTTATGCCAAATTGTCTTTATTGAGTTATTACTGCATGGACTAGATTAAATTGTTTTGCACAAAATAAGAGTTTCTTCCCTGTCCGCAGCATCAGATGTACTCACTTGAATTTAATGAAAGGGAAAGAATTGAGTTGAGTTTTTAGACCGGCATTTGTCAGTAAGGTACAACACTGAATAGATTAATGTCCTCCGACTGCTGAGTGAGAGCAAGTTTCAACTGCACTAACTATAATTGGATAAAAGCTCTGCTGGCGAGAATCTCAAATAGCAGGGTTTCCTCATGCTGTGGAAACTTTAAAGAGGAGCACTTTCACTCCTTATTGTCACATCCAGTGAGCTGGGCTGTTTGCCAAGCAGCCAAAGGTGAGTGTGCTCCAGAGTGATCAAAGCTAAAGCTTTCATAAGTCCAAGTCCAAGTCCACGAGGGAGCTTCTCCACATTCACGGGCATGAACTTGGACAGGAACTTTGTCAGTATGAAGCATACTCCAATATCAGAAGCTTAGTCCTCTCTCTCTCTCTCTCTCTCTCTCTCTCTCTCTCTCTCTCTCTCTCTCTCTTTCTCTCTTTCCCTCTCTCTCTCTCTCTCCTTTCCTCATGCTGCACCATCTAAGTATAAATATAACCAGCTCATGTGGTGAAATTGACCTGAAACTGCAGATTCTAGAGACTCTGACTCAAACTGTCTCTGCTCACTTAAACTCTGTTCAATTAACGCATAACTATTTTTTTTATTTAGCAAGATGGCCTGCAAGCAATTTATTCTATCATCACATGTGGAGTTTTAAGAAGATTTAGTTCTTATCAGTGCCTTGTTGAAATGGAAAGTCTTTTCAGTCAAGAAAGTATTTGATAATATAACACATAAACACAGTATAAATGTGGTATACCAGTTTTCTTTTTTTCCATCAGAATCATGCTAAAAAAGAATTTTTAGAGAACGCGTTTTGAGTGAGGTTACACATATTTATCATGACTATGGAAGTCACATGTTTTCTTTACTTAAGCCTACAGAGCCAGGACTAGGTCATCTAACATGTGCTGCCTAAATGCCTGAGATAGATCTTCATTGAGATGCATACAGAAAACATTACATGTGATGATCTTCTTAGGGGGAGAGGTAATATCAGAAAAGGTTCTTATTTTGCAAGGACTGATATCCTCCACTGTATTCTGCATGAAGCTCATGAACCTGGCTGTTGATGAGCTACTCTTAGAGGGTATAAAAACTCAGGTTAGAAGGAGTCAGTTGGGAGCCATGATGCTTATATGATGGTATCATCGAGGCCAGGCTGCCTTGCGGGGCAATTACCATTTTGCAATTTCCCCATATAGAAGCCTAAAATCTCTTTTAGTTGTATTTTTATCAAAATAGAGGAAACCGCCTGATATCTGTTAGTGGAAAGAGTCCTATATGACCAGGGACCTGTGTATGTATAATATTGGTTCCCAAATGCAATATAATTCAGAACTAAATCCTTAGAAGAGGCCAATATGAAAGTTCCCAAACTTATGCCATATTCATCTTCTCGACGGAGTATTGTTACAGCTCTTCTGGTCCCATTTCTTTCTATTTCACTGTGAAATCATTTTAGAAGCTACAGAACCCTCTGCCCCACACTGTGTTCTGTTATTTTCTCATCTTGTAATATACATTCCTGCCTTAGACTTCGCTCCCATGTATTCTCTGCCTGTGATTTACTTCCCACTAGGCAAATGCTACCTCCCTCCTCAGAAAGGTTTCCTCTGGGGTCCTGGTTTAGGAAACAACCACTATTACTCACTACGACCTTAATTTGGTTATTTTTCAGGATATTCACATAACATGACATTTTTATCAAGTGTATAGATTAGGTTTTCTTTCTCCCTGGCAAATATCAGGAGAGCAGCATGTTTGTTTATTGTGACGCCCATTTTAACCCCAATACCTAAAACTGTACCTTGCACAAAGAGGTGGTCAAAACTTAATCAATGAATGAATCACACTGTGATTTAGACATTGCCCCTGGTCAGGAAGCTTACTTCCAACTCATCCATCCCAATCACACAGTACACTACATTCAAAAGCACGTCGAGGCAACAAAAAATACCTCACAGTTTTGTTCCACTTTAGAAGAAAGTTGCTACCAATTGCCAAGCTAAACAACCAAGTATGAACAGAGGTGTTCATTGTATGAAAGTTCCCAAATAAAAAAGGATCCTACAAAAGCATATTTATTCCTAGATAGCATCTCAATAAGGAGGAAATCATGAATATAATATTTGCATGGCAACATTAGGGATGTTTATTAAAATCAAAGCATAAATTAGCATCTCTTTTTGCCTGAGGTTGAACTGATAGTATCAAAAGAAGAGACAATAAAGATTGTTTTTGCTTTGTGTATTTGCTTGCTTTGTTTTGTCTGTTTTATTGTATAGTCTTATGATTAAATTTTCAACCAAGAATATATTTATGGAAATAAAGAAGAAAAGTACAAAGTTTTGATGGCTATGGAAATTTTATGAATACTGCAAATGAAATGCAGCCCACACTTTATTTTCCCAGTGATTTATCAGGACTCTCCAATTTTTTGGCAACTAAAATTAGATCGTGCAATAGAAGTGATTATAAGAGATGAAATTCTTTATTATGCTTGCTGTCTTTATACAGTAAAAGCTGCTACTTTAGGGAAACCAAGATGAACAACTTCTTCAAAAAGAGGCAAGGGGTCAACAATTTATTTTATAGCCCTGCTTTCTCAGATAAATGATAGTGGCAATTAGGTGCCCCCTCACTAATAAGGAGGCGGCCATATTCATATTACAGGAAGAAATAAGAACTATCATTTAAATGAATTAGAAGCTCAACACACAACCTATATTTGGGAACAATAACCAGAGCTAAGAGACCTAGGCTACAATGTCTTTATTTTCACTTTTACATCCTCTAGGTCATCTTGATGCACTCCTTTGATGAACACTGAGATGGACAATAGTCACAAGAAGCAAATCAACACAACAAGCATACTTCAACATCTTATGTAGAAACATTACGGAAGAGATAAAGAAGTCAGAAAAGAAGCTCCTACCTCTTAATCCCCCAGGAGCTGAAAATTGATTTAGAAGACACTGACAAAAGGGGAAGTATACAAGCCTGATTTAAGTGACTAATGCGTGGTTGGAAAAATAAACGATATAGATACCTTGCTGAAAGTCAGAGCAATCAGAAAAGATCGGCTTTGAGAAACACATCTTCTGAGGGAGATGAATCACAAGAAGACAGGTCACCAAGTCAACAGGAATTCAACTAAATGGAAATAAAATGCATGGAATCAAGGGGTCAGATCTGAAGGGACACTTGAAGCACTTGAAAAGCTGAAGTAGTTGATCTACATAACGTATCAAAGGTGCTTCTCATTTGTGTGATTTATATAATTTAACCTCATTGTTAATGAAGACTGTTGTGATCATACCTTTACTCTGAAATAAATTTTTTAAAAATTAAGGCAGGAATTATAAATAACTACTGGTAAAGAAAAACATATAAGAAAATTAACTCACTATGAAATGTTTCGATCTTCAGCTGACTAGATCTAAGGCAGTCATTGACAGGGTAGGAATCTGCATAAAGTGTGTGTGAAACAGAATTTATTGTTCGTGTCTTTGTGGGTGAAAATATTCACTAGTCATTTAAATCTAAAAAAATTAAGCATATCTGTTAGTGATAATGGAAATTTAATTTTGTATCAGAAGATAGAAAATACCTTATAGTATCTTGTGGGAAAAATATGAATGTGGACTGGACAACGTCATGTTTGGTGACACTTAATGGAAGCCAATGGACAATGACCCTGCCTGAGCTAGGAATAGCTAGCTATTCCATAACAACTACTGGTCCTGAAATGCAATAGCATGTTGCACTAATGGATGTGTCCCAAAGGAATCCCTGAAGACTGGAGAAACTTTTTAATTTAAACAAAGCCACAGCCAACTTATTTCCCATCTGGTTAATATTCAGAGTTTGGTGTAGCAATTATGTTGAAAAAAAAGGCAATGGAAAGTAATTAGAATAGGTCAAAAGTCGTAGAAATTTGGGGAAAATAATAGGATTATTTATTGTAAGTACAAATCTATACTGACTATGTAACTTGTCTTTGGAGTTCAAGGAAGTATTTCTAAATATGAATGCTAATCAAATGGTAACGAATTATTTTAATAACTACAAATAAAAGTACATTTTTATGGTTGTTTCTCTGGGAACTGATGAAATTATATATATATATATATATATATATAATACATATAACAAGGATTTTCTTTTTGTTACATTTACTTTTATCCATAGTGAACATACACATTTGTAATATTTTTGTAGAAATGTGATAAACCATGTAAGAGAATTACATTAGACAGTATTTTGCATTTATTTATATTATATGCACTTCTTAACTTAGCTGGAAACAATAATTGCCCGTCCTCTTTGCTCGTTACTTTTGGTTCTTATCTCTTCTTGGCACTTGTGAAGAATGGAGAGACTCTCTGGACACAATACTTCTATGCCGTAACCTGACAATAGTGATGACACACTACTTTGCTAGGTGGAGATTTTAGTTAGCAACACAAATACCTCTGAGCTTTCTTCACCTCTCTGAAATTCTCCGTAAAGAAGGAACCTTTACCCATGAATTATTGACAAGTTGAATTGTTTCTGAATTAATTGTATGGTCTTGTCTCTACTGTATTAGATCTTTAAAGATCTTGTTTTTAAAAAAAAAATCCACAAGCGATGTAAATAAGAGATGGCACATACCTTCAAGAGTGGCAACACAACACAGTAAATTTAATAGAAATCTAGAGTTTTCAAGGAAAATTGTATAAATGAAACCCTAAAACACAATGACTGTCTCCTGTTTTCAATTCCCTAAAATGTATTATATTTTCTATAGTAATAAAAAGAAATAAAATCTTTAATTTTGGGACTCCACTATCAGTAGAAGTTCTCATTCTATCAGAAACATGCTTTGAGTCTTGCCAAGTAGCTAGGATGCTGCAGAAGGAGAGATAATAGAGAACACATGCATCTTATAATGATAAAACATGTAAACTGAAATGATAAATAGAATTTTTGACAATTCTAAGGGACTAAGAAACATGTTCTAGGAATTCTGAATGGAATAAATTGCCCTAGCAGCTTACAACAAAATACAAAATACAACGTTCTGTGTAGTCTTCACACCACATTCAATATCTTACATTCCATTTTTATCTGTGTTAAAATTTAAATCAGGTGTATTGCTGGATCCTAACGTCTTCCTTGGGGGAGGGGGTGAAAAGGCGGGATGTCAACAACCACAGACACCGGGAGTCAGGTGGAAGGCTTATAGCAGACTTGTTTATTTAACAAGGAAAATCTTATATATCCTCTCAACACCCAGGCTGGGTGACAGTTGACAGTTGACAATTCATGCTCGGCTCTCATTGGCTAGGTATGATCAGGGGTTCTGACAGTGTCTTTTGCTAGGCACTCAGGAAACAATGCTTGGTAGCTCCTTATTGGCTAGGCACAGACAGGACTTTTGACAACTCCAGGCAAACTCCAAGATGGCTCCTTTTGGTCTGGCAGGCCTTACTTTCCTGTACATAAATCATTGCTAAGGTCCTTTCTGATTTCAAAATGAACCTAGAAAGCACAATAAAATAACCTCCAAAATTTAAACTGTTAGAATATAGTTCTTAAATATGTTAAATTTAAGAGTTAAATCACATTACTCATGAAATCTATTCTGTTTGAATTTTTCTATATCCTGTTTTTAACCAATGATAGTAAGTGTGGTAGATATTCTTGGTTGTCCACTTGGTCATTAACTAAAATTTTAAGTTGCTGGGCACACCTATGAGGGATTTTCAGTTAAGTGGATCACTTGAGTTAGGAGGGCCCAACTTGAGAGCAGATCATTTGAGGTCAGAAGACCCACCCCAAATCTGGACCACACCTTCTCATGGCAGGCTGTATAAAAGACACAGAAGATGGAGGTTTTCCCACTCTGCTTGCTCGTCCTCACTTTCACTTCCCTGGCACGAGGGCTAATTTCTTCAGAATTAATTCTGATCTATCCTGAAGATTCACTAAGAAATCCAGCCTCAAAGAATGAACAACTACTGTATTCTTGGACTTTGTGTTGATGTGCCATTGTTGGAGTAGCTGGACTATACACAGCCTTTAAGCCACTCTGATAAACCAGGAAGGAATTCCATAAAACACTAAACTGGAAGCTATAACATGTATGCAAAGGAATATATATGTATGTATATGTGTATGTGTGTGTGTATTAGAAAAAGAAAAGAAAATTTAAAAGGTAAAAGTTGTGATACATTATGAGACAAAAAGCCTTTAAAGATGTCATTGAGCTCCTTATCTATTGGTCATCTACTATCTACTGCTGGGCATACAGCATATCTTTAGGAGTAGTTTATTTTTACAGTGAGACTCACTTAGAGAAAATTAAATTTTCATTTTCAAGTAGTTATCAAATAGAGATTCATTTTGGCTTTGGGATGGGAGGGATATGTGTTCATTTCTCCTTTCATTTCTTGGACCACATTTGGTGGCCCTGTGCATGTTACCTCAGACTCTGAGCTCATGCATGCAAGATTTGTTGATTTAAAAGGCTTTGTTTTCTCGGTTTCCTTCATTCATTCTGACTCTTAAGTTTTTCCACCTCCTTCCCATCCCCAGGATTCACTGAACCCTGAGAGAAGAGATTTGATAGTGATATTACATTTAGTACTGAGTATTCAAAGATTCCCTTACTCTTTCCTAATGCCTAGTTGTGGATCCACTGTATTTGTTCCCATTGCTGCAGGAAGAAGCTTCTCTGATGATGGTTGAGCAAGGCATGGATACCATTGCAGATCAGAGGAGTTATGGCAGTGTTGGTGTTTCTGTTTTTCCTTTATTAGCAAACAGGACACACCTTCATGTACCAAAAGGTATTAGTATTCAGGGATGAAGGCTATATGTAGGTACTAGTTTGATTTCTCCATGTTCAGTGAGTTGTGTTGGTGTTGTCTTCAGCAAGTGACCTTGCCATCAGTTTGTAGAAAGCAATCTATAGTCTTGGCAACAGCCTGTGTTGTTTGGGGATTCACAAATGTTTTTTTTTTTTTGTTTTTTTTTTTGTTGTTGTTTTTTTGGCTAACAACTCAATTATATACAACCTAATCCGGGTACTAGAAACTTCATTTGTTGACAAGAGATGTTCACTAGGGCTCTTTCTCTGCCATTACATGACAGTTTCATTTAGATAGCCTTTATGTGTGTATATATATTAGGAATCTTCTACTGTGTTAATCTTCCATATTACCTTTCAAACAGCCCTTCATTTTAGCTCTCTTTCTTTTTCGCTTCACATATTCCTATCTTGTCTTCTCTTTTACTTCCCACTTGACCCTCCTATTTCAGTTTCCCCATCCATTCATAACTGTGTGGTTCTACAGATTTCAGGTTGGTTATCATTGACTTAACCCTAATATCCAAATATAAGTAAGTACATACTTGTCTTTCTGGATTATTTTTTTTTAATAAAGATAATATCTTAGTTCATAGATTCTTTATCTGACCAATATCATCCACTAGAAACATACCTAAACAGAGTATAGTTTTCTTTGCTAGACTTTAGGATATAGCCCATGTTACCAAGCAATAAGAAGACTGGTAATAATATAGAAAATTGATATTATTAGTCATTAATCATTAAAATAAAATTTTACCAATTACTTGTTTCTTTCATGCCCTATTTCAATTCCAATAATGTGCCTACAAAAATATAATTCCAGTAAGTGGGTTCTTACTGCCTTGCCTATTCTACAATTAGTTTTATATTTACAGCATGATGGAAAAAATGTTAAGGGATCAGGCATAGCTCGATGCACAGAAATCAGTAACTTTACAGCCTCAGTAACTAGGCCACCTCAGTCTACAAAACTTTCATCATACAGCATGCTACATGGTTCTTTACTTTGATTTTGATATCACCTATTAATTTAAAACAGTGGAAGACTCATATGTATCATTTCCTTTTTCTCTGTATTCCCTTATCTTACACTAGCTTTCTCTTGGATGTTTTGATAATGGACAAGTAACTGATGGCTCTAAAGTGGGCTATGATATTTTTCTAGTCTGTTTCCACTCAGCTCAAGTGACTAAATGTCACAGCTGTCAGCTTATTCCTAAGCTAAGCTTTGTCTAACTGTGCTTTATGAGATAGCATCAAACTCTTCAGGGCACAAATAAATATCTCTGTTAAAATCAGAATCACTGAAATTGCGACATGCTGTGAGGGAATATTTTCTGGATACGCAATGTTATCTGACATCCATAAATCATTCTGTCTCCTTTTGTGTTTGAGCTTTCTTGTGGATACCAGATATTTGTGTCTTTTAATACCCATTGTCTATACCATTCATGAGCTACCCAGAATTCCATTGCATGCCTCTTCTCATTTTTTTCCCTGAGGCATACACTGCAGTCACAAAAGAAGCAAAGCCAATTAGAAAGCAAGGAGCAGATAATAAATGGGTTAGAGAAATCAAGGGTCTTATGAGTTCCCCACACACTGTAAAAGTCATTTGGGTTAAGGACTACACTGGAAGCAGAGGCGGTGGTCACTATATTGGTTTATGAAATATAAAGTGGGTCTTATCAAGCAAGAAGGTAAGTTTTATATAGACGTAAGTAGTACTATTACGTCTCTCATTTGAGAGGTGTGTGGTTGTAAAGCTCACTATCCATATATGGGGTACCCAATTTGAGGTACAAGAACACCAGACAGAAGTAGGAGTGAGAAGAAAGCTTAGCTTCTATGGATATAGAAGGTTTCAGTAACCAGAGAACTATCAATCCACAATGTCTTTCTTTCAAGCAAAGTGACCTGAATGCTCATTTAGAATTAAAATAATTACAGTTGCATATACATTCACACACATACACACACACATGAATAAATAAATAAATAAACAAATAAATAAATAAATAAATAAGTACATAGCAGTCCAGGCACATGCAGCTCACTTGGAGTAGGAAGGCACTTCTCAGAACTGTGTACAAGGATAAAGCATTAGAATTTTACTCAAACATGTCTATGAGAATGTGAGATGTACCCTGAGCACTAAAGTAGAGACTTAGTGCATGGACTGATAGGTAAAGATTATCCATGGCCTCTGGATTGCTGGAAACAGGGAATGATATATAGGGTCCCTCTAAGTTCTCACAAAGAGAACGTTCACTACTGCAAAAGAAAAGATCTTGACAATCTGTGAAATGATTCTAATCTGTGAGTACACACAAATATGCTAAAAATGAATAATATAACATATCCTCTAATTTTATAGTATACTCTAGGCTGTTTGTCCACACATGTTTGCTAAAATATAGGAAGCACTTGAGTTTTCTAGTACAAAAATCAAGCCAGCAAAGTTGGGCCTTCAAAAATGCATAAGAACTAGCCAAAGGTAGAAAATTTCCTTCTAAAATTGTCTCTTTACTATAAATAATAAAATTTATAATAAAATAAAATCTAGGAAAAATGAAGTAAATTTATCTACTGAAAAAATGACCTATCATGATAATCCCTTTAAATCATCAATTGAATATTTTATATTATATTTATTCTCTTTATTTTCTATTTCCTAATAAACAAACAAACATGCTTATAAGTTCACACAGCAACATAAAGATCCATATCTACTTTGAAGAATGATTTTAAATTATAAGATTATTTCCTTCTTCTCCAAGAATTATAGATATAGGTATGAAATCTTTGGCCATCAATAAAAAAAAAAGTTCACAGGGAGAGAAGTCAAAGTTTTATGTCCTAATTTTGAGGGTTTGAGTCAGCTTCTGCCAATATCCCCCCTCTCTGTGTTTTCTACATTTTTCTTAATTTTTCTTCATTCTCTTATACAATACATCTGCAGCCTCCTCTCCCTCCACTTCTCACATCTCTCCTTTTCTATTTCTCCCAGATCCACTGCTCCTCAATTTCCCTTCAGAAAATAACAGTCCTCCTAGTGATATCAACTAAAGTCAACATAACAAGATGCAATAAAGACTAGGCATAGATCACCAGATCAAGGCTTGACAAGCAACCCAGTATGAGGAAAAGGGCCCCAAGCACACACAAAAGAGTCAGAGATACCCCCACTCCCACTGTTAAGAGCATGGGGGTGGGTGGAGAAGGGAAGGTGGAAGGGAAAGAGGAGAAGAGAAGAAGAGTGTTGAAGAGAACTTGAAGGAACAAGACAGTCAAGATGGAGGAAGGACAGAGATGAGAGCAAGGAAAGAGATATCTTGATTGAGGGAGCCATTATTAGGGTTAGCAGAAACCTGGATCTAGAGAAATTCTCAGGAATCCACAAGGATGACCCCAGCTAAGACCCTAAGAAATAGAGGAGAGGGTGCCTGATCTTGAGTTGTCCTGTAGTCAGACTGATGAATATCTTAAATATCAACATAGAACCTTCATCCAGCAACTAATGGAAGCAGAGACAGAGGCCCACATTGGAGCACTGGACTGACTTCCCAAACTCTAACTGAAGAGTAGGAGAAATGAGAATGTGAGCAAAGAGGTCAAGACCATGATGGGTAAACCAACTGTAACAGTTTACCTGTACTAAGTGGAGCTCACCAACACCAGCTGGACTGAAAAGAAAAAAAAAAAAAAAAAAAAAACAAGAAAGGACAAAACTAGTGCCTCTGAATCTGGTTGATAGTTGAATGGCTGGGGCAGACTGAGGGGCCACTGGCAATGACACCAAGATTTATCCCTATTCTATGTACTGGATTTTTGGTAACCTATTTTCTTTGAATGGATACCTTGCTCAGCCTAGATATAGTAGGGACGTCCTTGGACCTTCTACAAAGCATTGTGCCTTACCATCTCTGAGGATTGGATGTGGGTGGGTTGGGAGGGTGTGTGAAGGGAATGAGAGGAGGGGAGAGAGTGGGAACTTGAATTGGTATTTTTTTAAAAAATTTAATAAAAAAATGTAAAAAAAGAAAAGAGTCACACAGAAACCCCAAGCTAAACAACCACAGCAGGTGTGCCGTGGATCTAGAGCACACTCATTAGGCTCAATGATTGCTGCTTCAGTCCCTCTGAACCCCTATGATCCCTGATTAGTTGATTCTGTGGGCTGTGTTCTCCTGGTGTTTCAACCCCTCTTGCTCCTACAATCTCCCCCTCTTCTTCTTGCCCATTTAGCTATGAGAAAACAATAATAGTAAATTTAAACCAATAGAACCTGCTCAGCAGGACAGGCAGTAAGACAATAATCGGGAAATAGAACCTAATGGTATTAAAATCGTGGGGCATCAGAAAGAACACCACAATTTGACAGAAAAATCAGCCAGTAGAGTGGAAAATAACAGTACCAGATAGACATAAAAGGGAGACTTATTTTGTCCCCAGCAATTTTATCTACTTCCCTTAGCCAAGAGGATAACTATATGTTTTTCTTGGGTTCACCTTCTTCTTTAGCTTCTTTAGGTTCACCAGGTATACACTCCGTGACCTTTATTTATGGCTAGAAACCAATTATGAGTGAATACATCCCATGTTCATCTTTTTGGGTCTGGGTTACCTCGCTCAGGATAGTGTTTTCTATTTCCATCCATTTGCATGCAAAATTCGAGAAGTCATTGTTTTTTAC
>NW_026067949.1:25148189-25222494 GCF_014885135.2 Alexandromys fortis | reverse complement strand
GATAAAACCGGACTCTCTGATCATGGCGAACAATGAGGACTGATGAGAAGCCAAGGTCAATGGCAAGGGGTTTTGATCCTACTTCATGTTCTGGCTTGATGGGAGCCTAGCCAGTTTGGATGTTCACCTTCCTAGACATGGACGGAGGGGGGAGGACCTTGGACTTTCCACAGGGCAGGGAACCATGACTGCTCTTTGGATAGGAGAGGGAGGGGGAGAGGAGTGGGGGGAGGGGGAGAAGAGAGGGGGGAGGGGGAGAAGAGAGGGGGAGGAGGAGAAGGGAGGGGGAGGGGGAGAAGAGAGGGGGAGGGGGAGGGAAATGGGAGGCTGGGAGGAGGCGGAAACTTTTTTTTCTTATTCTCAATAAAAAAAAGGGAGACTTATTGTTTAGAGTTTAGAAGACTCAAAAACTAATTTTAATACTCTTAGAAATTAAGTTTTTTTTATTGTTTTGAGTTCACATGATGATTTTCACATTATCTTTCAGGAGACCCTGTGGGTCATTTGCAGCACATAAATGGCAGGGAGACACAGCACAGCTAATTAGGGCAGTGCAGAAAGACCCAGGGTTCCAAAACAGAGAGGAACGGGTGATGACATAGCATCTGGCTTGTCCTCAATGAGTTCCAGGTCTCAGTTTCCACAACGGGCACCAGAAGGGTGAGAGATTTAGGAAAACAAATGCAGCCCCTTAGAATAACTGCAGTATTTTATTAGGAAAACCACCCATCTGAAAAAGAGAGTGTAATACTAAACAGAGTTCTCAGGAAAAAAGAAGTATAAATGACTTAAAATTTAACTTTAAAAAATGGCTCAACATTTGTTGCAAGGATGGCCTGCTTGTTCGTCCCAGCCACCCGGCTAGCATAGTCCCAAAATAACCACACAAAAATTTTATTAATTAAATCACCATTGTCTGTCTCTGGAAGCTCCATGGCATGTTCCCCTGACTCTGCTCTCTTCCTCCCAGAATTCAGTTTAATTTTCCCAGCCTACCTAAGTTTTACCCTATCAACAGTTTCTTTATTAACCAATAAAAGTAACACAAAGACAGAAGGACCTCCCACACCAAACATTCTTAGCCAGACAGGAAGTACAAGTAAAAGCCACTTTGAGATTTCCTTTTGCTCAATTCAGAATGACTGATTTTTAAAAAATGGATAGCAAATGTTGGCATAGGTGTGAGGAAAGGGGAGCACTATCACTGTTGGTGGGAATTAAGTTATAGCCATTCTGAAAATTATTGTGGAGGTTACTGAAAAAAGCCAGAAATAAATTTACTATAGGATCTAGCTTTATACCTCCTGAGTACATACCCAAAAGCCTTTATATCGTACTAAAGAGACACTTGCTCATTCTTGAACATTGATTACCTATTCACAGTAGTTAAGAAACACAAAACACCTAGATTCCTTCAACTGAAGAATAGATGATGAAATTATTGTACATTTACACAACTGAATATTATTCAACTGTTAAGAAAAATTAAAATTATGGATTTCACAGTCAAATGGATAGAACTGGAAATAATCAGAGTGATTTAACTCAGATACAGAAATTAATATACTACCTCTTCTCTCATATAAAGACCCCAGCTGTGTGTGTGTGTGTGTGTGTATTTGTATAGATATGACATATGTGTATACATAGAGGTCAGGAAACTAGTGAAGGGCTGTGCAGGGAGGATTATGAGGAAGGGTAGCTAGAATGCAAGTCGTATAAATGAGACGAGGTAATGGAACAAGAAGTATTTAATGAGGAGGCTGGGAAGTCAAAGTGGAAGAGGGAGTATAGAGTGGGCAATATCTAACACTAACATCCTTTTAAAAAGTCACATGGAAACCTAACATTGTACAAACATTCTCAAACATATACATAAATAGTTTAAATGAAGTTTCCCTATAGTGGGAGCATGACTTGCCAGATACCATAGGCTACCAAAAAAAAAAAAAAAAAAAAAAAAAAAAAAAAAAAAAAAAAAAAAAACTAGCTGGCTAGTTTTCATACTGAAAGAAAATGTCCTACATGCCATGGAAGGAGAAAAGAATCATTGTTCTTACCCATTTCTGAATCCTGGAAGCAAAATAAAGATTGTTCAAGAAAGCTATGCCCAACTGTGTGTTGGTTTTAAGAATTTCATGGAAGTAAACAACCACTTTCTGATTAAGTGGCAGTCCACAAGATGTAATCCATGGCTGGGTCACTAATGGAGCCAAAAGCCAGTAACTATATATGTCATAGACCCTAGAGAGAACTCACAGCTATTATTGGACATAGTTTAAACTGGTTCTTAATGAACTGGCATTACTCATATAGATTAGTGCATCTTTCAGCCCTCATCAGGGAAGCATCTTCATGCAAAAAAAAATGGGAATTAGGCCAGTGGTCTTCAGTTGGTCAACATGCACAGAAGAAGCACTCTTCTTGGTCCTAAATAGAACAACTATCTACACCACAGCCCTTCCTCTCAAGTCACTGGAGTCATAGTGGAAGAGGAAATAGAAATAAGAGCCGGATACAGTGCATGCATGCAGTGACCACTGTGCTCTGCACGCAGTTAGGCAGTTGCACGGATGAATTTGCAGCGGTGGTGACAGCATGCCAGAGACCTGTGTCAAGCTCCAGCGTAACAACAGTTCCAGCATGGAAGGGGGGGGGGGTGTGATCAGACAGCTCCACCTTTGCCTGGGAAGCTACTTACCATCACAGATAATAACTGCTGGGAAAGGAGGAGTCAGTTTTCTTTAAGGGTATGACACTGTTGAGTCAACCATGCTACAGTGGATATTCACATACATAGGAATAAATGGAGTTTGGAAGATATATAGTGATGGGAGCAGGCCTAGGATGAGATAGGGGAAGGAGGACATGGAAAATGTGATCAAAATATATAAAATTTCCAAATAATAATTTTAATAATTAATGATTAATTTTAATAACATTTAAAATGTATCTATAAAAATTCTGTATATTTCAAATAGAATATTATTTTATTCTATAAAATTGAGTACGTAATTTATTGTGATTAAAATTTAATATGCATATGAACACATTTATATGCATGCATACATATGTATGTACATATGAGTTTTTAGTTTGTACCAGAAATAAATTTAGAGCTTATTATTCAATTACTTAGTAGAACATTGGCATAATCTGGAAACTTATTAGAAATGTAGACATTCAGGCTCCTCCTTGTGCCTATTAAGAGTATTTGTTGTAGCAGTAGGATATTTAATGTGTCATGCAAACCTTAAAGCTAAGAACTACTGAAGCAAACCAAAATATTCAGGATTTATGGCAACACTGTAACAACCATATTAAAATATTAAGGAAAGACAACAGGATATTTTATGGTCCTCTCTATAGATATTTAGTAAATTCTTAACAATTAAAATGACACTCTTTTTACATAGTTTATTAATAATGTATTAGATCCATTATGATTTTATAACTTTGATATACAGGTTGTATTAATTATTTTACTCTATTTTAAAGTACTGAATATAGATTTCTAAAACTACCAGACATTTGTTGGTATTACCCTTTAAAAATACAATATGGCAAAAGTTCAGTTTTTTCTTTAAAAGCCCAATATTTCTACAACTTAGTCTTAATAAGTATTCAAGAAGCAGTTGAGAGGAGATGAATGAGTTTTGGGGTGAATAATCAGCTAGTTCATTGTACCACACAATATTTAACATGCACAGCATTGAATTTGAATAATCATAGTCAAATAACATGTCCATTCTTTCAACTCAGCTCTACAGGATCCTGAAATTTTAATAATTAAAATGTCATCTTGATAAAAATGTTTAGGAACTGTATTATGTGTGTTTTGCTGAATAACAATGTCAGTATCTCGGTAGCTTCCAGAAGCAAATATATAATCTCCCTCAGGCGCAGATCTACTGCAAGTTCATTGATCTTAATTTGGATCAGCCAGGATTGTCTAGACGTTAAAGCCTCCCCTTGGGTTCAGGGCTCCTTCATCCATCTTCTTTTGGAATATAGGTTGAAATGGCTACTATGAAATGGCATTTTAATTGTGAGTCACAGGCACTTAGATGTTTTATATGAAAGTACGGGACTGTTTCCTAAGGCATCCAACTGACAATGTGCACAACGCTTTCCCATCTCGAGCCAATTCCCATAATAAATCTCTTATTACACCAGTCTGTGTTGTATGACCTTATTCCCCATTCCATGTGTCCCAGCACATGGGAAAATGTTTACTCATCTCAGATAGAGGACTGGAGTTGGACATACCACCCAAGTCCAACTTAGCAAAGCAATTATGTTTTATTTGTGTTTACCTAGAGAGATATGGGTAAGTGTTTACATAGGAGAAGAAATGACTCAAAGATAGCTGTATCACAAAGCCCACCCTAGCATGGGTGATAGCTCATGAAACTTAGAAACCTGGAGCACACTGCACAGCCTGCAAATTTATTTTGCTGGTGTCTCAGTTGGTCTGAGCCTTTTCTGGGCAGCTTGAAGTATCTCTGTTTCTTTCAGGCTGCCCAGCTGGTTTGGACCTCATCTGTACTATCCAGCTTGTCTAAGATTGTCTTTCAGTAACTTTTATCGCTAATACACAGTTGTAGAAAAGGAACCTAATGAATCTGTTCAGTTTCAGTTACTTCCTATAGCTAATTTGAGGGTTTGTTTGTTTTTTTTTTTTTTCCTTCTTAAGTTTAAGGAACTTCCTTGTGGGATGGAATTGTTCACTTCCTTTTAAGAGTATTCTCATGTCACTATGCTGTCTTAAAAATCTAGTGAAAAAATGTTAGGTCACTAACATTTGAAATGGACATTGCAGGATCTTATTTCTCAATTCTATATGCCATTATTTCTAGCTCTCTCATCTCTAGGTCTATCTATGTCTCTCTCACCTGCTTCTACCTTTATCTCATTTGCTATCTCTTTCCTCTCAGTCTGCTGAGAACTAGATAGCCTTGTTCCACCCATTACATGCTCTCAGCCGTGATGTACTGAACCACTCAGACACAAATGTAGCATAGATTGAAACCTCTCGAATCACAGATTGATAATAAATTGTTTCTCATTTTAACTGGGTTGCCTTAGGAATTTTGTGACAGCAATGAACTCCAAGTAACATAATGCATTTGTGTCCTGGCCTCATTCTGTGGATGCCTAGGGAGAATACATAATCCTGTAATACTCTCTATTTTCTCAAATACATGCCCAGTTAAAATGATTCTGGGTTCCATTCCTTGGACTGATATTTCTTAGAAGGTAGTGAATGAATCTCAGAATATTCTGACCTGAGTTTAAATGTGTTAATAAACATCTCTTAGCAACTTACAATCTGTTTCTAATGAAAGAGATTGCACACAGAGAAGGAGGGAAGGAGAGAGAGAGAGAGAGAGAGAGAGAGAGAGAGAGAGAGAGAGAGAGAGAGAGAGAGAACAGAGACAGTGACAGACAGAGAAAGATTCTCATTTCTTCACCATTAGGAAATCTCGGAAGTCTCAGGCTCCTCTATAACTGCAGTACAGTTGACAGTGTGGTTTCTGCCTATTGGTGTTTTATTTAATTGTGGAGAAAAATTTGTGGAAAAATTTGCCGTTGCCAGCAATACAAGGAATTAAACTTTTTTTTTAAGCCAGTGAATCCAACTAGATAGGTATCTGCACTGTTTCCTGCATCTGTAAGGCATATATGTTTCGCTCCATTTCTCTTAAGCACTAGTTCAACTTGAAAATTCATGTACCCCAAGGGATTTATAATCACAAAATGACTATCTATAGCTTAATGTTTCAAAATGACTCGTAGTTTTCAATCCTCTTAATATTCATTTAATTCGCTGCTTTAGATACTCCAAATTATGACACTTGCTCATGTTTTAAGAACTACTACTTAGACTTTGGATATTGCTTGCAAGGCAAGGCTTTAACTCAAAGAAATCTCAGGATAAAAATCTATTTAAACTTATATTGGTGTTAGGTAATGAAAACAGATATTTTTAATACTTGAAACTCAAAATCTTTAAGACATTGCATGCAATTATTTGAAAACCAAAGCACCGTGGGATGTCTATGCCAGAATATTACTTTTATAGGATTCATATAATTACTTTTTTACAGCATCAACTCCAATAAGTTTTAATTTTTAATATGCCAGGAATATTCAAATATGCTCTCTGGCAGACTCCCGGAGTTGGAAAGAGATTCAAAGAGGCGATTTGAGCTCTGTTACAGTGTTGCCTGGGCAACAATGGTAAACAAAGTTACAAAGTCTGGACTTCATGGTACACTGTTTTACCTAACCACCTTTATCCTTCCACCTTGGTATAGATCTTGTACTTTAACTAACATCTGCTTGGCATCTTGGACAAATCTTCTGTATAAGTAAAATGAGAGAAACATAAAAGCAAGCAATCATGGTGTATGCCAGAAAGGCAAACATGATCAGTGCTTTGTCCAGTCATCATTAGAGAGGCTTCTTCTGGCGGCAGATAGGAATAGATGCAGAGAAGCACAGGCAGACACTGTACAAAGAGACTCTAAATTGGAGGCATCCTTCAGTTCCCTCCCCTCAGAGCTGAGTAACCACATGGAGGAAGAGGAGGAAAGATTGTGGGAGTCAGAGAAGATGGGGGACACCAGGAGCGCATGGCCCCCTAAATCAACTAAGCAGGGCTCACATTGTCTCACAGAGACTGAAGCAACAAGCGGGAGTCTGCATGGGTCTGCACCAGGTCCTCTTCATACATGTTACAGTTGCTAGCTTGGTGTTTTTGTACAACTCCTAACAGTGAGAGCTGGAGCATCGTTGACTCTTTTGCCTGCTCTTGGGTCTCTTTTACTATTGCATTGTCTTGTCCAGACTCTATTTGAGGATTTTGCCATGTCTTATTGAATTTTGGTTTGTCGTGTTTGGTGGTTGTCTCTTGGAGGCCTGTTCTTTACTGTAGGGAAACAATGAGGGTATCTGTGAGAGAGGGAGGTTGGGGGAGATGATAGAGCTGAAGGGAGGGGAAAATGTGGTCTGGATGCATTGTATCAGAAAAGATTCAACTTTTAATAAAAATGACATTTTCAACACATCTATTCACCTTCTATTAATGACTCTAAGTAAAAGATAAACGTTCCCACATCCAATAAGTCATCTCCACCAAGAATTTCCTTACTGTTCTAACCTGAATCCTCTTAATCCCTATTGTAACTTCATGAACTTCTGACCTCAAGAAGAACTTCACTGATTAATAAAATATCCATCTTACCAAAATTGTATGAGAACAAAAAAATCATTCCAATGTATTTCCTTAGTTAATTGGTCAGAGTCTTTATGCAGATATTTTGGGGAAAGTTCATACTAAAATTTAGCTTATTTGGTTATACACTAACAGATAATAATTTCAGGAATCTCTAGTTCTACACTGACCTAAGGGAAAGATCAAAACATTCTGGATACAATTCAAGTAATGTATGGAGCTATTCAGGGCAAGTGGAAGACTTAACCACCACATCTCCACAGAATTCCATTTGCCAGAAAGGGGACTGATCAGATCATCCTGTGCCATGCTATTTGACGGCAGGCACAGCAAACAGACCAGGTATATCTTGCCACCTCCTTAAATACTGCTTGTTGTCGTTGCCTGCCAAGCCTCCTGTGGTGTTTTCTCTGTTCCTTTGACAATAAAACTCAAAAAATAATGCAAAAATGCCTCCAGTAACATGGCTATGTTCAGAGGTAGATAATGATAATTGGGTTTGTTTCATTTAGATACAAGGAAGTTCTGACATTGAACTTTAGTGTGAACTTTCTGAACTGATTTCCCTGTAGTCTTAGAAATGACATTAAACAAAGAACAATGGACGGTGAGCTGTTTTTGTATTGGATTTTTATTTTGGCTTTTTCTCGCACTGGTCTAGACTCAGCTTTGCTTCTCTCTCTCTCTCTCTCTCTCTCTCTCTCTCTCTCTCTCTCTCTCTCACACACACACACACACACACACACACACACACCATTCTGTGCCTCTGGCATTGTTATTAACATACAATGCTATTTAGAGGACATTTGGCTTCTGTGTTTTAATGCCTGGGCAAATGTTCACTGTGAACCAAGACATTCATTTCCCCCAGCTAGTGTCTGTCTATCTTTCAGAGATCTACAAATTTCCATAAGAGAACATAAAAAACAATTTATATTATATAATTCTTCTTGAAATTGAGCAAGATAAGATGCACTGAGGTTTATACCTAGATTTATTCTTGGAATTTTAACACCCGCTTCATAAAAAAATATCAGTTTAGACCTCTACTGCATGGCAAAGAGGAAACTTTAATTTCTCCTTCATTTGAATAGGGGCAAACCAGACATTTATTTTCTGATGTGTGTAAAAACTGATATTTTAAAAACATGTATGTCTGTGCCTCCAGTTTGATATTTTAGGAAGATTTTTCTAGGCCTAAGTCAGCAATTTATATCAGACATAATAAAATATGGAAATGAATCAAATATGAATAAATTTTTATAATTTCAGCTATTCAATCAATGCAAGGTTGACATTCCAAAACACAACATAATGCAATTTTGGAAGTAAATAGATGAAAAGTTTGATATTTACTCAAATGAGAATTAAATCAAACTTCTTTAATGAATTTATGGAATTCATTTTGATTTTATTTCACTTGCAGACAGATTTTGATCATGAATAATTATTTTCCTAGAGTCAGCCTCTAATTAACCAACTTCTCTTTCTAACGAAATCCTCACTATTCTAAAAGAAAAAAAAACGTTATTAACAAGGTTTCTATGGGTCTATTACTATATTATTGTGCTATTAACATCACATGAACTATTTAATTTAACTCAATGATGCCAGCTGAGGTTAAAAAAAAGTTTCATTTGTTAAGAGCTCATGATTAATCTTTATTAACACAACATCTTCTTTTAATTCTACATATACACTTTTAAAAATTAACACTATAACATTAAAATTTTCCCATAATATTAAAAGGCACTCTCAGGAAATTAGGTGACCAATATAAGTTCATTCTTTGCAGCTTAATATCCATAGTATGATTAAGTCACCATGTTTAGAACATATTATGAGTGACCACAACTACATATTCAATGTTTATCTGAATGTCAAATAATGCATAATGCCATTGAGTGAAATTGCTGCTGGCTTTCAAACTTTTACAAGGGTAATTGTTAGCACGACAAGAGTCTGTTTGACTTAATTCTGAAGTTCTAAAATGTTTTATGCCTCTTGGCTTGCGTGGATACATCTTTACTGAACAGGAGTCAAATTTAGCATGTTATTCCTCAACTTTGGTGTTCTTTTCGAAGTTATCTTTGAAATAACTTGATAGGAATTGGTATGCAGATACAAAGGCTGATGGGTTTACTTTATTCTGATGATGGTTGTGCTTCATATTAGCTGTCCCATCACTGGCCGTGTTCTCACTGCCAAAACCAACCTGATACTTGTATTCTATACTCAGTAGAAGAAAGCTAAACCAAGAATCAGACTGTACAGGAAAACTGGCAGCATACATGCTGTCATTCCCTGTCACCTCTATTTAGCAGAAAACCAGATTCTACTCCTATCCATGCAAAACACCACCAGGGTAACCTACCTTTGCAAACAGAAAGCTGGGCTCAGTTTTGTTTTCAATTTGTCCTCATAAAGTTTGGCTGTATTAAATCATTCTGTTTATTCATTTTTTCCACTCAGCAATGACTGTACTGATTCTCATCAAAAAGCTCGATCAAATATTTATGTTTGCATAGTATATGTGAGTTTGGTGAAGGGCTGCCAGCTAGAATTTGCATAAACGAGACCAAAAATATATTTAGATTTTATTTAAAGCTGTAATTAGTTATTATTTCTTTGTTTTCATTTTAACAAAGATAATAATCACACCTACTGCAGTAACTATAGAACTGGCATACCTAGATTCTACTTGTAAGTTAATGAGTTGAATAATCTCAACTTTGCCTGTGTATTTTAAAAAAGAAATTATAAACTATGAAGTCTATGTCTTTGTAGAGAAAAAATTAATAAACAGACAGCAACAATGAATGATACAAAATACACAAAAGATTAACAAGTCTGAGAACTGATTCTCTGAAATGTTAGGGAGTATAAAGACAGTGTAAAGTTTATGTGCAGATAGAGAGTATTCTTACATAATAATTTAAAAATTAACAATAGCAAATGCTGACCACTACATTTCAAGGGAAACCTTTGATACTACACTTGAGAAACCATGAGGATTTCCCTTTCCATTGGCCAATGTTTTGATGTATTATTTTTATGTCAGCCTCAGAATCCTATGAGATAAAGAACATAGCAGTGTTTAGTCACATTCTCCTATAAAGAAAAAGTCAGTGAACTTCAATAAATTCCTCAGGATCAGTTGAGTTATTTCAGAGCCTGGAATCCTTAAACATGGTCTCTCTTACATTTTCAATTTCTTTTTAATATTACTTCAGACACTTCCACAGATATAAATTCATGCTGCAAGGCTATAATAACACAAATTAAAGGAACAAAAGATCCATTTATAAAGATAGAAATTCTTAATTGTTTAAATAGTCAAACAAATTTAAAAATATGGAAGTATTCAGTAATTAAAATACAATTTCTCCATGCCTCTCCTCTTACATATATAACTAACTATTAATGAATGGAGAATAAAATTTGCTGCAAAATGTATCTCACCTTGACCTGCACTGCTGTAAACCTGAACTTTATACAGTGCTTCTACTGGTTTTGAAGCAAGCTCTGACTCATCAGAATTAAATAAATTCTGTGAAAATTTATAGACAGACGGGGTTCCGTTTCTCCATCTTTATAAAATCCAATTTAGAGTTTATTTAATCTATTTTATTTGAATTTTTCAAAACTTTAATGATGATCTTTTTACACTTCAGAGATTTGAGAACTAAAATCTGCAGACAGCTAGTATCTCCTGAAAGCTAAGTATGGGTGATAAATGTGTATATAAAATATTTTTCTCTAAAGAAGGTAGCCTTTTCAGCCAATTTATAAATCACTCTAAGTAGATTTGTACTATCATTTCTCAGCAGTTTATGAGCAGTCAATGGCTGCTTTCATCAACAAGAAAGAAACATGAAAAAAGTACACTTTCCTTCTCTCCCTAAACATATAAAAAGAAATGTTGGATATGTCCTTGTTCCTCACTCAAAGTTGATTAATTCAATACAGATACAAAAATACCAAGCCTGGCTAATCGCTCATAAGATTTTGAGGCTAAATCTAATTAGCTATATCTTATAATACTGATGGGAAGCAGTCTGGAGTGAGGGGGGCTATTGAGTCTATGTTTCTAAAAAATGCTGAATTAAAATTACCAATTATAAATTATCCTGGAAGCTTCCAAATTTATTGTTTGCATTATTTTATTTTTAATGAATGATACATACTTTCTGGACACAAAGATTGTATATATCCACATGCTCACCCCCTGCACACACCCCAAATACTTTGATTCATTCTGGGATACCATCACTCCACAAAAAATTACTTTACTCTATTATGTCACGCAGTTCTATAAGTTGTTGACAAGACAGTGGCAACCACACCATACAACCAGTCTAGGTAGTTTAGGTTTTGTTTAGGTCTCCTAAAAACATATACAATCTGACACTAGCCTGCTATTATACAACACATGAGATATGATTATTTACCCCATGTATGCTTGTGTAAGTGATTCTTCATCAACATGTGTTTTGTTAGGTAATGTCTATGTCCATATGGCTGCCTTTAACATGAAAAAGTATTAAACAGCAAGGAATCAAGACTAGTGAATTACCTAGGGAACTATTCTGTAACACTTATTATCCTCAGATCTCAAGAGCTAAAAGTGCTTCAACTACCATCTTTCCTGTTAAAAAAAAAAAACTAAAAATTTAGACTTGATTTATTTTTAAACAGGTAGACATGCTAACCCATCTACCAGTATAGAATACCATCAAGCCATATATGAATTAGATTTTATCTACTTGACTTATCTGTCAATTATGGTAGGACAATGTTACTTATCTATGGGATTCCTTCAGGGACCCTTACATTGCTATTGTGGGAATTTTCAGAAAGTGGCATAATCAAGCATCTGTTCAGCTCACTGACAACAAGTCAAAACATAAATTCCATCCAACTATGCCTTCGTGGGCCAATGAGCTTATTGGAGTCACTTACATGATCATGGGCAAAAGCAAGCTTAAAACCAAGTGTATCACCAAATAAATCACCATAGTATGGGAGACAACTCATGAAAGTTGCATGCCTACAGCTCGCTACGAGCTGTAGTCAGTTGTAGTGGAGATAATCTACTCTCTGGAGCAATTATTTACTGATTTATACCCTTGGTCGTGTGTGTCTGGAAACTCTAAGGTTTATAAGTTTCACTATTTGTTTGGGAAGGACCCCTTCCTCCATGAGGGGCAGTGTCAATGCAAAAGTGACAGGAAAAAGTACATAAAATACATCACAGAGTCCCCCCAGAGTTCTCATTTCCAAAAGCTATCCAAACATGCTCGCTATCTTATATCATTACTAGGTATCCCTCCAAACATCCATGAACAAAATTATGTGATCTGTTCATAGAAAACTCCTCTCTAGTTTATCACATAAAAAAGTAGGTTCCTCTACTTAATATGTTAAACCTTGTTATTTACACATTCTACCTCTTCTGTGTATTTTGCAAGCCTGAAAGTAGATATCCTTGCTTTCTATTCTGTTTCCTGGAAGCCTGGGAGAAATCTCTATTTTAGCTGAACTGGGATGGGAGAACACACCTCGATATCTCTCATTCTACCAGAGGATTTTCCAAATCAGGCTCACTCAAGCTGAACTAATGCCCAGCATGTTGCTAGGTCCATGGACCTTCCTTAAATGCTTTGGAGCCAATAGATTAATCCAATTGAAAATTAGATCCAAGTGTCTATAATCTAACTCTGGAAGCTTCTTCCACCTTTCTGTTCTGAGGCTTAATTCTAAAATCCTGTCTCCTGTTTGCTTGGCCTCCTCCCCATTCAATCCAATTTTGTGAGAAGCCAAATGAGTCTTAACTTTAACTTCCACTTAAGTAAATGGCAGGATTCCAAAGCTTCATTCACTTCAGTTGCCGAGTTTGGTTAGAATTAAAATGGCTTCTATCGTTCACTTATACATTTGTTCAACACATACTGCAGGGCCTACTATGTTCATGAAGGCAGGTGCAGCTGTGTCAATGGCACCTTTGGTTCCAATTTCATTTCTCTGCCCAATATAAGCTTTAGAGAAATAGCAAAGGAGCATGTTTTCAGAAGCTTGAGTTTTCTCTTCAGTTATTTTATGCATGTTTTGTATATTGAGTAATCTAACTAACAATTGTCCTAAATAAGCACTGCATTCTTTCCTATGGATGAATTCTACTCAGCTGCCTCAAATGTCCTTACTTAGACTTCCTGCCCACAGCATAATAGGCACATGGATTATAGACACATGGATCTCATTTTCAATTAGATTAGTCTATTGGCTCCAAGGCATTTAAGGAAGGTCTATGGACCATAGGAAATAATAAGATTCTAGGGCGTTATCTAAGGATATTGTAGCTGTAGTGTAAGGATAACTAAAAAAAAATAACACATATTTGAAGTTCTAACTTAAAAATGAGATCACCTATCATTCCCTTCGATGATACTGTTGTACTTGTATAATTCCCTAGCTTAGAGCCTGCTACATACCAGGCATTCTCAAATGACCATATACATGACAGATATGTTGCTTCAGTATGATGTTGCAACTTAATCTAGAGAAAAACTGTTAGTGCCTAGTTCTATCATTCCAAGAAACAGACGTTTAAGAAAATGGTATAACCAACCAGACAAAATTCATAACAAAAAATAATAGTTGGTGCTATTTTTATCACAAAAATAAAAATTAAGATAATGGCCATATGGTTTGAAGACATGTGACATATGATATTCACCAGACAAATTAACAAAGAAGATTTGATTCTGCTCTGAATTCCCAGGCTTTTGTTCCTTCATTTTCCATTAAACAGTCATGGGAGAGAAGTGAAGATTTGTATTATTTGCTCTGTTTACCTATGGCAAAACAATATTTTCTTATGGTAGATTTGATCAGTCATTCTTGATGCTCTACTAATTTCAAAAGTGGCTAGTATTTTAGACAGAACCTAGCAAATAATAGTGCCATTTGGACTTCTTCCTTGGGTACCAGGCTGTCAGCCAGCTGGCTTTCTGAGGCCAGATTTCATGGGCTTCTGGTAAGCAGGGAGACATCCATCTTCACATACCACCAACAGATTTGCCTTCCCATCTGGAATTACACACCGATAATGTATTTCATCAGGTATAAAGTAGTAAGTTTTCTTTCTGATAAGAAACCTCAGCACAAATTCAAATATATTTATAAGAACATCCACATTTTTCAGCTATATTAAGTGTTGATTGGCAAGAAAATTCTGTCTAATATATGTTCCTATACACACGTTATATAAAACATATTTTGATAAATACAAATACATTACAACAATAAAATTAAGCTGTCACATCAACATCACTTTATAAATATCTTTTATAGAAGATGATAGGTTTAAAGATATATTGTCTTGACAATTTTTCAGTGAACAATTCAAAGACTTTCCAGAACTTAATTCTTTTGTTATCCAAAAACTTTTGCACTTACACTAACATCTTCCCATTCCCACAATCCCAGCATCCAGCCCTTGTAAGTGTCATCCTCTTCTCCAAGTATGACTTCTTTATATCGCATGAATAAATTGTATGAGAGAATCAAGCAGCATTTCTCTCTGTGTGACTGATTTATTTCATAACAATCTCTTAGTCATATATATTACTGAAAATGATGAGACAGCCTTCCTATTCCACTTAGGCTATTTTCCTTGTCTTGATGGAAAGATGCTGCAAGAGAGATGAGTGTTCTGGCTTCTCTTTTTGTTTGTGCTCATTAGAAGTCTTCATTTTACTGACAATATGCTAAGCCCTATGTTCTCTGCAAATCCCCAGTATCCTAGACAGACTTCTGCATAAGTTGGATGCTTTAAAAACAACATTTTCAACATTCCCACTTTTAAGCAATGTTTCATCGTAGTTTACAGTGATAACTCCTCTTGCCTTTGAATCCAGTTGCTTAAGTTTGAAATCTGGGCCAGAGCTGACTCTGTGAACTTGATCAAACTACTTGTTATACACATTTAATGCTCACTAATGAGGTTGATACAATGATAACAAATTTATCTCAGGGTTTAAGTAAAATAAGTTAATAATAAATAGTACCTGGCACAAAGTAAATGTTCTGTGCAATTTCAAAGTTATTAAGCAAAGACATATATTTTCTAGGAAACTCTAACATCTGCTAGACACTGACCTAAGACCTTTGTAGATGAAATCTCTTGCAATTTCCAGGAAAACTGAAATGAACAATAAATTACTGAGATTTGTAAGAACATGGGAGTTGATGATCAGAAAAATTCAAAATGAAGGGAGTGAAAAGAATGGGGATATGACTCATGATATACTTACTGATAATTTATATACTTCATTTCCATAATGCACATATAGGTGTGGATACACAGTATTTTCTCAGTTTTAAGGATTATGCAGCCTTTAATTAAGACCTGGACACCTCCCTCCTTGAGAACTAGCTTTCATGGTACCAGAAGATGCTATCAAAGCTTCCAAAGTAGAGAAGCAACCAACAGTTCTATGACACCTAGGATTCACATCAATGATAACCAAGATATTATAACTCTAATGGTGTAGTCGTGTCACATATACCTTGATAGCAACAGGAGGCTCACGAACTGTCCTTAAGACCTCTAAACAAGAAGAAAACCATGCCTGATACTTGAAACCTATCCAACTTCTCAGTGCTAGTGAAGACACGGGTAATGAAGAACCTACAACCACTACTTTACTAAACCAGGGTAACAATCTAAACATTTGTCCTTATACCCACAGGTAAGTGCAGCATTCCTCCCTCATCAAGAAAACTTCTCTTTGTAACAGACAAGAGGCCATTACTGAAAACTCGAACCAGCACACTAATGTCCAGGGAACCCTGTGGAAAGATGATAAGATCCAGGAGATCAGAGTTTGCTGCTGTGACAGTGTGTCTCCTAGTAATGTCAGAAGCTATATCTATAAAGTCTTGCAAACATGACTGATCAAACATGAGCTGAACAAGGATGACACCAATAGACAGGCCACAGTGTATGGGGAAAAACCACAAGACATGAGCCTTACACAAAGAACTACAGGAAACTAAAGGATGCTGAGTGCTGGAGTTTTCCTTAAGTTTTCCTTAAGGGACGAGCACAGCACTTGGTTATCCAATACCACATAGTAAGCTGTGAAAACTCACGAGTGAGTAGCATTATTCAGAGTAAGAAGGGGATATTAGGAACATAGGTAAATAGACACATCTGCATTTACCTGCAATAACAGTTCTTTTAAAAATTGTCCAGGATTTTGAAAGTTTTTAAGAAAGGGTATATGAAGTGGTTTGAGGGGAAGAAAGAAAAAAGAGAAAGGTTATGATTATATTATACTATAATATAAAAAATTAACCCATAATAGTAGTAAATACCATTGGGACCTAGGTATTATTTAAACATATGCATGCAATTAACACTGATCAACTTAGGTTAACTAATTTTTCTTTTATTATTTCCATTTATGTCCTTCAAGCTCCTTTCTCCTAGATTTTCACAAAGTAGAGCGCCATATCTATATACCATTTGTAATGAACTTCACATCAACCAACACACAGTCAGAGATATTTTCCTTCATTGTTTTCCTTTTGAGCAAACTAATACTTGGGGAAATCAATCTAAGCACAGAAATAATGCAGCAGGTTTTAAGGACAAGTCTTGAATCAAGTGTCCTAACTCACAATCCCATGCCCCCTCTACTACATCATGTGAGACTTAAGGAGACTCATAACGTAGGGGAACAGCACTTTCCTTAGCTTGAATAACTTGCATTTCACTAAAGACTCTGTATCTTACCTGAGGTGCAAAGTGTTGCCAAAGGCAAGCAATTGAGTTCACTTAAGTCAAGGAAAGAAAATGATCAACTCAGTATTCTGGTTGACACGTCCTCAGATGATTTCCATTGCTACTCATGGCTCATCCATCATAATTTTTTAAAACTGTCATTTGTGAAACATTGAAAAATCTCACCTTTTGTGCAAGAATGGTCATCTGTTTCCTTTACCTGCACACATTTCTAGTTTTACACACCATATACCTTGCCAGAAGCTGTTGTTACCTCCTGTGTCAAATGTACCTGTGTCCTATTCACAGAATTATTAAATCTATAAAAGTGTGTCTGAAATAAGCAGAGCTATATTTAAAAAAATCTATAAATTGCATAAGGGATGTGATGAAATTCATGTTACATTATTTAGAGATTTTTCAGAAGCAAAACAATATAAATATGTGTATACATATGTATATATTAAGGAAAATTATTTTAAGTAAATAATAATCTTAGTTCTAAGCAATAACATAGTTTGTATTTGCATGAATTGAAATCTTACAATATTACGCTCATATACTTTTCTCTTGATAAAAAAAATGACCCTGAGAAAATACTATTTAATTTACCAGCATCTCATGTCTTTCTCATCATGTGGATTACTGATAACTTCTAATATCTGTTGATGAATCCTCCTTATGTTTTATGCCAAATAACCTCAGATTTGGTTATTTGATCAGTGATTGAAATTTGAAAGAATCTCTGTGTGTGTTACAAGGAAAATGGCTTGGGAAACACAGGTAATCACTATTTCATCTTGTTTCTGTAATTAAAAACACAAAATGAGAATGTATTGTGAACTCTGATCAAAAGTAATGATTAAATTTCTTCCACTTCTAAAATGCAGAATTTATAGCCGAGATGTCATGAACATCTTTAAGTTTCTAGCTAATCTTGACATGCTTTTTGGATTTTTTTTTCACACTCATCAAAGCCCAAGTCATGGCTAATGAAGCAATTTAAACAGAAGGTCCCTGGAATAAGTAATTTCTTACATTTATATTCAACAGTGCCCTTCTCCCGAAACTCCCCTTGAGACCACAGATATTGTGTATTCAGAGATCATGCACAGTCTAAAATCTTTGCCCCAAGCCCAATTTTCTTTACTCAATTAACCTTTCCATCTCCCATGAAAGTTCAGATATTCATGAGTTGAATAATAAAATAGAATAAATATCAAATTCTATTACACAAAACGTGTGGCATCTTAAATTGGACTAAAAATAAATGTTCTGGAGTCTAGTAGGATCGAGTTAGCTAATCAAATACCAAATATTTACATACCTGTCCACGTGAGACTTAGCTAGCATTACAGACCTTGTTTTCTCTCACTGCCAAATTCGTTAGAAGCACCGAAGTTCTTCAGCCTTTTTGTCTACCTGGAAATCCTCAGACTAGATGAAAGAAATGGTTGTCACTTTAGCCCTGAGTTCCTGCTAAAATAAGGTCTATTGTGTGCACCTATTGTCAAAGAAAACTACAGCCAGACAGTGATAAATCTGCAGTAGTCAGGACAGAAAACACAGATTTCCCTCAGGAATTATTCACAGTTAGGAAAGTGGCCTTAGTCCTGCACAGCAAAAGCATATAGAAAGTGTTATCTGCATGGAGAACAAAAAGAAATCTAGATGGAAATTCTTAAGTTTGCAGAGATCCAGGACTTTTATTCTAACTTTTAATAATGAGCTATGGTTTGTCTTTGTGATGTCATTTGATGAGTATGTATTCTGTTTATTTTTCAAATACATTAGATGAACTATTCATTTAAAATTTGTGTGTGTGTCCAAGATACTGCCATTAAATGTGTTAGAGAGCATGCCAAAGTTTACAATGAACTAATTCAGTTCATCTAATTTTAGTTACTAAGTGCGTCTAAGATGGTTGCCTATTTAATTTTCTATCAGCAGCTTTGTCTGGAAGGGGTGTCTATGAAGTGGTATCTATTTCCTTTCTAGTCTTCTCTTTCCCCACAGCTTTATTAGCATCCTCATATTTATTTTAAGCTCCTATGGATTTCTTGACAAACAAGTTTTATGTTGAAATAGGAGCGGCAGCGAGGCTGCGTCCCCAACACCCCGGCCGCTTGGCTAGCTCATGCCCGAAATAACAACACACAAACTGTATTCATTTAAAGAACTGCTTGGCCCATACTCTAGCCCTTATAGGCTAATTCTCGCACCTGGACTAGCCCATTTCTAATAATGTGTGTAAGCACCCCAAGGTGCGCTTACCGGGAAGATTCTAGCCTACATCCATCTTCATCGCGTGTGCCTCAGAGAGCAGAGCTATCGCGTCTACCCGGGAGAGCTGAGCATGGCGTCTGTGCTCCGGAGAGCAGAGTCTCTCCGGGAGCAGAACAGAGTCTGACCTCACTTCCTCTTCCGCCCAGAATTCTATTCTGTTTACTCCTCCCATCTATGTTCCAAGCCATGAGGCCAAGCAGCTGGTTTATTATAACTTAACCAATGAAATCAACAGATTGATATATGACACTCCCACATCACTTCCCCTTTTTCTGTTTAAACAAAAAAAAGAAGGCTTTAACTTAACATCCAAAGCTCTAGAAATGACAGAGACATCTCGCTGCCTGGACAGTCACCCAAAGTTCCTCTGTACCGTTGGGGCATCCATCTTCGGCCTACAGGCCCATAGTTTCCAGCAGACATTTCCACAAAGCAGGAAATTTCAAAGGCAGTCACTATCTGCTTGTCCTGAAGAATGTCTTGCAGACTCTTTCATGAATCAGGAACCCCGAAAGATCATCTCACCTTTAGGCAAGTTCAGCAGTCCTCTCTCTGCGGGTTCTCTGTGTCCAGTTTATGCAATAGTCCAGGCAAGAGCAGTTTCTTGCCCAAATGGCTATCAAACTCCATAAGGATCCTCTTCGATGCCCATCTTCCTCTTGAAGTAGATTGGTGCTGCCAGGAGCAGAGTGTCTCATTGTCATGAAAAGTCCTAAGTTATTAAAACATTTAAAATGCCATATTCTATAATCTTTGAAAAATATGAAGAATGCCTATCTAAAATATATCTATGCACATCTAGAAAATCTTAACTAACATGACTACAAACTTAACTATTATTAATGATTATTCATTAACAACCTATATACATTACAAAATTAACCTTAAATTTAAATCACTAAAGCAAAATCCATATCAATGTAAATTATTCATACCTATATCATCTCCCCCTTTAAATGTAAAAGAACATTTATAAACAATATTTGGGAATATGGGCGCAGTTTTTTCTCTCCAAACTGCTTCCTGCTGAATGGGGGCGTCGTTAATTAGGTCTTTCATGGTATAACCTGTGTGCTAGTTTCATCTCAGTTGGCAGTTGAGCGAAGCAATTTTCTGAAGGTATTCACAGCAACCGTTCAGGAGGGCGTGGTCCATCATACCATATCGGAATAGAAGAAATGAACAGGGTCTCATCCTCTGTGAAAACAAAATAAGAAACTCCTTTCGAAAGCATCATGTCCTTAGATCCAAATTTCAAAGTCAAGGCATCAAAATCTCTACGATGGATTAGTTCAGCAGCATTTATAAACAAATATCTTTTAGCAGCTGTTGCTCCTTCCTCAGCATTCAAACAATTCAAAGAGAGCATAATAGTATACAGTATCAAGATTCTCTGTGTATTTTCCATCTTTGTACGCTTTATTTTAACCTCTATTTCGTTTATTTTTACTTTTATTTTATATTCTCTGTATCTCTTTGACCTGGAATAACTCTGTAGACCAGGCTCTCCTTGAACTCTCAGAGATCCGCCTGTCTCTGCCTCCCAGGCATTGGGATTAAAGGTGTTTGCTACCACACCTTGAACTCACAGAGATCTGTTTGTCTCTGCCTTCTAGGCACTGGGATTAAAGGCGTGTGCTACCACACCTTGAAGTCACAGAGGTCAATCTCCCTCTGCCTCCCAAGTGTTGGGATTAAAGGCGTGTACTACCACACACAACTTCTCTTTTTCTTACTTTTTTTTTAAAACTTTTAACTTTTAGCTTGCATATATTTTTAACACACTGTAAATCATTTAAACATTTTCTTTATCTTTGAATCTCTTTACTGTATATCTCTCTTTTTCTGACCACACGAGCCTTTAAATTACTGAGCAATATGAGTAGGATTAAAGCCGTGGCTTTGCCAGCTAGATCCAGTCCATTCCTTAGCTTTCCAGCCTCATGGCGGAGATACAGGCTGTAGCCATGTTTATAGCCACAATTCTATGGCGTTTCAAGGTCCCTGCCAGCCAGCGAGCTACAACAGACAACAGTCAAGTCCTCTCTCGGTAGTTGGCCCTCCTGCCTCAGTCAGAGTTTGCCCTGGCAGGACGGCCCAGAAAGCCGGCATTTTTAAACAGCACAGCTTTTTTCCTGCTACGGCTGAAAACCGAAAAGCATGCGTTCAGCTTTTCACCAACACCGTTTAAGTGTTTCGTGGCAGGACCTCTTAATGAGCTGCAGGGTTTTGCAGCTGAAGCTGAGTCAGGAAGCCTCTCTTAGATGAGAGCGCTTGCTTGCCTCTAGCAAGCAGAGTAGACCCAAGAAATTTGTTGCTACCAAGAAAACATGCTTCATTCCATTCTTTCCCCAGCTTTCTCAGGCTTTTTGTGGATTCAGTTAGCCACACGTCTGGGCGCCATCTGTTGAAATAGGAGCGGCGGCGGGGCTGCGTCCCCAACACCCCAGCCGCTTGGCTAGCTCATGCCCGAAATAACAACACACAAACTGTATTCATTTAAAGAACTGCTTGGCCCATACTCTAGCCCTTATAGGCTAATTCTCGCACCTGGACTAGCCCATTTCTAATAATGTGTGTAAGCACCCCAAGGTGCGCTTACCGGGAAGATTCTAGCCTACATCCATCTTCATCGCGTGTGCCTCAGAGAGCAGAGCTATCGCGTCTACCCGGGAGAGCTGAGCATGGCGTCTGTGTTCCGGAGAGCAGAGTCTCTCCGGGAGCAGAACAGAGTCTGACCTCACTTCCTCTTCCGCCAGCATCCTATCCTGTTTATTCCGCCCACCTATCTTATAACCTATCAGGGCCAGCAGTTTCTTTATTACTCAGCCAATGAAATCAACAGATTGATATATGACACTCCCACATCAGTTTTAGTAACTTCTCCCATCGTCTTAATTTCTGGGTGGCACCATGCTTCCTTTTGCCAAGGCTGTAACTCTTTCCTTGACCAAAGAACCTATTTTACTGAATTGTACTTTCTGAACCTCTAGCAGTGAGTCTTTTTTTTTTTTTTTTTTTTTTTTTTTGGTGACTGAGGATGTAAGGAGGATCTGGGAAGAGTTAGGGGAAGGGAAGCAATAATCAGAATATTTTGTATTTTTAAAAATCCATTTTAAATAAAAATGAATAAACAAAATGTGTTATAAAGTACTTAAAATATTAGAAATAGAAATGAGTATCAAAGAGCTCTGCTCTTCTTTTCTCAAGTAGGAATGCTCTAATGTTAAAAGAATCCCAATTTGTTGTTTTGGATTTTATTATATAAATATGGAAAACTGCAAAAGCCTCATATAAAAGAGAGTGTAGGCCAAGAGGCTATTGTGAGAATAAGATTGTTCTGAAGACTAAGGGCACAAAATGTGTTGATTCACCTAAAAAATTATGGCATTGAAAAATGTATCAGTTTACTCTAGAAAAAGACTTCATCTTGATTTTCTCAAAAAGTACATCAACTAAAGGGAGTTGACAGCTGAGACTATCCCAAGTTTCATGGTTTAGGTAAGTCTTTGTAGTAAGTGATATACATGTATTACTGACTAGTTAGAGACTACTATTCTCTAACTAATTAGAATTGTACCTTAACTGAGGGGAACTAAATTTGAAATTATTGGTACATTCATTTGGTTAACTAAATAAAAAGTTTATAGTGTTTTGGATATTTTAGTAAAGAAACAGGGATTCATTCTTCTGTACATGAATAAAAAATTAGAACAACATTTTAAAAGACCATTTTCCCTTTCAGTAAAAAGTTGTGTTAATTTGGTCGGAATCCATCCATCCATTAAACCAATATCTACAGCAAATATATCTGTATTGTGAATTAGCATGTCATCATTATTGTTTTGCCTTAAATAATGAAATAGTGAAATTATCTCCAAGGAATTTATTTATTAGACTTGTATTAATAATGGAAGTTTTACTGTTATTTTTCCCTTTGGTTTATAATAGATCACATAGTTGGATTTACTTTGGGAAACAATGTGTCCTCCATTTGTTTAGAAATGGACTTGAGTTTCTATGACTAGATTTATTCTTTGATGCCTGAAATGACCACCTGAATATGAAACTCTCATCTGAACAGTATATTAAACCACATTACTTACTGAAAAATGGCATCAGCAGAGAGATATCAAATCTCAAAGCAACCATAAACATTTATCTAAAATTCATTTTAAGGTTAAATTCCCGTTCTCTCATTCAAAATTACTACCCATGTCTGATCTCTGGTCTTGCGGTTTAAGTAAGAAAGTGTGTTTGTCTCTCACTCTGCTTCTTGATGTCATGTAGGTGAACATGTACAACAGGAAAAAAAGTCCAATGATCTGATGATATCTTTAGAAATCATATCTTATAAATAACATTAAGGTTTATTAACAATTGTGTATTAAAATACATGAAACATATAATCAATAACTGGTCTAACTTGAGATCCAATCCCTAAAAGGAACCCATGCCTGACATTGCCTGGTTGCCAGAAACCAAAAGCTTTTTTGCCGAAAGACCTAGGTGTTAAGGTAGCCTGCTTGTTCATTCAACACCATTTTGTAGGCAGAGGCTGCTCTTTCATTTCCTGGATGCTCAGACCCCAAATAATCACACAAAAACTATATTATTTGCAATACTGTTTGTCCAATAGATTAAGCATATTTCTAGCTATCTCTTATATCTTAAATTAACCCATTTATATTATTTTATATTTTAAAATGAGTCTCATTTCCTATCAGCAAGGTTCCAGCTGGAAGCTTGCATCTTTCTCCTCTGATGGTTACATGGTATCTTCTTGACTCTACCTTCTTTCTCCCAGCATTCAGTTTAGTTTTCCCTCCTAGCTCTATTGTGTTAAGTCACTGGCCAAAACATCTTTATTCATTAATCAATAAAAGCAACACATAGACAGAAGGGCTTTCAACATCATTCCCCCTTTTCTGTTCAAATAGAATCATACACAACTGACCAAAAAAAAAAGGTTAAAAAATTATTCCTATAGTCAAAGATTATTGCAGAGCCTAATTGTTTATAAAGAGACTTCATGCAGCAGCTCCTAGGGCTGAGTGCACTGACCATTAGGCAGAGCTCAGAGAATCCCACAGAAGAAGACAAGGAAGTATTGTAGGAGACAAAGGGTTTAAGGATATCAGGACATAGCCCACAGAATGAACTAAACACAATGTATAGAGGCTCACAGAGACTAAAGTGACAATTAAGGATCCTGCATGGGTCTGAGCTAAGTGTTCTGCATAGTCTGCTGTGGTTATTTAGCTTGGGGTATTGTGGGACTCCTAACAGTTGAGTGAGAGCATCTCTGACTCTTTGCCTGTTCTTGGGACCCTTCCCCTCCTACTGGGTTGCTTTGTCTAACCATAAATAAGGTTTTGTGCCTAGTCTTATGGCATCTTGTTATGCCATGTTCAGTGGATATCCCTGGGAAGCCTGCACTTCTCGGAAGGCAAATGAAAGAGGAGTAGATCTGGGGAGGAGGGGAAGTGTGGAGGGAGGAGACACTGCAGTCAGGATATATTGTGTGAAATGATTATAAGTCAAGAGAAAGAAAGAAGAAAAATATATTTGACAAACCCTCATATTAAAAACTTAGCAAAATCAAATGACATTAGATTTTTTTCAACATCTTATTTAAAAGCCAGTGTTCTGTTTGCTATGACCATAACATAGTTCCTATAATTATCATAAATTGGCAGTTAATTCTATTTAAGTGAGCAAATTCATGAGTCCCATATGTATCCCTTATCATTTCCTACTACCCATGTTTAACATTTCATTTTCCCTGTATAAGGAACTAAATTTGTTCCTAGCAGAGTCCATTTCTAGCCCTTTGGGTTGACATCTAAAGATAAATGATTTCAAAAATTTTCCCTGAAATCGCCTAACATAGTAATCATTCTAAACATTGATTACTATTAAAATTTTGTTGTTGCATTTTTCAGAAATCAGAAGGATATTTAACCTAATATAACTGCTATATCTACATGAACTGGTTATAAACTAGGAAAGATGAAATTGCCTAACATGGTAATCATTCTAAACATCAATTACTATTAAAACTTTGTTGTTACATTTTTCAGAAATCTAAAGAATATTTAACCTAATATAACTACTGTGTCTACACGAACTGGTTATAAACTAGGAAAGATGCTCTGGAGAGTGTTGGAAGTCTGGAGGTCTGGTTACCAACATAAAGGACTTAAACTGCAGTACACATTTACATTATTTCTTTTTTGTGTCTATTCTTTGTAGCTTAGAGTACCTGATTGTGGAAAGAAGAAGATTGGGAACACCTTAAATAGAAAGGCAACATTCACTCGGGTGGGTGTTTGAAATTAAAGCACAGCAATGTTCTTGTCTATCGATGTGTCATCCAAGTCAAGAATTCATAGAGAAAAAACTTAAGTACTCAAAGTACATTTTGAAATGATTTGAAAGCGAAAGGGTTTTTTTTTTAATTACAATTTAATTACAGCATTTCTCCCCTCCATTTTCTTCCTCAAAATCCTCCCATACACCTTTACTTGCTCCTTCAAATATGCAATCGCTTTTTTTTGCAAGTTGTTACTGCATGTGTGTATGTATGAAAATGCATATACATATATATTCCTAAATATAACTTGTTTGGTCCATATAATGTTACTTGGTTTTGTTTGTTTGCTTGTCTGTTTTTCAGGGACAATCACTTGCCACTTAGTAACCAACTGGTGTGCACATCTGGGGAAGATCACCTATCCAGGTCCTGTATTTTCTCAGATGACTAACATTCTTTTCTTAGGATTGTGTCCTCATGGTCCTTCCTGATTCATTTAGTCATGCTGATTGGTATTATCTTTGTTCACTTGGCAGTCATGTGGCTGAGACTTTATGAAAGTAGCTTCTAATATTACTCCAAAGTGATAGAAGCGCTGAATTGCAGACAGAGGGTTAAAATGTATCCATCCCCCACATAGAAACCCCTGAGTAGCATGCTCTGTGATGAAAAGTGGAAATGAATTATTTATCTGACCTTGGCTGAAATGGAGAAAATCAAAGGCAATTTATCTATTTTCTAATCTCCCAGGTGTTTTATTAAAATATCACTTCTATTTTTGTCTTGAATAATTAATGTATACTTTTATGCAACCTCTGATGGCCCTCTATAATGCTTTACAAATATACGCTTGACAGGTCATTTATAGTAGTCTCTCAGAGAGCAGAGACACCATCAGCATAGGTCAGTAGATTTCCTCACTAGTCAAACTATTTTCCTTAGGATAATGTCTAGTTCAAGAAATAATTAAGTATGTATAGATATAGATGAACATACACTCACACATGCACATACACATTAAGGAAATTAATATAAAAATACAAGAGAAATTCATAGAAATACAATGAAAATGAAACACCTTTTCCTTTCATTTTGTGGAAAATAGATGGTTACTCTCACGCAATCATGACTTAAATTCTAGTGTATATCATATCACGCACAAAAGATTTTGTTAGAAATAGAAGAGTATTCTGATCACTCTTAATGTTTTCTAAAATTGGAGCTATGCAGAACAGAGAAGGTTAGGTGGCGTTTCCTGGGTGACCTCTAAACAATGCTGCCGTGAGAAACGAGTGAAATGACAAACATTCCCAGCCCTTTTCATTTCCTCACCTGGACAAGTTCATCCCCTCAGTGAGGCCATTAGCCTCTGCCCGGACACGCTCATATTTACAAATGGGTTGAAAAGCTGAGGTGGCAATTCAGTCAATAACCTTTGACACAAATTCAGACAAATCTTGTGCTCCCCACAATGACAAATTATTCTAGAAAATGAAGTGTCGAAAGCACCACAAAGTGATGATGATGGATCGTCTGATTCTTGCAAGTCTGCTTCGCCATAGAGTAACGGCCTCCTTCGGACACAGATGGCACCCCCAGGAAAGGCCGATTGACTTTTCATCTCTTCTGAAAGCAGCAGATGAATTTTTATAGGATAATATGGGTGATGATTCTTTTTACCTAGGGAAAATGCTTCTGTTTAGCTAATAACTTTTTAAGATGCTCTCTTGCTGTGTCAGCTGAGAAAAAGATCATACATCCAAACATTGCACCGCCCCTTCTAAATGAGCAGAGCAAAGACAATTTGTGCCTCTAGGCCAGTCTTTTACAAACAAAGTTGTTTGAGTAAAACTTTTCTTTGACTGTTACATACTTTACTGATATAATAGATTTAAATCTTTTTAAGTTGGATGTAGCTTTTCCATAATAAAATGGTATTTGCTAGATTCACATGATCTGCAATAACAGAAATAACAGCTTATAAGCTAAATCACATTAGGAAATTCAGTCTATCTGAAATTCAAGTAAGGATATCAAAGGGGACATTACCCATTTCAGAAAAAGTATTTAGAAAATTGTCCTTTAGAATTTCATTGATCTACTGTTTGTTTCATTTCATGTAAATGCTTCCAGATGCCAAATTCATTATAAAGTCAGTCATGCATGAAATGTTCGAGGATTTTGTGCTGTTGTTTCCTCTAAATGTCCTCAGAGGTTAAGTGAAGCACTTAGATGTTACCTGCCAAAGCACAGTATGAAAGAAGAGAAGGGACTGAACGCAGAAAAGTCTAAAATTCTTAACGAGTTGAGGGTTTCCTGGAAACTTCTATGAAACGTGGAGAGCTAGGAAGGACTGAAATTATGAACAGATAACACGTCTGAAAGAAATCTGCCAGTCTACTGGAGAGTGGCCATGACAGAAAAGACCTTCCAGGAATGACACAGATTATCCCCAAGTCATGAGAGAGAAACTCTTGCAGTAAACTGATAGAACACGATTGCTATCCATATGTGATGACCCTTAACCAAAGAAGTGAGATATTGTAATTTTTCAATGATGCAAAGAAATGGAGCAGTTATTACCAAGAATCCTGGAGTCATTTTGACTTGACTACTTCTATCACCTCTAGGAGACTGGCAGCCAGACTGTTTTGATAGGATGGTAATAACAGGTGCCAATGGAAACATCTGTTTCCTTAGGCACTTGATTCTCACCTTAGATTATAGTCATAATAAAATGTATCTTTTTATGAAGATAGCAACAAAAAGATAATACTGAACTTAAAGATGGTTAGAGCAAGTGGACTACTTGGAATCCGCAATCAATAAACAAGGCTGATGTTACAATGTTGAGGCTCCAACCTGAAGTCAGACAATTGCCAACTTCATTGTCTCTTGGTTTTAGTAACCAGAGTATTTTCAGTATTATAACCTCCAAGTTACCTAGAGATTTAATACTGCTCTTTATTTATTCTTTCTAATATGCTCTCTCATTGAGTTTTTTGAAAAGTGAGTTTGTACTATAATATATGAATTTCATCTTTTCGCTGTAAATGCCCTATATTACTATATAAAACTGATAAACTACAGGATCATTAGAGACATAAAAATTATTATTTGTTTAAAAAATAATTAATCAAGGAATCCTTTAGTAAAAAGAATGCCATGAGCTTTAAAAATATTTTGTCTTACAAAAAAAACTAAACAATTTTTTTCTATTATACAAATTTTGTGTAAATGAGTGAAACAGAAGACTATCAAGATACATATTCATTATTACAATCTATTTATCCAGTGACCCATATTGACATCTTTTTGATAAAATTCTCATGATGACATTTAACTACAAGAATAGGCAAGATTAATACTTCATATTATCCTAGAGATGAATAGTAGAATAAAAAATATTTTTTATAATTTATTAGATTTTTAAAAAAATACCATTTCAAGTTCCTATTTACTCCCCTTCTCCCATTTCCTCCACATACCCCCCACTCCACCCCCATCCAATCCTCAGGGAGGGTAAGGCACATTGCACTGTGGAAGGTCCAAGGCCCTCCCTACTATATCTAGGCTGAACAAGGGGGTCTATTGGAACCATCATATGCTAAGCTAGCCTGGTCCTTCATTGGCCCTGAGATAGCTGCCTCTGCTCCTCATTGGATACAGAATCAGGAGAGCTTGTTGCAACACTCAGGGGAGAACTGGACCCTTCACTCTGGAAAGATGGCATCACACCACTGGCATACACCTAATCTGGGTAGCACACCAGAGCTGACCCTGTTTTCAGGAATGCAGGTGAGCTGACCATGAGGGCATGAGAATAGGAGAGCTGACGCCGCCTCCCATATGCCGTGTGGTGGCACAGGTAAGAAAAAAAAATGCCTCATTACCTATTACCACCTGCTGCAGGTAAGACAGCTGGCCCCAGGGTCATGAGAGTGAGAGAACTAGCCTTGTCCCTCACCAGTCACAGCACACAGAAGAGGGAGCCCTGCACCCTACCTCGCAGCATACTACAGCTGACCCTGTTCTTGGGGGTGCAATTGAACCAACCCTGAGCTCATGAGAGCAGGAGAACTGTCCCCACTTATGACTCCTACAGCAACTGGGAGAGAGTGCCAAGGACACAGTAGAGAGGGCCTTGGTGGTACTAGTGCGCATGACTTGGATCTGAAGACCAGAGAGCAGAACTGGTCCTACTTCTTGCGGCAAACTTCATTGGGTGAGCCAGGTGAGGCCGTGCTGGAGAGCTTGCCTGGTGGTAAAGATGAGGGAAAGCTGGCAGGCTGACCAACCCAGATACCACCCAGGCCCAGAACCGGGACTATGAGTTAGCTAACCTCAACATCCACCCCATCTATGAAATGTTGGAGCATGTGAAGGTACCAGTTCTACAGAGCTAAAACGGCAGGATCTCTATGACACAAGACAACAGGATATCCAAGAGCATCCTCAGAAGGAGCCCATTATCAGTGGCACAGAAGACCTTGAGTCAGACCAAAGAACTGAGGCAATGTATACTTTGAATACTTGCAAGATAAATGGACTAAAGGGTTAACTGTGGCAGAAGGGGCCATATTATAGCTTCTATGACATGATTCTCTCTCTCTTGTTTTTTTGAAATTTTGTTTCTGTTTTGTTTTTTTTTGTTTTGTTTTGTTTTGGTTTTGTTTTTTCTTTTAAATTTGATTATGTTTTGGGATAAGGTTGCAAAGACAGAGAGCTGATTCAAGGGGACAGAAAGATAGGTGGAATAGGAATGCATGATGTGAAATTCACAAAGAATCAGTAAAAGTTAAAAAATTAAAAGATAGATACCACCCCAAGATTTGCCTATGACTTGAACATGTTTGCCTTCATACACACAGAGAGAAACAGAGACACACAGAGAGAGACAGAGAGACATAAAAGAGAGAAATATGCATGCATACATACCAATAAACACAGTGGGGTAAGTATTTGAGACTTTTTAAAGTGGTAGTCTGGGAATATACTTTCTTCTAAATCATTCTTTAAATCAAAATAAATAATACATATTTTTAAAATAGAGGAGGACCAATTTCCCAAATCAAAGAGGATGAGATAGAAGATGCTTGATGTTTTATATCAAAAGCAGATGGGACATAATAATTGACTGGGTAGCCAAGCCAAGAAAGTTGAATCTTTAACTATGCAAGAAATGTTTAGACTTCCATTAGAAAGCACAGGAGCTTCATACATGCATCAGAATAAGGGATGAAAGTTTATCTCAAAGCAGAAACTGTTTAAAAAATAGTTTAAAATTAATTAGCCACTAAAGTGTCTATATAATAGCATCAAAAAGGTTTGAGAATCCATGCAAATAAATACTGTGTACTGTACTCTCACGGTGGGTAGTCTTTTGGCTGCTTTAACTTCAGTGACTTAGGATGTTAAGATATGAAGTTATCTAGTTCCCATCCTGTCACTGGGACAGCCTTTCTCTGGCTAAATAAGACTTTCAACAACCCTGAGTTCTTGATGTTAAGATGGCCACACATGGGCATTCTTCTTGACAGCTTCATCTGAGCAGCCTTTCAGATGATCCCAGGGTTCTGTTTGCAGAAAGAATTTTGAAATAAGATTGTCGAGTCATAGCAGTACAGTCTTTGGTGATATAAGGTGCTTTCAACCTTTTTGTTTCCATAGCTAAAGTTGCAAATATCATGAAAATAGAAGAATCATCTATGATTCATTCCTTTTGAAGGTCTTTACATACAAGATCTTAGGGGTTCAAAAAAACAAGTATTATTTGGAGCTGGGGAGATGACTCTGTGCTTAAAAGTACAGGCTGTTCTTTCTGAGGACCCAAGTTCATTTCCCAACACCAACTTAAGGTAACTCACAGGCACCTTTAAGTCCACCTGCAGAAGGTCTACTGGCTGGTCTGGTTTCTGAGGGCACACACATACACACACTTCACACACACTTACATAAAGGCTAAAATAATAATAATAATAATAATAATAATAATAATAATAATAAAATTCTTAAGGAATATTCAAATTATCACGCTCCAAAGAAATAAAACTAAAATGGAATCACTCTAATATAGATTCTCAAATGAAATACATTATAAAATTTCCAATATATGTCTGAATATACAGATGAAAACAGATCTATCTAAGGTTCATTATCAGTAGAAAACTTATAACCTTAGAATAAAAAAATAGACAAAATACAGGATATCTAGATATGGATTTATATAGAAGATAATGAATGAAAATAACAATAGCTGTCTTGCTAGAAATACTGGGTATCAACTACCATTCTCAGGTCTATGCTAGATCAATGTAACAGAGTATCTGTGCCAGGGTAAATTATTTATAAAATAACTACATTCATTTTTCTTAGTTCAGTAATCTTGGAAGACTAACATAGTGCTGTTCTTGGATAAGCATGTTTTGGTGTTACAGCACTACACAAAATGTGAGAAGATAATAAATAGGTCACGTGACAGTATGAGAGAAGGCAAGAAATAGAGTCCCAAGCCACAGCTCTTTCTTTTTAGGCTATTTTTTATTGATTTTTGTTGAGCTCTACATTTTTCTCTGCTCCCCTACCTGCCTCTCTCCTCCCCTTCAACCCTCTCCCAAGGTTCCCATGCTCTTGATTTACTCAGGAGATCTTGTCTTTTTCTACTTCCCATGTAGATTAGATCTATGTATGCCACAGCTCTTTTTTTGTTTTTTTTTTTTTTTAATTTAATTTATTTGGTTTCTCGAGACAGGGTTTCTCTGTAGCTTTGGGGCCTATCCTGGAACTAGCTCTGTAGACCAGGCTGGCTTCGAACTCACAGAGATCCACCTGCCTCTGCCCCCCAGGTGCTGGGATTAAAGGCGTGCGCCACCACTGCCTGGCTGCTACAGCTTTTTTTTTTTATAGTCAGTAGAAACCCATTAGCAAAGCAGAGAATGATGGATTAATTATCTTGTAAATACCCCATTTCTTTTCAGAGAGTTCATTTTTTAGCATGTCTTCACAGAACATATTCGAGTATTATCAATTGTCTCTTAACAAATTGAACCCAACTGAAGAAATTTCAACAACTAGCTGCTGCTGCCACACAGCTTCCGTGAATGAGGACTTCGGGAATGACATAGTTAGACTCTTCTGACTTATTCCAGGGATGACTAGTGTTTGAATCACCTCAAAGGTGAGGTGGCGAATGAAAGAACCACCTCTTCCTTCACTCTTGAAATAGCTTTCTGACTTTGCGTTCTTACTACCCATGGCCTGAAGAAATCAGTTTCTTCCCCCTTGTGCCTTTCAAAACACAGTTGAAATCATAACAAATGGTTTCTCTCCAAGAGAAAGAATGGCTGTAACAAACAGAAGTCAGTATATTTCCTGATGTCAAAATCAGTATCACACTTCCTTTGTCATATTCCATTCATTAGAAATTAATAATGAGGGCTTTCCCACACTCGAGAAGAAGCAACACCATGAGGATTCCAGAAGATCGGGATCCTTTGGGGCTATTTCAGAGGCCGTGCTCTCAGCATTAGAATGGCATTTGGCAATAATTTAAAACCCAGAAACAATAAACGCATCTACAATAGCATTCTATCATATACTGTCTATAATACATGAACACAAAATAATAGCATTTTCATTCTTCAAAGGTATCAAAACTTACCTCACTCTAACCTTTTCTCTGTGTAGTGGTGGTTTTGTTAAACATCCATATCCAACCCTCACACTCCTGACACTTCCTCTCTGCTAGGGTGACGTTTTAAGCTGTGAGTCAGATGAATCCTCTTCCCACAGGGTAGATCGCTGTCAGTTATTTTGCCATAGCAGTGGGAAGAGTGTTCATCCTAACTCTACAGCTTAGTCCTGATGCATCTAAAATGAATACTCTAGCTGGAAGATTCGCTTCTTATTCTGCCTAACTCTCACACTCTGATCAGTTTTACACTCTGTGGGCCCTATTAAATAAGCTTCTCAGATCCTAATTTTCTTCTAGGTCTACATCCTCAGGAATGCAGTACACCTGTTAGTACCAGGCATGTGGAGGAACCGAGTCTAAAATTAAAGGTTTGGAGCTAGATCATCACAGGATGTGTGGTCAAAACAGTTCTTTCTTGAAGGGTAATTTGAATACTGATGACAACTGGTATGCTACAGCAGTGAATTTTTAAATATTAATTGACTGGAAAGAGATGAAAAAATCAATGGAAGAAAGTTCAATTACAGATGCACTATCTTAGACATGTGAAAATTTTTGGCAAATTTGAAGTTAAAATAGAAATGGCAAATTCCTATACTGTTGATATATGACAGATTGAAAACAGAAGAGGTGATTCTTATCTTCTGATGTCAGAGTCCGGAAACCATTGCTAGCATTCAACAGAAAGTAGCCTCTCAACTGAGACAATGCTATGAGACAGAAATCAGACTCAGGTTGAGAAAAGTTGAGACTCTATGACCTCTGATAAAATGAATACGTCAGAGGAAGGAGAGATGTACCTTGAGATATGAGAGAACACTGAAATGTCTAGGCATTTGAAGGTGATTCACTCCTCTCCATTAAAAGCTACTACTAAGGGGTTTATCTGACATAGAAGTCCTGTGGAATAGCAAACACTCTGCCTGGGACTTGCTTGTGTATTTCCTATTTCCAAATAACAATAAACACAAAAATTAACTCACAGCATAATATATTCCTGTAAGATTTGACCTACTTTAAAAAAAAAAAGCATACTATGGCTGGAAGAGAAATAGTTACATTTCCTTTCAAGACATGGTCCCAGGTAGGTTGCTCATGCCCCAAGGGATGGCTTTATACCCACACATATATTGGAAGCAGTAATTGGATTATCTGGATTTTTTTTAAAAAAAGAAGACATGAAGTTAGAAAAGAGATGTGTTGATGATAATCTGAGAGAAGTGGAACAAAGCAGTGGGAGATTGACATAATCAAATCATATTGAACATCACACACCACCGAAGGAATCTGAGGAAAAAATATAGTAATTTCCATTAGGCATAAAGTTAGACACTAAAATTTAAATACATAATAACATTCTTCACTCTTGCAAAAAAAATAATCTGTGGGAAGAAAAGCTGAGCTAGGTCTCTGAAAGGGCCAGTTCAGTAAACGAATAATACAGCTCATTTAAACCTCACCTAATGACTGATAATTCGATAATCTACTCTGTTACAAATGTAGGACAGTATAAATTGGGATGAACCCAAAATCAGTGGTGCCATAAATTATCCCCAAACACCTCGCTTTTGATAGTCTTTATAAGGAGACATTATCTAAGACAGAATTATACAGTCAGTTTATATATTTATATATAACATATACAAATATAAAATTAAAAAATAGTTTAAATTCACACTCACAGACTTTGCAAATAAAGGAGAACTTTAAGAGAAGCAGGCAACTGTATTACATGACTCCAAAGATACATGTTCACATGTCATTGCCAACAAGAGAGCATTCACCATCAAAGAGGAACTGGGTAGCAAATGCACTCGGGGGTCTAACGAGTTCCCTACCTGTGTCACTCAGCTCTTGTCCTTGGCCATTCCAGTGTCCTAGCAATAGAATGTTTTCCACATAGTCTTTTTTGACAGGCCTAAGATTTATACTTGTGTTGAATTCTAGGAGGTCCCATCACCTAGACTAATCTACGTACTAGTAAAACAAAGATGGATTTTTTTTCAGCCCCAATACGCTATCATCTTTCAAACCACTCAATTAGATGACAGCTTATTTTCACAGGACTACCTACCCTAAAAGAGCAGCAATTTATCTTGATAGGATAAACATGTTCTAAATATGAATGTTCTTCTCTTCTTCCCAGGGCTCCAATCTTGCTTCAGACAAAGTACACTAGAGTAGTCACAAAGTGACATGATACATGATCTGGAAAAATTAAGTAAAGAAAGAGCCACTCATAGATTCCATAGAGTCCATAGGTTCCAGGATGAATATAAGCGATGAACATCGAAAGGGTGATATTTAAGAAAATTAGAAATAAACACTGGGTGCCTGTCCAAAGTAGCTGTCTGTTCAAAATGGAGGAAGAAAAAAACATCAAAGGAGGAAGCATCTTCAGGAAGATTAAAAAAAAACAAAAAGTACATGCATAATGCCTAATGATTATAATAAAAATATTGTGAGAGAATAGGTTACAAATTATGTATTTGCTATATAAAATGTATAGAGCCACATTTATTTAAAGTCTTGGCACATAATGCATCAAGACTAATAATTCTTTGCATAAACCTGTTTAAATTATTTCACACTTATAAACTGCCTCACTCTTGAGTAGATTTGATAAGTTTAGCTCAGCAAATATTTTTTGCATTATTTCTAATTTTACTGTAATTCAGCAAGTCTGGAATTCATTTTATTCTGTTTATTTTAGAACATAAAACATAAAGCAGTACTCTGTATTTCAGAAAGTTCTAGATTAACCATAAGCTGTTTTAAATTTGGATGCAGCAAAGCAGCCTGTGTCCAGGGAAGTCCAACCTGCTACAAGGGAGCACATGAAATGCACAGCCAGCACAGGAAAGCTTGAGCAACTGTGGATAAACCTCACAGCTCCTTCAAAATCTATCCAAAGCCCAGAGTGATTCCATTACTGTTAAGGGCCTGTTTCTGATTTTACAAACCTGCAAAAGAGGGTACAGTTCTACTAGTCATTTCCCTTAAATTTGAGAAACTCCCCACCCCAATTCTTAAAAGTACCGCCAATAACTTAATGCCTAATTCATTTCACCTAGCATAAACTAATTGTTTCTTTGTTAATCAAAATTTGTATTCAGGAAATTTCATTTTAAAAAAAAAACTACAAGTATGCCAAGCATTTAAAATGAAATACGGAACGAGCTGCTTACTGCTGGCGTGCACAATGGCTTCCAAATTATCTGATGCCAATTCTCAGAGACCACTAAAGTAGATATTCATTGAATTTTCAAGTGAAATAGAAGACAGAAAAATTGCCATTGAGAATACTCTTTTTTCATTTTAAAGAGAAGAGGTTAAATTTCATGGCAGGAAATTGAGTCTTCAGCCTAAATTGTCCATCCAATATTAAGTAAGCTTGACATTTTAATCCTTGATCTAGTTTGTAGGACTGACTGTGTTTAACAACTTAGGCATCTATATTTTTATAGGTGACTGAAGAGACCTAGTACTCTAGTTCTTATGTGACAACTATATCTGTAGAGTGGAAGAAAAATACCCTTTCAAGGACAAGAGGGAAATCGTGTCATGATAAAAATGTCACATCTCTCATTTGCACTTACAACTTTTAGGTCTTTTACCTTTATTACATAAAGGGCATTGAGGACACTTTGATTATCAAAGAAAAATAAAAGAGATGATTTTAAAGCCTTTGAACTACCAACCTCATTCCTATACATACCTCACCTTATTCATGAAGAATATTAAATAAAAGAACAAGAAGAAATGATCAGATGCACAGTATTGGTGGACACCATTCCTTGTACTCCAAAATTACAAATTAACTGGGTAAGGAAAATGTGGTAAACCTAGGCAAGAGATTCCATTCAACTATTAAGCATGATATAGTATCATTAAATTATAGACATAACCAGATTTGATCATATTAAATAAAATAAGTCCAGCTGAGAAAGACCTAGAATCCAGTAAATAGTGGGTTTGTCTGTGTGTATACCTGTGTATACCTGTGTGTGTGTCTGTCTATGTGTGTGCATGTGTGTGAGTGTGTTTCTCTATGTTTACATATATGAATCTTATAATCTAGAGGATTAAATGAACACTAAAAATAAATTAAACAGCACCAATGTTAGAATTAAATATATGGAAATATGCATAAAGAAAAAGCTCGTAGGACTGACTGTGTTTAACAACTTTGGCATCTATATTTTTATAGGTGACTGAAGAGACCTAGAACTCTAGTTCTTATGTGACAACTATATCTGTAGAGTGGAAGAAAAATACCCTTTCAAGGACAAGAGGGAAATCGTGTGTCATGATAAAAATGTCACATCTCTCATTTGCACTGACAACTTTTAGGTCTTTTACCTTTATTATTTAATATTTATATCTATTTTGTCTTTTATCAGAACTAAGAAAAACTAAGGTTATAACTATCTATTCTTTAACTCCATCAAAGACTCCAGAAGGATATAATATTACCTAAGTAAACAGAAGTAGCATTGTAAGCAGTTTCTAAAATTCTAATATTGACAGAGACATTTTGCTATGTGTACATTCACCCAAAATTCCTTTGTAACATTTGTGTAACCGTCTTAGCCTATAGGTCCATATTATCCAGCAGACCTTTTCATTTTTTGAAGCAGGAAATTTTAAAGATAGTTTTGCCTATATTGGCAGTTTGTCAGTCACTTTTTTGTGTGTCCTTTAGAATGTCTGGCAGACTCTTTCATGAAGCAGGAACACTGAAGGATTGTCTCATCTTCCTTATGCAAGTTTAGCAGTCATTTTTTGTGGGTCCTGAATGTCTAGTTTAAACAGCATACCATCAAGCAGTTCAGGCAAGAACAATTTCTTGTGCAAATAGCTAAGCAACTTCACAAGAAACCTCATTGATGCCCATCATCCTCTTGAAGTAGATTGGTGCTGCCAGAAGCAGACATGTCTCACTGTCGAGAAAAGTCTAAGTTCTTAAAACATTTTAAATGCCATATTCTGTAGTCTTTGAAAGGCTTGAAGTATCTATCTGAAGTATATCTCTGTGTATCTAGAAAATCTAATATAAACACAAGCTTAACATTATAAATGACTATTAATCTATAATTTGTAATTATACATTAAATTTTTAAATGAGCTACGCAAACACAATACCTTAATTAAGAGCAGAAATATACATATGACAAAACTGACCTTAAATTTGTGTCAATAAACCAAGATCCATACTATTGCAAAGTATTTATCTCTATAGCATATCTCCCTTTAAATGTAAATAAAGATTTATCAACAATAATTTAGGGAATTTTGGCATTTTTGTCTAGAATACTTCTTGCTGATTGGGGTCACTTTTAATCAGGTCTTTCAAGGAGTATCCTGGGTGGTTAGTCCATCCCAGCCAGCAGTCCGGTAACTGTCAGGGGTGTTGGACCATCTAGGCCATTGCTTCAGGAGGTTCTCATCCTCTGTGAAAACAAAATCAGAACAGCTTTTCCAAAGCAACATATCCTTAGACCCAAATTTTAATGTCAAGATACCTTTAAAATATTTATGTTGGTTTAGCTTAGCAGCCTCCAGAATCAAATATTTCTCTCTAGTCAAAAAAAAAAAAAAACTATAAAGAAAACACAATAATATACATAATCCAGACTCTCTGTATATGTTTTCATCCCACAACATGAAAATTATCTGTCATTAAATAATGAGGATATTATAAAATGGTATGGTAACCCTTAAACTTTTAGCCATATATACTCTATTGATCTGTACTTTTAGTACCTAACTACACATATCCTCAAGAACTATCACTTCTCTCTGAGTAGCAGACCTTACACAAGGCATATATAAGCTTCTTGTTGTCTTAGGGCATTCACCACCTTAACTCCTATTTACCCTCTGCCCATCACCTTTAAAGACCCCTCAACCTCACAAACAGCAAAAGCTTCCTGCCATGAACTATGACTTGCATACTTATCACCTTGTTCCTCCAGGCCACCATATGCTTTACTCTGTCTCAGTCCTATCCCCAGAAATACCTCCTCTTTTCAGCTGTATATATCCAAGGCTTTCATATTTAAGATTTTAGGAAGGCTTTAAGGTGTTTTTCTGTTTTCTCTGAATATTGTTTAGAACTATATTATAACAAGCTATCTTGTCTAAGTATAGAAAATATTCAAATTATATTTTAAAAGAATTTATCAAAATCTATAATTATACAAACATTATGCAGCCATTAGATATCTTTATATGAAATCTGTTCATGTCCCAGCCTAGGGATACATAGTCAACCACATGATCATGATGGTAGACAATTTATACACTAGAGTGAACCATGGAACTAAGTGTCTAGGATATGTTGAATGCATTTCTGTCTTAATTATTTTGATTTATAGAATTTTGGCAAATAACTCCATTATCAGTCATAAATATCTACATTTTCTGCCCCATAAGCTATATGTTTATATCCTAACCCCAAAGTAGTGGCATAAAGAAAGGAAAGCTTCTGGGTGCTAAGTTGCCATCTTCATAAGAGACTCCATTTCTTCTTGACACGTTAAAATAATGTGAAAAAGTGACAGAGTTTGGGGAGCAGGACCTTACTGCACATATTCTTTGGTGCCACCTCCAATTCACCCTTCCGACATGCAGAAGTTTTTGTTAAGTGCTCATTACCCATTAGTTCACAGTGTCGGCATTTCCCTCTACTGGTGCCAACATTGTCTTAATCAGTGTTCCATTGCTGTGGGACACCGTAACCAAGGCAACTCTTAGAAAAGAGGAAGGGGACTTGTTTAGAGTTTCAGGGGGTTGATCTGTTATCATCATGGCAGAAAATGCAGCAGGAGGATGACAGCATGCATTGCACTAGAACAGTAGCTGAGAAATACAGCCTGAACTGTAAGCAGCAGACAGAGAAAGAGGTTGCCTGGGCCTTGCTTGGGCTTTTGAAACCTCAAAATCCACCCCTAGTAATGCATTCCTTCCAACAAGGAATACTCCAATAAGAACGCACCTCCTATCTTTCTAATACATCTCAAATAGGGCTGATCCCCAGGGACTACTGATTCAAACAGATGAGTCCATGGAGGGCATTCTTAATCAAAATGCCACAGTCACTAAGGATCATTTGATTTGTGGGTTTATGCTGTAGCTGTTGTTACCTACCTTTCCAGACATCTCGCAGACAGGGACAACCATTTATACACTATGTGATCTGTCACTGAGCTGCTGAACAGTGAGGACTCAGTGCACATTGAGGAATAAATCAGGAAATATTTTTGAGTGAGAATTATAGCTTACATGTATAAGCTTAGTATTTAGGACGTTGAGGCAGGAGGATTACCAAGAGTTCCTGGCCACCCTGGGTTAAAAGTAATGTCCTGCATCAATAACAGGGAAAAAAGTTTCTGTTCTAGTATTTACAATAAAAATGGCTGCCATCTTTCTTATTAGTGTCTATGAATAACTGTTCTCTGTCTCCTACACCACACTTGCATTGTGCCTTCCCCATCTCTCTCTGTCTTGTTCTTATTTTTGTTTTTTATTTTGTCTTCTCTATGCTTACTGGAATAAGATAAAATCTCAGGTTTTATTTGCATTTCCCTGATGGTTAAGGATATGGAGTATTTTTCTTAAGTTTTTCTTTGTCATTAGTATTTAAAAGAAAAATCTCTACTCACAATATGTCTGAAATTCTTAATTTTGATCTAATCTATAAGAGGAGTTAAATACAATTAAAATTATAGGACTTTGAGAAATAAAAAGAAGAAAACATAGACTAGCAAGAGAACAGAGGAAATAAGACAATTAAGATACACCTAGAGTAAAGGGAATGTCTGAGCAAAAGTCTGCGAACTGACGGCATGGTTCCTGAGAACGCAGGGCGGGGAGAGAAAATGTGCACCATCTCCCAAGAGTGAGTAGAAAGTGAGAACACTGTGGAAAAAAACATAAAGGAATGAACTGGTACACAAAATAGGTGGGACATAGATTAAATAATCCAGAAAATATTGTATTTGTTGCTAAGGGTGATGTGGGCATCAAGTGGCCAATGAGATAGAAGTAATGCTTTATTCTATACATGTGTGTCTGTGTGTGTGAGTTTTGGGTGTGATTATGAGAGGTAAGTGAGATAGCTACAAATGTTACTGAAATTTTCTTGTGCAGAGCATCCCTCATCACTATACCAAAGGGACTCTAAATGCGGGATTATCGGCACAAAGATTCATGTTGACTAGTATATGAGGGCAATACCAATCATAAAGGCACACTCTCATACCAAGACAAATTCTAATACTTATACTGGTCATATTAATTAAATTGGCTACATTTAATCATTTATGAATTCTATGGGAAATCCAAGAAGGGCAGAGAAATAAGAGAAGGAGCATTGTCCCATCTCTGAGAATGGCAGCTTAAGGGTGTAGTTGGAGTTTTACTAAACAGAGGGAGAAGTCAGCAGAGCTTGGACTCAGAATGAAGTCATTCAGAACATCGAACCCAAAATATGACCTTCGGCATCTAAGTTCTTCTTAACTGAAGACCCTTGAGAAGCAGCTACCTACAAGTGAAAACAAATCAGAAGAATGTTTGTGACAACAGTTTCACTTTCTGCTTCTCCTCTCAAATTCTCCCTATCTCCTCTGCCATCTAGATTCACATCCTTCCTGTCTCACACTAGGAAAAAATAATCTTCCTTATGAAAAGGAGAAGAATATACATCTGCTCTATTTCAGATATATCTAGAGCCCAGGCCATTCTCAAGCTTGCAGCACTACTACTGGTTTAAGCCCTCGGCAGCCACCATACCTAGTTGAGAAAATACATATCACCAGAGAATGAAACTCAAACTCACAACCAAACCTGCTGAAATACTTTTCCCTAACAATAGCATCTTCCATACATATTCTCACTGCTATTCAGAAATTTCCTGACACTTTTCCAATGTCACACAATTTACCATCCTTTTTGGAAAAGGTTTTAAAATCAAGAAGAATAATGCTTTCTTCTGGTATTTATTTCCCTTCTGGAAACTTCTGTAAGCATATGAAGATATTAGATGTATTTATAAGCTTCTTGCTTCTTAGTCTGTATTGTAGTGATGTCAATCTTATGCTAGTCAGAACTAGTAAAGGAAGTTATTATTTCTCTACAGACACGGGGATTTTTCTCCTAATACAAAAGATATTGTAGCAGCAGGGAAACACATGTGTTAATTATCAGTAGAAAACAGACAAAATTTCTTTAGAGAAATGTGTAGTTTTAATAATACTAATTCAGTAGAGAGTGTGGGTGGGACGCTCTCCACAAATAATAAAGAAAGTAAGCATAAAGTTGGAGTTACTGGAAATGAGTTTAGGTGGCCCCTTCCACTTCACCAGTGTTTGTTGTTAGTTAACAGGAAACTAAATCTGATGAGACTGGATCGATGGCTCACTTGTTCTTTCAATGGACCCAGATCCAGTTCTCAGAACAAACATGCTGGCTCAGAAGCATCTGCAATCTAATTTCCAGAGGATCTGATGCCCTCTTCTGATTTCCACAAGCACCAGACATGCATGTGGTACACAAACTTACATGTAGACAGGACACCAATGCATATAAAACTTTTAATTAAAAAATTAAATTTTGATTGTACACAGGGAAATTTCTTCCATTCAGCAGTGCTGTTTGGTTTGCTCATGTTCATTTTCAAAGACTGAAAATAAGATGACTATCTCCTATATTCACCACCTTCCACTGCCTGTCTAATGCTAGTAGTACACACACAGGGTTCTCAAAGAGGAAAGAGAACAGATTAATACTTTAAGTGAAATATGTCTTATGGATTTCCATAATATGGCTGTGAGTTAATTTTCCATCTTCAAAGAAAACAAATGAAATTAAGAGAGAGAGAGATTCTATAATTTAGCCTTCAAAGAAAAAGGGATGAGTTTTACAAGGAAATTCAACTTTAGTACAACTTTAATACAAAATTTCCAGGAAACTAAACAATGTCATAAAGTGTGCATAAAATATTACTCATTATTTACTGCGTATCATATTGATGTTCAGCTTCTTTATTACTTGAGACACCACAGGGGTCAACTGATGCATAAACAAACCAATAAATTTTACGGTTTTACTTGTATAAAACAAGATTGGAGTTCAGGGTAGACATCATTTGAGTCTGGCCGTGGAAGCAGAATCCACGCAGTGCCAGAGATCTTGGAGACTTTTTCTTTGTGCTCTTTGCATATCCCACTGTTTCCATCTTTCTTGCAATGTGGAATGTGAGCCTGCAATAGCGGTGATCTCAAATAAACCAGGATACATCTCAAATATACCAGTACCCATCACACTAATAACAGTCCTAGCCTGACTGAAACGTGTGTGCTAGGAAATAAATGAGCTCAAAACGGGTTCATCTACTAGGACTATTTTTCTTTTATAGACGTCCAAATCATTGTGCACTATTAAAGATTTTTATGAGTTGAAAAGAACAGTTTTCTTAGAAAGTAAAAGAAAGTTTTTTGACAGGAACATGACAAGGTGTAAAACTAAAGACTGTTACTATATATAAGGAAGTCATGCTTCAGTCTTTGTATGCCCTAGGCAGGGCAGTTGGAGGCCACAGGATTAAGGAGCCTGAAGGGAACTCAGAAGACTGCAGTGAACCAGTCTCTTATTACATTAGCAAAGTCCTGAAGGAGTAAGGTGAGCTCAGCCTCAAGAAACTCAGTCTGCAAGCAACAGTGAAGAAACTGCTTTGCTAGGGAAAAAAGACTGTAAATCTTGTTGATTGAAAGTCATTTAACTAGGAACATTCAGAGGTGAAAAAATGTAGTATTGCTAAAGGAGGTGCTTACACACAAAACAGATTTGACACACACACACACACAAAATGAACTAAGATGCCCACCTTAGATTTCTAGAAGCTATACTGAGTAGTTCTGTAGCTGTGCAGAACTGTCATTAATGTTATTGTACACTAGCCAGAAACTATCATACTGAATTTGGCACAACAATCCAATATAAGGACTAGGGGTTTGGGCATAGCACAAAGCACAGGATTAGCAGAAGTTTACACTGAAATACTGTATCTTGACAAAATTGTATAGACTTGACCATATTCAGATAGACAAAAAGCTGGAAGAAGAAACTGTTCTACCATAGACTCACAGTGGAACCAGACAGAAATATTCAAATCTTAAAGCCATACTAGAGTCCCCAAGTGTTGACTCAGAAAGCTATAAATACAAAAGCAAATGAACAAAAACATGTGGATTGGAGAATAGTAAAATAATATTCACCAAGTGTAATTCCATAGATATGTGGAATGAGGTGCCTCTGGAATCTCTAGTTTGATGGACATGGTTATTTCTAACACGATCAAGTTCTTCTCCTGTTCCTAACTTAGGATCCTTGAAGACAGTTACTATATAAAGCAGAAAAAGATGAACAGAAAATAGAGGTAAGTTCAAAAATTAAAATATCCATCAACAACAAAAGTGCCTATGATATTACATTTGGGAAATGGTAACAAGGGGAGGGAATCAGAAGGTGCCCATGTATTTTAGAAGATCATAAAGCAATGACAATCATTGTTTGGACTCTATAAATAAAACAGCTATTCTGAGCAAGGAAAGAGGAAGTGAGCTGTGAAGAGCTCTTGCACACTTTTAACCTTGATTTTTAAAATTTTCAGAACAATGGCTTTCTCTGCGTGAGTGCTGTGTGTGTGTGAAAGCTTTATGTGTGAGTGCATGTGTGTGTAGAATTCATGTATTTTCAAACAGCTTGCTAAGAATCTATTTTATGAGATGTTATCTTAATATTACAGACATAATTGCTATGTATGTTTTTAATAAAAATTCAGATTACATACAAGCGCTCAACCATTGAGGCCTCTAATCTATATTCTGTTTTGCAACTTGCTTCCTCACTGGCAGTGGTAGGGAAAGGATGTGAAATCCACACGTGAGGAGAGAAAGTGATGTGCTAAGATACAAAATAAACGTGAGCAGCATAATGAGAAGCGAAAATGAAGCTGAGAGCTGTCAGAAAGACAAAGATATGAAACCTGGTTAGGCTTAACTTGTCAAACTCAATTTTATCTTTTCTATGTAAAAATCATTTGGAAAATAATTACATGCAGGAGGCTCTGGGGTAAAAATGGTTCCTAGGGTTACCGAAACTCATAATAAAAAAAGTTCAGAAGTTTGAGTCTTTCTGGTTGGCATGCCAAGATCAACGTTTGTGTCTGAATTAACAAGGAAGGAAGAAGGGTCTCTGTCATTTCCACCACTATCTGTGCAAAGACCAAGTGAAACTGCGTGTTTTGTGACGCTATGGAGATATAGGGTTGGCTTAAGAGGAAGGTTTAATACCAATGTTTTTCTTTTTTAGCTTTATTAAAATGTGGGTGCACAATACTGCCCTTCTGCTTGGTGACTTCATAATGTTCCCACCTGTTATTGTCTAGAGGCCTCTGATCAAAGCTATCTCCACACAACAGTCTTTAGGGAGGTTAAAGAATAAATAAGGCATCTCTACACACACCCCCTGCAACTAAGCAGAAATCATGTAATTAAGTAAAAATGTAGATGAACTTATATGAAGCCTATGACTCGTCCTTGTGTGAGGCCTGTGATTAGAGGAGCTGGGAACTGCAGTAAGGTTTAAATTACAGTCGGAGGACAAGTGTGCCACGTCACCTTTAATGTAGAAAAGCAGTGAGAAAATCAGTTTAATCTTCCAGATTTCTCTGGATCATCTCGAAAGCTGTTGCCTGTGAGCTGACCCCTTCTTCTTGCAATATTAGGATTCAATATACTCATTGGGAAAGGGTCTTTTTGCCCTTTTTTCTCTAGCATGAGTAAAGTGAACTATGAAAGCAGACTACTACATAGAGGATATATCCTCAGTAGTGGCTTGACAGTTGCAGAACCAAAAAGATGACTAAAGAATGCCAGAAAGCCACCAGGATATAAAGGTCTCCAGAAAGCCACCAGGATATAAAGGTCCCCACAAAGCTCAGATCTGTAAACATATGGATCTGTAAACCTAAATAAGAACATTGGAGTGATAACTCTGGAGGCTAAGGAAGTTTTAGAGCATCACTAAGGACACAGTCTTTAAGTTTAAGGCGTCCAGTGCAAGATTGAGAATCCTAGAGATGGCATAGAAGTTGAGACTTTGAAAGACTGAAGACAATGAAGAGCCAAAGGTAGAAGTCAAAAGACACTGTAAGTTATGATTACTGGAAGAGTGAGAGAGAACTGCAAAGGACAGAGTACATAGTTGTCAAATCCAAATGTCACAAGGCACCGTAAGACACAGACAATAACTCTCTGTCTTGAGCATGGCCTAGCACAATCAAAGCTGGAGTCATAGATGATTTGTCAGAATTTGGATCCAAAGATCTCTGATTTTGGAATCTCATTCTTTAATCTTCAACTCAGGGACCTCAGACCTCAGTACTTAGGGAGCTGCCTCTCAGCCTACCTGTCATTTCTATATAGACAGATCATAAGAATCCCTAGCCAGCCATAGCTATATTAATTTGGGAAAATAGTCAGATACTTAATTATGGTTGGTACACAACTTTTTTTTCTGATTTCCTCTAGCCTGGAAATTTATTTACAATGTTGTGGATTCACTGTGGACTTGAGTCATACCAACAGCAAGACATGGGCTTTTCTCATAGGAATGCAATTTCTAAATTACACAACTTTCACAAAGTAACCAAAAAACAGTTTTAGTGGTTTACTACAAGATAAAAAGAGAAACAATGCAGTGTTTCTTAGATAAAATATCCTAAGCAGTCCCAGGTTTAGGACTTCCTGAGATTCCTTCTTGCAGTTTTTCAAAACTGATCAACACTATTTGATTGCAATGCTCATATCTGCATAAAATTTAAGATCGGATCGTGATGAATTATTACCTCGAATTAGAGGATTTGATTTCAAATGAATTGGTAAGTAAATATGGTTGCCAGTAGATAAAGCATGTCCAAATGTTGAAATGAGAGCCACCCTATCTTTTACAACGTTTTTAATGACAAACACAAAACTCATTTGCTTAATTTAACAAACGTGGACATGGCAGGAAATAGGTTCCACACTGAAAGATTTTTTTAACAAGAAGATGATTTAATGAAGTGCAACCCTGCAATGAAATAAGGAGAATGAGAAGACACAAGTATGCATTTAGGATTAGGGAAATCAAGGAGGTGTTTCCTCTTCTACACATCAGAGCAAAAGAGTCAATCGTGGTTTGGATTATGACTGGCAGAATAGGAGTAAGGAAGATAGTTCCTCGTGTCTGCCTTTCTCATAGCCTTCTACTCCCAAAGTCTCTTAGTACTCAATCAGTGGAAGTCACACTGGGTGAAAGGCAAAGAGCGCAGGTCGTGCAGACTGTGACATCTTCTCCAGCAGCAGATAAGGGCCATAAAGAACAGAGGATGACCCCGAGGGAGTAGAGAGAAGTGTGCAGCTGTTTGTGTTTGCTGTCTCCTTGATTATCTGCCCTTTTCATCATCTGACTCCAATAAGGGGAAAGGAATTTTTCTTAGATCTTCTTGCCTGATGGTTCTTTATGTTTCAGTTATTTCCAAAACAAAAAAAATCCTATATTTATGGGGTCTGGCATGATAACTGAAATATGTAAGCAATTCTATCTTTTTTTCAGATATGTCCATTTTGATCTAGTTTGTTTTTAGAAATTGGGTTTTTCTAGTTCCTTTATTTTAAGTTGCTTTGGTATTCTGTACTGCAATCCCTTCTCAAAGGCACAGCTTGTAAACATTTTCTGTGATTCTATAGATTGTTTTTCTTTTACTCTTGTGATTGATGTCTTTATGATTCAATATGCTTAGCCTATTTTAGTTTTTCCCTCTAATTTTGGGGTTATTACTTTCATAATTTCTAGTACTTTCATAGTCTCAAAATTGTTTGGGATTTACACCAATTAGTGTATAAACATGGAGAAAGTTAAAGATTTATTTGTATCCTTCTGTCTGTACATACCTTACTTTCTCAGCATGATTTATATTATGAAGATTGTTCTTTCCACAATGTATAAAGTTTTTTACTGAAGATAAGTTGACTATAGGCCAGGGTATCTTTTTAGTCTCTCTTCTGTTCCCTTACTCTGAACATTATGGTGTGTGTGTGTGTGTGTGTGTGTGTGTGTGTGTGTGTGCAACCTTTAGTCTTGATAATGTTACTTGCATGTTTGTTTTGTATTTTGAAATACTGTGACATCATACCACATGCTCACTTTTTTGCTCAAGACATCATTCAGAATGAGCAATTGAAGATTTTAACATCTGATCGAAACCAAGTCATGCTGCCTTCTCCATCTCTCTCTTCTTTAGACATTATCTCTAGCAATGTTTGCTTTTCTCACATGACCCTGGTATCATTAGTTGACTCTTTTTATTTTATTTGGAGAATTATAGTTCAATTACAACATTCCCCCCTCTTTTCTTCCTCTTAAACTTTCCATATATCCCCCTCTCCCTGCTCCCTTTCAAATTCATGGCCTCTTTCTTCACTAATTGCTTTTGTAAGCATTGAAAGTATTTTATACACAGAAATATGTCAAAACATAATCTCCTGAGTTTACACATGTAACTTTTATATATGTTTTCAAGCCTGGCTGATTGAACAATCAATTGGTGGGCTCTTCCCTGTGAAGATTATCTTGCCCAACGTTCTTCAGCTAACTATAGTTCTTTTGTATGATTGAGGTCTTATGGACCCCATTTCCACCAGACAGAATAGAGGAGAACACAGGCAATAACTCATTCAACTTTGTCAGACCTTCAGAATATGGAAATGGAAAAAATACTTCTGACATCTTTCTTATTTATGCTTGTGATCGGCTTCATGGAATATCAGATGCAGATGTTATTTCATATTTATGTAAATTCTGTGTCTTCTGTCATCTCTAAGCCTACTTATAAGGATTAAATTGCCTGTATTTGCAATTGTAAGGGTCATTTCAGCTACTGATAAAATTTTGAGAAAAAGCTAGCTTGATTATAATGGAAAAACACTTTTGTGGACTTAGATTTTCTTTTTAATTTCACAGTACTAGGTATGAATTGAATCTAGAGACTTGCACGTGTTAGGTAATTGCTCTGCCACTGAACTGTATTCCAAATAGTTAACAAGCTAGAGGATCTAATGTGAAAACAAAAGTAAAGGATATGCCAAATAATGTGTTCCACTGTTTTTTTCCCCTCTGTTTTAGGAGAAAGAAGCAAGAATAGAATTTCACAAGCAAACAAAATAGTGTCACATACAAATATGTACATGTATAGGAAATAAAAAAATCAGTAATGATAGTCTGAATGGTTGAACATGGTGCGGATTCATCCATGACACAAATGACAAGAAAAAATAAGGTAAACAGTGACTTCCTGTTAATAGTACCTTGTTCGTGTTTTGAATAGGTTTGCTCTTGAGAGTCCAGTTTTTTCATGACTTATTTTATCATATAGGGAATGTAAGGGTGATGGTTAGTGATCCACGAAGCAAAACCATAGAAAGCAAGTACCGATTCTCCACTACTGAGGTACATGAACTCCCTGCTGTCCTCATGTCTTCTAATAGCATTTAGTGATTGAAAAGTAAATTTCAGAGCTTGATTTCTGAAGCATGTAAACAAGAAAAATTGGAATTGCTGACATTATACGATTATTTAATTTGCAATTTTACTAAACTACCAAATAAATATGAGACGTGTGTGTGTGTGTGTGTGTGTGTGTGTGTGTGTGTGTGTGTGTAAAATCAAGACACTTCTCAACAAGGAGATCTGTTGATATATAACGAGAAGGTCCTGTGCAAGATTTTCAGCAAAGATCTTCTGGGATGAATACAGCAGGCATGTACTTTCCTCTTCATTCTTTGAATTGCCTCTGAGTTCCTCCGTGTTAAAAGTGTGATATCTGGATTTGTGGATGGGGTGCTTGGATGTAAAGTCACTGGTTATTAACCCTCTGGATATCAAAATATATGGGACTCATCAATAATGTTAGAATAATTGGAAATTTTAAAAATAAAGCATCCATAAACTGGAGCCTCACATATTTTTTTTTCAGAGAGGCTTCATCCAGCAACTGGTAGAAATAGACACAGAGACCCAAAGCTAAATATTAGTCAGAGTTCTGGAAATCCTGTGGAAGACGGAGAGGGAATGGAGGAGCTTGCGGGTCAAGATATCACAAGAAAACTGCCTACACAGAACTAAGTAGCTAGGGCTCATAAGGGCTCACAAAGACTCAACCAACAATCAGGGAGCCTGTATGTGTCTGACCTAATTCTTCTGCATATATGTAATTATTGTTAGCTAGGTGTTGCTGTGGGACTCCTAAGAGTGTGAAAAGGAGATATCTCTGACACATTTGCCTGCTTTGGGAATCAGTTTCCTCTTATTAGGTTGCCTGATACAGCCTTAATATGAAGGGATGTGCCTAGTTTTTTATGACCTGACATGCCATGTTTAGTTGATATCCCTTTGAGGCCTGCCCTTTTCTTAAAGGAAAGGAGGAGTGGATCTGGGGGAGAGCGGAGGAAGAACTGGTAGGAGTTGGGAGATAAAAGCATGTGCTTGGGTTGCAATATATGAGAGAAGAATAAATGAAAGGAAAAAGAAAATTAGAGCACGGATGTTAGCACAATCCCCAGTAGCAGACTTGACATTGAATGCCAGGCCTAATTACAGAGAGTAAACATGTTTCTATTGCGTTTCAACTAATTTTATCCAGCCTCTTTGTTTATCTCTGACAAACACAGTGGCTGCTACTAGTCACATCTATTTCCAGTCCTCTCAATATGTTGCCAAAACAATCACTGCAGGAATATAAGGCTATTTTAAAAACTAAAAAAATCGAATACAATTTTAAAGCTTATTAGTAAAAGCGAACTGACGATTGCAATATTATCACTTATTCTCACAAATAACTTGCAAGTGAGAACAAATACTAATCAAAACAGCTAAGAAAACACTAAAGGCAATGCAGTAAAGGAAAATGAATGGATGCAATAATATGAGCATAGAAAATTCAGATAGAGAAACGCTGATAAATACGCATATCACTGAGTGGTTTGTTCTTGAAACAGAATCAAAGATATCTTTAATTGATTATAGAGTCTCTTGTCTCTTCTTCATGAGAAATGAGCTTGAATAATAATTGTAAAGTCTCTTATTATGACTGCAACATGTCTCATTTATAAACCTGAATGTGTTTCTCAGTAGTGACAATTAGGTTACCATAGTAAATATAATGACAAATCAAGATCACCAGGGAAAGAGATGAGCTGGCTCAGTTCAGCCAGTCTTGCCAACACAAATTCTGTTCATTCTAAATATAATGAAAGTCATGTTGAGAATATTTCTGAACCAAGGAAATTATCACTGTTTACATAGCCAAAACGATCCTAGAGAATGGTCTTATCTTTATAGTTTCCACATATGGATGTAGAGCACTATCTCTTTTCAAAGCAGTACCACTAAGAAAGCTCTTCACTCAGAACTGGGTCAAGGAGAGCTGCTTTCATGAGATATGTTTGGTTACTACTCTCTATGGAGACATAATTTGAGTCAGTCCAACCAAGAAGGTACTAAAAAAATCGTGGTACAGACGAAGTATAAGATCTACAGCTTTGGGTGTAATCCACAACTGTGAGTTAAGAACATACTACATGCACCAAGACAGCTTAATGTTCAGGGTCATAGACACCCAAGGATAGATATCAGGATTTATTAGCAAGGATGGGAGTGTCAGTATCAACTTAATTTATAGTGCTACGTGTGAGTGAAATGCTTGATCTATGAGATTTCTATAAACCTTTCAAAGTCCAAATATCAGGAAAGATGTAGACCAGCGCAACGTCCCTATGAAAAAAAGAACAAAGAAAATTAACCTAATCAAACACAGAAGTATTTACTAATAATAGTATTTGGATATATTCAAAGGCTTAACAAAATAACATCCCCCTTCTAGTTACTGCTATTGAAAAAAGGCATGTAAGATAGATAATTTATTTTATACAATTTTCAGAAATTACTATTGATTCTTTTAAAATGGGTTCTTTAGAATTTATGGTTATCATTGGCATTTTAAATTAAAATCTGGCCTTTATCTCTTAGAGAAATTTTAAGCAAAGTAAAATGCCAGTTGTAAGCAAAGAGATAAGATCCAAGGCTGTGAGTATTGATGTTTACAGATGTTGTTATGAAAATCTTGTGATTGGAAACTAATTTATTCTATTATTCAACTACTGAGAAACTGAAATGATTGTTACTGAAACCAGGAGAATTTTCTTAAGGTTTTTGAGTGTGTAAACTGAGGATGATGAGTTAGACCTCCATGAAATATAAAGGAGGCAAAGAACAGCATTGTAAGACCTTCTGACAGACTACTAAATTGTTAGGATTGCCATACAAGAATAATAAAACTTGGGAGGTTCACAAGGACAGAATTAATTGTCCCACTTTTCCAAATGCTGTACTTAAGAATCTGAGTGCTACCTAGGGATATGGGATATTGTCTCCATCTGTCCCAGTCTTGTCCCTTCTCCAGGCTCCAGTCCTTGCTGGAGAGCTGTGGCATCTTTGGCGTACGCTACATCACTCCATTCCCATGACCACCTCCCTCTGTTTCTTCACATAATTTTCTCACAGAGAATGGCCCTCCCTGTGGGCATTTCTTATTTCATCTTTAATATGATGCTAGACATTCTGGGTTAGAGATAACCCTGATTGCCTTGTTTTAATTTCGTTACTCTGTAAAGACCCTATGTTTAACTAGAGTAGCATCTTGGACACAGAAATGAGCTCTTCAACATGTTTTTGGGCAGTTGAGTGTACAAACAGGTGAGTTGGAAAAGGCATGTCTTTTATTGTTAATATAATACTTATAATATTTCTTTGATAATTTTATACGAATATTAGATTTTAATCATTTTACCACACACTCTTCCCCCGTCTCCTCTCTCACCCCTCCCAGCCTTGTGTCCTCTTTTTTGTTTTTAGACCCTCTGACACTAATTTGTGGCTGTGCATATACTAATAGATACAGTGTCATCCACTGAAGTATGGTTGGCCTTCCAGGAGCCCACTGTCAAAAACCTAACTCTTCCACTTCCACAATCCATCAACTTCATATATGCAAGATAGCTGCCCAGGAATACTGATATTTCTTAAAAAAGGCAGCAGTAATTATAGGTTGGAGTGAAGAAGAGAAACATATATATGTACTGAAAACACCACAAATAAAAATGCAAGACAGAACTATTAAACATATAGGAAAGAACAGAATGGCATTTGAATTTAGAATAGTATGGAAGAAATATTATATAAAAGAAATTTTTGCTTTAAATAATGACTCCTAAAGAGGCTTCTTTTACCCCAGAATAAGGTACCCTCCTTCTTACTCTTGCTTGATAATATTACAGATTGCTTGATAAGAAAAATGTCATTCAAAATAAGTCAGGAAAGATGTCCTTTATCACCACCAACAACAACCTGGGCTGCCGCTTCAGGCAAGGGGCTGGAGGTTAAGAACTCAGACTCAGAGATAGACTGACACACGCAGCTCCCAACGCTGGTTCAGAAAGCCCATCTTTATTAACACCATGTAGACTTAAATACACTGCAGTTAATGGTTAACAGGTGATCCTCTGATCCTCTAACTAGGCACAGCTTCTAGTAACTTATATTAGAAGGTTCTAGGAGGGAAAAGCAACTAAAGGCCAGGACTGGACCTTTAATTAATCCCTACACTGAGCCACTGCAATTTGTCTTTGGTATGATAGATTTTGTTTTCGTGATTAATTGAAATGTTTCTTTAACAAATAAATCTGTGTGTAATGCATTCTTATTACTCCCACTTCCTTTCCACTTTCTGTTTTTCTAGTTCCATCCCTGTCCACAGGCTGTGAGTCACTATAATTCACAGAGAGCCCAGTAAATTGGTTAATACATAGTAAAAACAAAGCAACATGTCACTTCCAGGTGGAGCATTATGTAGCAGAGTATGAGCATTCATTGGAAACAGTTAGTGCATGTGGAAAAAAAATCACATCTTCCAGCTATGATATGCACCTATGAATGAGTACATACCATGTTTGTCTTTCTGGGTCTGGGTTACCTCACTCAGGATGATCTTTTCTAGTTCCATCCACTTGTCAGCAAATTTCATGGTGTCATTGTTTTTAACTATTGAGTAACAGACCTTTGTGCAAATGTACCACATTGTGTTTATCCATTCTTTCATCCAGGGCATCTAGGTTGTTTTCAGGTTCTGGCTATTACAAATAATGCTTCTATGAACATTATTGAGTAAGTGTCCTTGTGGAATGATTGAGTATTCTTTGGATATGTGCCCAAGCATGGTATCGCTTGATTGTGAGGTATATTCGTTCCAAATTTTCTAAGAAACATACATATTGATTTCCAAAGTGGTTGTATAAGTTTCCACTCCCACAAACAGTTGAGGAGTATTCCCATTGTTCCACATCTCCTCCAGTATTAGCTGCCAGTTGCATTTTTGATCTTAGCTATTCTGACTGGGGTAGGGGAATCTCAGAGTCATTTTGGTTTGCATTTTCCTGATGGTTAAGAATGTTCAACAATTCTTTAGGTGCCTCTTGGTCATTATTTAAACTGTTTATCTGATTTTGATTTAATTATAATATGTGGTACCACTTAAGAAATCTGTCCATTCCTTTTAGATTTTGTGGAGTTTAGGTTTTTGAATTATGATCTAATGATTCTTTGCATTTTTGCAATGTCTGTTGTTATGTCTCCTTTCTCATTTCTGATTTAGTTGGTTTGGATATTCTCGCTCTGTCTTTTAGTTAGTTTGGATAAAGGTTCTCTATCTTGTTGATTTTCTCAAAGAACAAACTCTTGGTCTCATTGATTCTTTGTGTTGTTATCTTCAGGCATCTAATCCTCTTGGGTGTGCTTCCTTCTTTTTGTTCTAGAGCTTTCAGGTGTGATCTTAAGTAACTAGTGTGAAATTTCTCCAAATTCTTTATTGCAGACACTTACTGATATGAACTTTTCTTTCAGCACTGCTTTCATTATTTTCTGTAACTTGGGTATGTTATGCATTCGTTTTCATTGAAGTCTAGGAGGTCTTTAATTTCTTTCTATTTCTTCCTTAACCCAGTGGTAATTCAGTTGCTCAGTTTCCATGAGTTTACAGGATTTCTGTAGTTTGTGTTGTTGTATTGATTAAACTACGGCTCCCTGTGAATTTGAGCGATTTAAAATTTCACCATGTCTGTCTGTGGAATGAGACTAACTACCTGCAGCTAATTGTGAAGCCCTGTTAAAATAATTTAAAGGATTGAACAATGGATATGAGATAGGATGTCATTTAAAGTTAGATAACTTTCTTTTTCTCTCTAATGAATGAATTTAATTTCTTGATGCAAACAAGGGGAAAAATAAACCTAATAACATGTTGCATCTTGAAATTTCCTATAAAAAATCAAGAACGATCACTTTGACATTGACATCTACCCTGTGACAAATATTTTCCTGACACAACATAAATCTTGTCATACTACTTTTGTCAGAAAATTATTTCTTATAACATTTCTGTACATGTAGACAAAATCAATCATTTCACAACCTAGTAAATAAAAATTTAGAACTATCAAACGTGCAGGTAAACTTAAACTCTTAAAAGTTAAAAACTGAATCATCATTGCCTCAAGCTAACCCTGTAGTTCTTAGAAAGTAGTCCCCAGAGCAGCAACAGCATTACCCAAAGGCATGATCAGAACATCAGAGCACTGGATACATAAACCTAATCTGCTCAAGCAAACCACCATAGGTAAATTCCAGTAACTTGTGTTTTGACAAAGAGCTAAATTTAAAAAAGACTCTTACTCCTTGGGTGATGGTTTCTAAAAATATTCTATCCCCAACCTTCTTCGGAAACAGTAGATATTACAGTGACTAAAGAATAATCCAGGCCGGGCGGTGGTGGCGCACGCCTTCAATCCCAGCAGAGGCAGAGGCAGGCGGATCTCTGTGAGTTCGAGACCAGCCTGGTTACAAGAGCTAGTTCCAGGACAGGCTCCAAAACCACAGAGAAAACCTGTCTCGAAAAACCAAAAAAAAAAAAAAAAAAAAAAAGAAGAAGAAGAAGAAGAATCCATATATACCATATATATTTCTGTTAAATTATTGATGTTGAGACGCTGCCCAGACAAAATATCTTAGCACATCCCACATGAATCAAATAACCAATAGGATTATTTTAGTGTGGCAGCACTCTACAAAGTGAATTTTAAGAATGCTTATGATCAAAGTCATTCTGCATCCAGAGTTATGATCCAACTTTTCATTTTGGTATAATTTTAGACATATCAGGAAAGTTACAAGCGACTTTACAAAATTTTCAAGTTTTCAATTAATTTAATTATGTGAATCTGTATTTTTCTGATTTATAAAATCAAATTACTTAAGAGTGGTTTCAGACAAGGGACCCCAATCTTAGCTAGAACTGATGAACCTCTATTTTGCTGTTCTAGGAAACAGAATCTGTATTTTAAAGTAGTCTATCACCCATGCATACATGGCTTAAGAGGATTTCTTTTGAACTATGAGGACAGGATATGGAAACAAAAGATTTGCAAGCTTACTTTAGCTTCCATTTCCATTTTTGACTCAATCAGTTTGCCCAGCAGTGACACACATGAGCTCAACTCTCCTTGGTTATTACTGACTTAATAAAAACCTTGTTTCTTTCAGGCATTGTTTCCTTGACTTTTTACATCATAAATTCAAGAGACTCTGCTCAAAGGTTGGTCAAAATCAGGGTTATATAAGGCTGAGATGTTGGACTACCCAGGACAAAAAGTCTACCGAAAAACAGTGTGATTAATAGAAATACACATTAAACACAACAAACCTTTAGCAAATGCCATTGTATTAACCTACCACAGAGTGAAGCAAAAGCAAGTAGAAAACTGAGCCTCTTCTGGATAGTTCAACATACTGAGTCTGATTCCCTTTAGCAGTTACCTCTAGCTGTTTATTCAAGTGTGATTATTAAAGCACAGATCTGACTTTTTTTTCTCCAAGAACATGTTTTTTTTGTTGTTGTTGTTGTTGTTCTGCTCTTTGGAGAAAATAATAAAGTGTCAAGGGAACAGTGTGTTCAATAAATACCCTATATACTTCATCTCATCGGTCATGTAAATTATATTGACTTTCCAAGATCATATTGTTTAGATTTATTGTCTGTAAGGATGAAAAGCTGTAATAACGGAAATAGATAAATCCCATTGGCCTATAAATAATTGCTCAACTGAAAGAACTATAGAAGAATAACTTTTTCCCACCATCTGGTGCATCAGGGAATATTATCAAAGCAGCAGTAGGTGGTTGTACAAAAACATCCATTTCCTTTCCATCCTTGAGAAAACAGTAGCATTTGGGAAATGCACACATCTTTCCTGGGCCAACTAAAGAGCATTCGGTCCAAAGGGATTTATTTTTCTATTATCTTTCTACTTTAATGATTTCTATCATTTTATAGATAAGGAAAGTATTAGACCTGGCATCTAAAAGGTCCTGTTTTTCTGACTACCAGGCAGAGAAGCACCTTATGAATAATGCAGCACCCCTAAGCCAGGATCTCTGTGGGCAGAAAGTTCCTGAGGGGAACATGAATAAGCAAACCCACAGTCTCAGAAGAGTTAGAAGCACACCCCAAAACTCACATTAAAACTCACATAGGCTAAAGTCTTTTGTGTTAACCCTTTAAAGATTAGTCTACTGATAAATTGATCATCTTCCTCTTGCAATCTCTTCATTTCAAACATTCTGCTTTAGCATTTTAACCCTCAGTCCTTGGTAATATCAGAACTAACTGCACTCTGTAGATTACAGTCAATCAATCAATATATCAATAAAAGGACAAGAAGTGTGGAGGGGAGTGTGTAGTGGGGGTACCTACAGATAGAAAGAGGGGAGAACTGAAGTGTATCTGATCAAGATAAATTAGTCGTCAAAGACTAGATAAAACTATAAGCATTTTAACTTTTTTACTACATTTTGGTGTCCACACATACAAAATCAATCATTACACCCCTTTAGTTCTATGTTCCTTTTAATATCTAAAATGCTGTGGGTGCATTATTTCTAAAGACTCAAAAGATTTTCCTTGGATATGTTCATGACCTGAGCACCTCTGCAAACAAGCTAAAAACACATAAGCAGATGCTGACTATGCTCCAACAATTTTTCAACTTCTAGGACCATTTGTTGTAAACTGTTTATCTGTTTGATCTATATTTGTTAAGTCAATTGATTAATAATTTATTAATTAATGCTGCTCTTAGCTACATCACACCTGACCTTATTCACAGGCATTACATGTATCACAAAGTCCGCCTTTCATTTAGTGGAGTTTTCAGAAGCTCTAATCTTTTTAAATTAGGTAAAGGCTTTCCCAGAATTTCAGGTACATGTTTTACAAGCTTTGTCCTGTCAGTCAATATTTTTCCCTATGAAATCACTTGACTGCAATGCCTATAAATAGGGCTGTAAATAGTGGTTATATCTTCGTGATGTGAGAATCAAGGAAGAATGAAGAATATACACTCATGAGCTCTAAGCCTGTGCCTGATTACTCAACTTTCTTGATAAAACGCAGTAATATGTATACTTTCCTAGGCAGCATGTAGGCCCTGGCTTGAAAATCTTGGCTCTGGGTGGAAGGATATAAGTTGGTGTAGTACATATGTGACTCAATTTTTCCAAGCCTTTTAAAAAATTGTAATTAGCAATCATCACATAATATGCCTTAATGCAAAAATATTTGAATTTATCCTACTTAGAGGTTGCTGATCTTTGGTATATACATGAATGCCCCCCAAAAACTGGAAAATTTTTATCTTGAATTCAAAAATCCATTGATTTCTGCACTGTATCCCATTGTGGACTTATGATAGGCTCTACTTTCTGTAAAGAGAAGTTTATTTTATAAGGGGAGGTGTTTGCATATATCTGTGGGTATTAGTCCTTGGCTGCTTTTCAGGGCTTGAGGACAGAGGCCTGGTGTGGAAGACACCACATACCAGTGTAACAGGTGAGCCGGCCATTGTTCTTCCTGGCCACCTGGCCCCTGAAATAATCACACAGAAACTGTATTCATTTAAACACTGCCCGGCCCATTAGCTCTAACTTCTTATTGACTAATTCTTACATCTTAATTTAACCCATTTCTCTTAATCTGAGTATCACCACGAGGTCGTGGCTTACTGGGAAAGATTCAGCATGTCTGATTCTGGCAGCTCCATGCAGTTCTCTATCTCTGATTTCTTCCTCCCAGAATTCAGTCCTGTCTCCCCACCTACCTAAATTCTGCCGTATCACCAGGCCCAAAGCAGTTTCTTTATTAACCAATGAAATCAACACGAACACAGAAGGACCTCCTACACCACACCAAGGCTACAGAACTCAGATGGCAAGGGTTGCATTTCACCTGAGTGCCACTTTCCTGTGGTCAGAATTCCTTTGCTCCACATTTTTTTTTAATTTCTATCCAACAGTCCCTATTAAAACAAAATCCTTACTATATTAACATACCATAGGTGCAGGCAAAGTTGTTTTTTGCCACAGTTCCTGTACTGGCTGCCTGAAATCTTAAAAATGGTTGCCACCCTAGATAAAATATTTTTCCCCAGTAGCTACAGATAGGCAGGCAAACAGACAGATAAATATTTAGATAAAGATATAGATAACACACTGACAGGATAAATTATGTTCATCAGTAGAAAAAATAGTACCTCATATTTAAGAGCAATGAAACCTATCATATTATTATTTTAAGCATGGTCATCTATAAGATCCAGTCCATACTTAGGATTGAGGAAAAGAGGCATTATTTATGAGATATTATAGCTACACATCACAATGTACTCTAAACATGCAAATAAATATCTTGCATTCTAAGTTTGTAAATCAGGACATCAAAAGATTTAATTTTGCTATCATTGGCCAGGGTCTAGGTCAGGTATTTTCAAGTCTTGGTGTTTTGTTCAAGATGAAATAAAAGGTGCACACAGAATTTCTAATATGACAATGTAGTTTTTAGATAGGCAAAGCAATATAACAGGTCAGATTTGAGGTGAAGAGTGATAAGAGACTTGAATGAAAGAGCACTCAGGGACCCAGGTTATTGCCTTTGACTTCTTTCATAGGCTCTATAGAAAGATAAAGCTTAATCACTAAAGAGATAATTTAAGTGATTCTCTTTTTTGACTGATGGGTTTAAGTTATACAGCTATTAATTTATTGTATATGTCACATCCCATGACCTACTTAATCATATGTATTCTCCAGTTAAGTGTAAGATGGTAAATGATAGATTAGCCTTAAAAGATCTCTCAGATGACATAATTTGCCTCATTGAAAATGCACACAAGACAGTTGACACCAGAATGCCCCCTATTGCATACCCAGGTATATCCGGATTATGACTGCATAAAAGATGCGCTTGATGGTTTGAGAGGCAGAGAAACAATGTTCTATTGTCCAGAGAGGGATATGGGTATATCTCTGTGCAGATACGAGATTCAGAGCACCAACATGGTTTTTAGGTATATTTTCAGACCGCAGTATGAATAGACAATGCATGCATTAATGCCCTCAAGTTGACATGGGAAATATTGGAAGAGAGGTATATAACTATCTTAAAGGGGCATCCCAGGTTGCTAAACTATGCTAACCTGCCTCTGTTTTATTATTTAGAATCAATGCAGACTGTCATGGGTTTTCATTTGTACTTTTCTTTTTCTTCATTGTTTCTTTAGTTTTTTTATTCTTTTTTTTTGGTATCTTCACTATTAGGGAAAATTATTTAATGAAGTTTTCCTGTCTTCATTTAAAATGAGTTTCATTAGTAATCATTGCCCCAATTCATGAAAGCAGAAATAGCTATTCATTCAAATCTCAAGACGAAAAAGCAGCTACAAAGTGCTGCTTGAAGGAAAGCTTGACAAAGAGTTCTCATCTGTTTTGTTCAGCATTAAGCCCCCAGTGTCTAGCACAATATTGGAATTAAGAGTGAGTTTGCACACAGTTCTCACCAATTGTATCTCTTAATTAAATATTGTTTTCATTAATACACTTATGACAGAAGCTAATAAAATAATAGAAGCAATAATCTCTACTCCACTGTAAATCTGTAACTAAACCCTGAAACCAGGAAAATATGGAGTCTCTTCATTTGAAAAAGATTTATTTTGTCAGATTAATCAATATTTAATTGTGGCACTAAATCACTGAAGTCTAAATGAAATTTTTCTCTATAATATTGAAAAATGTGTTGTTACTGCAATTAAGCAAAATGAAGGCCATGTTTTGATGGTATTTAATTTATGTGTGTGTATATGTGAAAGAGAGAGAAAGAGAGAGAGAAAACACATGGGTGTGCATCAAGCACATATGAGCATGTGTGTGAATGTGTACATAAGGCTTTGGAGAATATCTCTGAGTATGTCTAACTCAGTACCTAAATGTCTTTGGGGTCATTTTAACAAGGCCTATGTTTAATCTCATTATGGAACAGTCAGAGCATCACAGTGCAATCTATATCATGAAACACTTCACTTTCTCTTCTATTCCAACAAGTACCTAACACCTAACATATAGTACATTTTAGTACCCTGCCCCAAGGAAATTATGAGACCGTCAGCATGTGTGTTTTTTATACTAATAAATTGTCACCCTTTCTGATGTCCTAAAACCTCTTTACTTAAGAATATCCTCAGCTAGCCACAATAGATAGTTAGTTCTCAATATAACCTTCCAGATTCTAGTCATTGCTTGCTGTAATGCATTAACCAAGAAATCCATGACTAAAATACTTTTTTACTGAAGATATATTGTGCCTTTATATGTGTATCTTAATTTGGGTCAAGAGTAATTTCTAGAGAAGCATCTATCCTTTTAATGATGATAGAGGCTTAAAAGCAACACAATGAATGGAGAGGTACCAATCTCTCATAGAGAAACTCCAGATAATATGTGAAATTCTGTGAACTATTTAGCACTCACAAGGTTATGTGTGTTAGTAGGTACTGTCAGGAATAAAATTGTTAGATGGAAATGCTAGTCTAGAAATATACTTATTTCTTCAACACACTAGCTTGCCAAGAGCCCTTTATACATATCAGTGATAAATCAAGGAGCATGATGGAGTCATGGATCTCAAGAATTCAAAATTTTATGTTTTAATTTCTTCTGCTCCCACCCCAGCAGACTCTGGTTTGATATCTCTAAGGATAACAGTTAAAATTAATTTGACCAATGAGTCCTACGGTTATTTTAGTGAAAGGATAACATCCGTCAACCTGATACGACCTTTTGGTTGATAATAGTCTCCTAATCACTAAGAATTGTTGGTTGGAATTTAGTTTGATTGAAGTTTATTGAACTATGCAAACCTTGACAAAGTAACTCATAATCTATGACTCTTATGAATAAAACTCTCACACTTGAATTCAGTGGTGTAGAGATGGGCAGCTACTGCAAAGGCATATTCTCTGCTGAAGTGCAGCAGAAACAAGCACATATATCTGCAAGAATGAAAAGAATTAATTTCCTACGGAAGTAGCTAATAAATACCATTAATCAGGGAATGATTACACTCATATAGTCAAAACTATTCAGAAACCTAGCCTTACTATAGTCACAAAAGTATTGATTTATGCAAGTTTCTTCATCTACCTGTGTTTCTTTCCTCTTTTCAAGACCCAAAGAAAACAGTAACCAAAAACACGGGTTTGGGGAAAGAAAATAAACCAAAGATTAACAGAACGGAATTACTGTGAAAGTTATGAACAACATTTATAGCTCAATATGTTCTCACAAACTTGGTACATTAAGACTATTTTTACTGGAGGTTCTTAGAAAAATGACTAGGTCTGTCCTACTTAATAAAATAATATTCAGCATTCACTCATCAAAAAATGCATATTTTATAAACAAATGTTCTTAAGATAGTTTTTATCACCTGAGTCAATTTGATTCCCTCTAGGGATAGATTTACTTTCTCCATAAAACATACCCTTGAAGAATTTATACTATAATTTGATATTCCTAAGGCTAAAAACCATTCAATAAAAAAGCCCAAAAGTCATCTTTATATTCTTTAGTGCTCAAAACATTTTGACAAGATGTCAGATTAGAATGTGCACACATTATAAATAACCCAAGACACCTGTTTTGAATAATCAAACTTTAATTCACAAGGTATGGAAACAATCACCTTACTATATACAGAGAAGATGTACTTTGTCCCTATACCAGCCTAGGAACTGCTATATTTGCTGAAAAGTGTCTGGATTAAAAATGTGAAGGGAAGTTTTCTGTTTTAAGCCAAGTGATCAGCAGATAAATCAAATATCAAACAGCCTAGGAAGGTAGAAAGCAAAAATTTCCTTCAGAGTGCTCTAAGTAAACGTGAGCCTGGATCAGCAGATCACTGTGTAAAGTGAACAAGTAATTGAAAATACAAACATCAATGTGTGTCTTCCTTCATCGGTCTTAGTAGAGTTTCTCTTTTACTATTGGGTCATTTCCCGATGTCTCTCCCATTAACTGCCTTCTCAGTCAGGAAAGTATTGCTTCATTTTGTTCCTCTCTGAATTCCATTACCCAGCACACTGAATGGATGGTGCCTTCTTATATTTTGTGTCAATAACAAAGAAATTACAATAATATCCTCAAAAAATTAAATCTGCATTCCTCGAGTATAATCAATTGTCTTAAGGTCCAAAACTACATCCAGGTTTACATGGTAAAAAAACAACAAAAAAGAAAGAAATCTAATCTATTTCCTTGTAGTACTTTAATATCATTTTAATTTGTCAATTGTTAAATACATAAACACAGCCTTGTAGCATCTGAAAAAAGAAAGGATCCAATGGGGCTTTAACGGGACAAACTGGAAAGGACAGCTGTAAAATCTTCATAAGCAGGTGTCGGTGGTGACAGCTCTGTCCTGTAGTCTCTCTGCACATGCAAGAAGCTGCTTTCTTCATTTATGGGACATTTGCTTGCGTATAAGCTAAAGGAGTTCTCATCTTATTTATGTTCTATCTCCATGTAATTGTCACAAAGTCTAAAATAAAGTGAACACCCAAAAGCGTTTGTTAGTGGGAAAGAATAAATAATTGCTGAGCTTCTTACTCATTGATTCAGTTCTTGATTCCCTTTGGGGTCCCTGTGACATGACTCCCTCTATTGTCACATCCTTCCTAAAGTCTTCCTTGTTAATGGCATCTATCTAATCATACTACCTCTGTTCCTTCTTTCCAACTTAGCGCCCTCCTCTATCCAGTTGCATCTTTCTACTCCCTTTGATAGAACTTCCTTTTCCTTGTGTTATCTCTGCATTTTTTAGACACATAGGCTGCCTAGTGTCACATGTAAGAACAAGAGGAAAAAATGGAAGTTAAATAAGAAAAGGTGGGAAGCATGACTGGAAGGAGCTTCACATCAGGAGAGGAACTTTAAAAAAAAACACACACACATTCAGTGGCTTTAGCTGTGAGTATTTTCTAGGTAACTTATCCATTTATTTTCTGCTGCCACTACCCCACCTTCTGATATACAGACACACATTTCTAAGAGATTTGTAGCTGCTTCTAACTGTTAGTGCTGCAGCATCTTTTAATCAGATGGCCAAAAATGAACTCATTGTTCCATTCTTTGTCCCAATGAGTCTTCTTCTACCCTCCATACCCTTATGAATTTCACACCTGCTCATGACCCTTCCAATAGCCATCATAGAACAGCTGTTGCAAAATCTTGTTAAATCACTTCTTTGTGTATCATTGTTATATTTGTGTATCTCGGTGTCCCAGACAATTTCAGCTTATATTTATGCAGCTTTGACTATTATGGTACCATATTCATTGGTGTCACATCTTGAGGTTCTCCCTGTGGGCAAACAACACCATGGTCAGGAAGGGAGAATGAAATTAGCATAATGTGTATTAAAATTGCAACTGCATGTGGAATGCAAATATGATAAAGTTTGTGACTTCAAGAACGCTTAATGGGGAAAAGTTCTATGTTAAAAAAAGTAAAGTGCAGCAAACAAAAGCTATAATTATATAGCGTGGCATAGTGAATCATCAAGATGAGAGACACATTTTCTTTTTTATGTGGATCCAACTGTTGCCTCCACTCACACCTTCAGCTACTTCAGAGAAAGAAGGGCTTGTATATGGATCGAGTTCAAAGGCAAAACCTGATGCTCCTGAGTCATAACAATCAAAAGGGTAGCATTATTGAGTGTATTATTGCTGTCTTTCAGAGATAGAAATGAGGAAAGTTGGAGGATAAAGGGGTAATTTCTATTAAAGGGGTCATTTCTAGAACCAAAAGTGTGGAGATAGTAACTCTGCTGCTGACATGGTGTGCCACCAGATACCTAGCAAAAATATCATCAGGAAGATCTTCTCCTTACATGATGGGAGTACTCCAAGAAGATGTACCTCGTTTGTGAACCTCTCTATGAATTGCTTCAACTCAAGAGAATTGCTTTGCCCAAGATAGTACTTCCTTCACAGGATGCAGATACATATGCTTCATCAACACAGGTGAATAAAGGGCTAATTCTATCACCCCAGCATAGGTATCTATAAGGGCAGTGTAAGTAGGTGACTTGGAAGAAGGAGCCTAAAGCTGTTAATAGACTTTATGAACAACTGTGATACCTCAAAGCTTAGCTTACCTGGAGCTCTTAATGAGACTGTTTCAGAGATTAGCTTTTCTTTCTGCCCCGTCTTTTTGTCCTGTTCTCCAACTCCATCTCCAATAATGCCTCCAACAGAACCCAACCTAAAACAATTGATACTAGGAGAGTCCTGGAAACGTATTTGCAGTTTTGAAGCTTGGTTACCCATATATTTGATAAACATTGAATAGAGTAGATTTTGAACAGCTTATCAAGGCAACTATTAGAACTGTCTGGACTAGGGAGATGGTTTAGTCAGTAGTGCACTGTCCTCAAAAACAGGAAGGCCTTTGTTTGAGTTTCAAGACTGAAATGACAACGTTAGGCAAGGCTGTATGAGCTGTTCATCTCAGTGATAAAAACACAGAGACAGGCAGTTCCTCAAGGCACACTGGCCAGTGAGCCTAGAATAACAAGTTTGTTCCAGGTAAGTGAGAGATCTGTCTCAAAGAAGGTGAGGTCCATTTCCAGGACCGCAAAGGTTGTCATTTCTCCACCACAGACACATGCATACAACTACATCCATATCTACAAACACACTTACTTTAAAAACTTTAAAAGTGGATTGGGATATCCCTACAATGAAAGGAAATATGTTAGCTGACACAGTCAGCCTTTGAGAAAATAAAGACAATTGCACTAGATGACTGTTGCTGAGCTTAGTGTATACTCAAGAGAAGAAAATATAAAACATATAGTTATTAAAAGACTATTGGGAACTAACTTGGAAACATAAAATTATTATTATTATCATCATCATGATCATCTCATAAAGTGGGGTCAAAGAAGTTGACAAGACCTGCCCAGCAACATGACAGTAAGCACAGGCAAGCACTAAAAAAAACTAAAATTCCTGCATAAAATAAATCACATTGATAAAAGAACTCTCTTCTATGATATAAGATTTAACACCCAAATAAATAATCTAGAGAGAGTGCTAGCTCTTTGAAAAATGACTCTTAAAAGTGTGAACAAAGCAGTAGACCACAAGAAACAAAATAAAAATCTCCAACTGTCATGAGGGATGATCGAAAAGAAAAATAAATGACTCAGAAAAAAAATGTCCATGTTAAAAATGAATTTTATAGTTTGGGTGTTGAATCCCCTAAAAGAAGACCTGTATTTTCAAGTTCCGGGATAGCACTAATGGGAGGTGGTAGAAACTTACAGAGGGAATGTAAACACTGACCAATTCTTGTCATCATTCATGCTTGTCATTCTTGCTCCCTGGCCATGAGATAAGAGGTTTTGTTCTGCCATATGCTCCCAACACAAGATGAAAGCAAACTCGTCATGGAATGAATTCTGCAAGTGAAAACCTTGGGAGAGTCCTCCCTTCATCATATATGTTCTTTTTATCACATATATTGTGGTAGAGCAACAGAAAGTTGCTAGCATAACAGAAGACCAAAGAACACACCCGAAGACAATGTCCAGTGAGAGGATGCATTATGGATATAAGAAACTGTTGTGCAATATTTGTAAACTGGGTGAAGGTGTATCATTGTAATTGGTATAATAAAAGCTGAAAGTTGATTGCTTGGCAGAAAATATAGGCAGGATTTCCATGGAGATAATGAGGAGGAGGAGGGGTTTTGTGCACAAGAAGCTAGGAGACACTAAGGAAATAGGATGCAAGGTTAGTGAGGAAGCAGGATGAGCATCACATGACAGAATGTAAATTAATATAAATGGGTTAATTTATAATGAGTTAGATGTAAGAGCTAATAAAAACAAGCCTAAAGATAAGGCCAAGCTTTCATAATTAACAAGCAACCATGTCATTATTTGAGATCTGACTGGTGGGAAAGAGGAAGACTCATTACAAATTACAAAAAAAAAAAAAAAAAAAAATAACTTTTTTTTTCTGGGAAAAGTCTCAAAACCATGACCAACATCACTGTCATCTCTTCACTATGACTTAGGAATCATGGTGGAAGAAAACGTCTCACAATCAGGCTCCAAGTAATGGCAAATATAAAATGGCTCCCAAGCAATTTAGGTTGGTAAGAGAGCTTGCTTCTCAAAAAAAAATAAATAAATAAATAAATGAGTTAATTATCACAATGAGTAGCAAGATGAAAACAGTGATCAAGGAGGCCAGGCCCACTGAGAAATATCAAAGCTATACCAGAACAAGAAAAATAAGAGGAAAGCATCTCTGTGATTTATTCTGTGCTAATCCATGGTTTCTACAGTGAGAAGTAACCTATAATGGAAGACAGGAAGTCAAGAAGGAATTTGCCGATAGGACATCCCCATTGTCTGAGTGTGTGGGTACCCCCCTCGCGGTCCTGAGTTCCTTGCTCGTGCTCTTTCTCCTTGTGCTCCTGATTTGGACCTTGAGATTTCAGTCCGGTGCTCCATTGTGGGTCTCTGTCTCTGTCTCCTTTCATCGCCTGATGAAGGTTAATATTCAGGAGGATGCCTATAGGTTTTTCTTTGGGTTCTCCTTCTTATTTAGCTTCTCTAAGAACTGAAAAAGCCTGGGTTAAAACCGGTCTCGCTGAACATAGCGGACAATGAGGACTACTGAGACCTCAAGAACAATGGCAATGGGTTTTTGATCCTACTGCACCTATTGGTTTTGTGGGAGCCTAGGCAGTTTGGATGCTCACCTTACTAGACCTGGATGGAGGTGGGTGGTCCTTGGACTTCCCACAGGGCGGGGAACCCTGATTGCTCTTTGGGCTGACGAGGGAGGGGGACTTGGTTGGGGGTGGGGGAGGGAAAGGGGAGGCGGTGGTGGGGAAGAGACAGAAATCTTTAATTAATTAATAAAGAAATAAATAAAAAAATAAAAAATAAAATAAAAAAATAAGAAGGAATTTGCCTCTAAATAAATATGATAATCTTTTTCTTTCTTTCTTCCCCTCAACTCTTGAAATGACAACTAGGCCAGATTTGGAATCCAATGCAAAAATTCCAAACTTTCTAAGCTCCAAGGGAGAAATAAATTCTAATAAACATTGCAGTCATTTTTTTTAATTCTTTTGTAAAAGAGATCATGTATTCATGTATGCTTCCTGCTTCAACGCATAACCATAACTACAGAAAAACTCATGGCTTAAGGTTTCATTTACAACAGTACTGAGTTCAAATCTTCATCCTACTCAATCATCTCTACTCAGTTCCATAAATATTGCTATTGAATGTCTTTATACATGTCTAGATCTTAGAGTTTATTACTCAGAAAGCCTCTTTCCAAAGAATTATAACCTTAATATGTAATCCAAGAAAAAAAATCAATGAGAATGGGTGTGAATCTCATCTCTAATCCTCAGCAGACTTGCCTACTCAACATAAATACATAAGAAAAGTCTTGTGATTTTGAACTACTTTGTCCTGATGGTATAAACTACTGGACAGTGTAAATAAGAACTAAGTAACAAACACAAAGTATTTTTTACCATCGTTTACAGACAGAGAAACAGAACTTCAAAATGATAATTGGTCTCGTTTGTTTGTTATGGAGTTGGTTTGCTTTGTTTTACTCTGTCTTTGGCAGGAGTGGCTTGGTTGTGCACACACCTTTAAAGTATTTCTGAGATATAATTGCAGCATTTCTTCCTTCCATTTTCTTCCTACAAATTCTCTCATGTACCCCTAACTCTTTTCTATCTTTTTCTATTTCTATCTCTTTCTATCTTCCTATCTTTTTTATTAATGTCCCTGGAAATTCTTCTAAAAGATATAAAGCAAGTTCTGACCATGTGACAGTCTTTCTTCCCAACTACTCTCTGTTTTCCATAGTTACTAAGTGAGTCTGAAAATTACATACTATAGCTGTGAAGATTACTGGTATATGGTCAACCTGAAATTGCTATGTATTATAGTTTTACACAAGAAACACTTTGGCTGACCTATACTCCTCAAAGCTCCTTAAATGGACTTGTTTCTTTTAAATCCATTGATCTACCCTATCCCTCTGATACAGCAATATTGATCCAGCAGGACACAACTGGAGAAGGTGAAAGTAAGTCTATGCTGTCTATGAAAACCTCTCAGAGGTGAAGAACAGAATGTGATTCCTATAGTTCTCCTTGTGAGTGGTTGTGTCACTTTTATTTCCTAAGACAAGCTGTCATGTGTGCCTGAAAAATACTACCATATGCTAAGTGTCTAGGAGCAAAAGGACTTTATTTACCTTCCAGACATAATTTAGAACTCAGCAGCAAATTTGCAATATGTTTCAAATAAATAACTAGTGGGAAATAAAGAGTTTTGAGAAAAAGACAAAAGGTATATAAAATGATAAAGTATGATATATATTGAAATCTAAAGATTGTATTATGTATTTGCATAAAAGGGCTATTGAATTATATCGAAATTTAAAGCCTTATTTTTTTAAAAATTTGTGAAGCATTTGTTCAGGACCTCCATCTCTTCAAGTATCAACTCAGGGTAATATCTGCTATAGGGGGTTACAATTTATGAAGGAAAATGTATCTAAAAATATCAACATAGAAATTCCTCAATTAAGTTTGAGCCCTAGTTCTCTCTTTGATTTCTGAGTTTTCTTTTCCATTAAAATTACTTGTAATTAGATGATGTGGGAGTGTCATATATCAATCTGTTGATTTCATTGGTTAAGTTATAATAAACCAACTGCTTGGCCTCAGCTTAGAACATAGATGGGAGGAGTAAACAGAATAGAATTCTGGGCGGAAGAGGAAGTGAGGTCAGACTCTGCTCTGCTCCCGGAGAGACTCGACAGCTCTGCTCTGGAGCAGAGATGCCATGCTTGCCATGCTACACTCTCCCAGGATGGACGAAGGCTAGAATCTTCCCAGTAAGCGCACCTTGGGGTGTTTACACGCATTATTAGGAATGGGCTAGTCCAGGTGCGAGAATTAGCCTGTAAGGGCTAGAGTTCATGGGCCAAGCAGTTCTTTAAATGAATACAGTTTGTGTGTTGTTATTTCGGGCATGAGCTAGCCAAGCGGCTGGGGTGTTGGGGACGCAGCCCCGCCGCTCTTATTTCAACAATTAGAAATAATTTTATTGAATCTAAACTATCACAGGGCATTCAATCTTGAAAGCCTCAATCCATCACATTCTAACAATTGTGTTGTCACATGTCATGGATCCTATTGGCCACTCTATGCATTGCTACTGGAAAAGGAACAAACACTGTCCCTTACTCCCAGGAACCAGACATATTCCACGATGTCTCCTTGACTCCCAATGTTCCTTCATCCTTTCTTGCTTTTCTTTTTTTCTTCCTCATTCTATCTGTCTCTATTCACTTCCTTTCTCATTTTCACTATTATACATCTCAGAGTTTTATTCAATGCTATCATATATTTCCTTTTTGGAATAAACTGGTGAAAACTTTAGTGTCCTATTTATAGCTACATAATATCTCTTTTAAAAACTTGGGATAAAAAATGTGATGGATCTAGAAAACATCATATTATTTGAGGTAACCCAGACCCAGAAAGACAAAAATATTTTCTCACTCATAAGTGGCTTTTAGACATAAATCAAAGAAGAACCAGCTTATAAATCCCAAACCTAGACAACAAAGAGGACCCCAAGAGAGACATACATGGATCTAATCTACAAGGGAAGTAGAACAAACAAGATCTCCCGAGTAAATTGGGATCATGGGGATGAAGGGAGAGGGTAGAAGGTGAGAGGGGAGGAAGGAAAGGGAGTGGAGAAAATTATATTGCTCAATAAAAGCAATTAAAATGAAAAAAATATAAAATGACTAAAAAATAAACACAAAATATTGTTTTAAAATTAGTTAACAAAGCTCTGAATATTTAGTAAAATTAACATTTAAAATACAAGAAGGAAGAAAAAACACAGCCAATATCCTCCTATGTTAATGGCCTGGTTCATAAGATCTGGTAAATAGTTCAGAAGAAACATGGCGACCCTATCACCTAAAGAATGAGAGAAAAAGGTTATGTGACTCTCTCCATTCACTGAAATAACTCTTTGCCTGAAGAAATAGTACCTTTGAAATGCAAAGTGAAGTACACTCTGACATTCTGATCTGTGAATGCATAGATCAGGAAAACATGCTTTCTGAAATATTAGTGCATTAAGTCAAATGTGAATTTCATTTAAAAGTTTTCAGCTCATAAAAGCTAACCAGCAGGAAGAAAAATAATTGCTGAATAGACACAACTTAAAAATTAACAACTCCAGATGTCAGTGATGTAAGGCCAGAGAGAGAGGGAAAAATGGAAAGATTGAAATTATTAAAAAATAATGCCATAAGATATCAATAATTCACCGAAAGTATAACTCTTTTTCTTAGGAAAAATGAACTCTTTGTTCATGTTAGTTCTTCTTGGCAATAGTTTAATACTTGGGATTTTAAATAGCTTACTCAAATTTAAAATTCAGTAATGTGTAGAGAAGCATCATACTCCAAACACTTGATTGACATGCTTGCCCATCCCCTGATCTCCTAGAAGTTGTGTGATGAATTACTTACATCTAGAATGTGACTAGTTAGTGGGTCGTGTACTCAGATGAGATAATTGTCTCCATCTACATAAGTGAGTAAAAGCTGAGGGACCCCCAGCATTCTTGGTGTACAAAATGCTGAAATGAAAATGAGAAACCAAACAATTTTCTTTGAGTCGTCTATATTTCAGACAAGAAATGAAAAGCAGTTTGAAAACTCAAAATTAAATTTTGACAAATTGTTCTATCTTCTAATTGTTCTACTTTCAAATCTGTTGTCAGCAAAACTCTGACATGAATTCATAATGAAAGGAGCAAAGCACGATACAGCATAACACCTGCCCAAACACAAAACTATGTTTAGTTTTCAAAATTCAGTAAATGTCATATTTGGTAATGGAGGATGAAGAAAAGAACACAATTTCTTCAGGAATTCTGTTTACAAAATAGATACACATGTGAATAATGGATAGTCTTGTGCTCAGAAGACCCCTGAGAGAAAATGTTGGAGAAAAAAAGATTTCTAAATAGACAAACTTGGGTGGTTTTGCTTTTTAAAGTGAAGTATTAAAATACATTGGCTTACAAAAGCCCTTCTCACCTTTTGGGTCGCAACCTCTTTGGGATCAAATGACCCTTCACAAAGGTCAACTAACACCAGCAGACAACATAGATATTTATATTATGATTCATAATATTAGGAAAATTACAGTTATTAAGTAGCAATGAAATTAATTTTATGGTTGGAAGTCACCACAACATGAGGGATTGTATTAAACGGTTGTAGTTTCAGAAAGGTTGAGAGCCACTGGCCTAGAGAAAGACATCAATGAACATTAAGAATGAAAGCGACCTTAGAGGTTACAGAAGCACATCATCATGACAACTAAAAGAGCGGAGATAGAACCCAAAAGGCAGAACACACTGAGCTTACTTCATCATTTGTAACTATGCAAATCTGGGCAAACCATCTAACGTCTCAGGTTCCTCAGCAGTAGGGCTGTCTTTCTCGATGGGTTGGCTTTATGCCGCGCACCGTGCCCCCTTGTCTGTGTTCTTTTTGCTGGCACCCGGTTCGCGAGCTTCGGGCAAGGGGGCTGGAGGTTAAAGTACACAAACACACACAGACAGAGAGACAGTGACATGGGTTACCATTGAATTCCCCAGGAATGCCCCCTTTATTGTGTTCAGGGGCAGATTATATAGAGATAGCCACACTCCAGTCAAACCCACCAGAAACCACTCTCCTGCTATCAGGAACTCCTGAAGGTCTCATGCTCACAGCAGCTGTAGGCACTCAGATCAGGGGATTACAAGAAATTCTGGATCTGGGGTCTCACTGCTCCCAACAGTTTTAGTGCTGAATAGGAAGCTCATAGCAGTCCCAAGAATAGGGCATCCAATAAAAGTAATTGCTTTTGTAAGCATATGCCTTAATTTCATATGTGAGTATTTTACTTATGTCATTTATAACTTAATAAACATAATCTCTTAAAAATTGGAAGACTGTGGGTTGATAACGTGGCTCACTGGGTAAAGATAAGTTCCCCCAAGCTTGATGAACTGAGCTGAATCCCAGGGACCCAGATGGTAAAAGGAGAGAATCGACTCCTGTAAGCTGTTCTCTGACCTGCACATGGGGGTATTATCATACACTGAACCCCTCCATTAAAAACCCATACACAGAAAATAAATAAATGCAATTTATTTATTTATTTATTTATTTATTTATTTATTAAAGATTTCTGCCTCCTCCCTGCCACCGCCTCCCATTTCCCTCCCCCTTCCCCAAT
>NW_026067949.1:25135988-25139115 GCF_014885135.2 Alexandromys fortis | reverse complement strand
ACACACACACACACACACACGCTTCACGCACGCACGCACACATGAGGGATTGGGGTTCCTCCCATACAGACTCATACCCAGATCCACAGATAGACATATTATTGAATGGCTTGTTTTGGGTAAAGAAACTAATATCAGGAATAATAATAATAAAATCAGTCCATATTAGACGCATGTAGAACTATACTCAACTCTGAATTCATCATCCTTAGAATGCAATCGCATTATGAGCTACTGGTAAAATTCCCATCTGGTACTTTGCATGTAGGTTTGGCTCTCAGGTGGGCTGATAGGCCTGGGAAGGGACATCTTCAGAGTAATGTATGATAATATCTAATGGCAATTTTCTTTGCTCCGGAGGCTGGTATTGGTTGTTACAGCTATGTATTCATTTTGTTTATGCATTTTATTGCCTTCTTAGCACAAATATCTTTTTTAAAGAATTATTTTTGTTAATTTATGTGTATGTGTGTGAACCTGTGTGAGTTTCTGTGCATCACATTTGTGCAGGAGGACATGTGGACATGAGAGCAGGGCATCAGATGCTCTGGAACTGGACTCAGCAGGTGGTTGTGAACTACCATGTGAGTATAAGGAAGTGAACCCAAGTCCTCTCCCTTGCTGTAACACTCAACTACTGAGCCATCTTACTCTCCAGCTCCTTGGTCCAAATTTCTAAGTAGAAATAGTTTACCTTTATTTCTGTAGATGTGCATGGGTATGTGTTGTCTGTGTAGGTGCCCACAGATGTCAGAAAGAAATGATAGATCCCATTGCCCTGGAGTAATAAGTCATTGTGAGCCAGCCAGCTTGCATGCTGGGAACTCAATTCAGATCCTTTGCAAGAACAGCAAGCACTCTTAATGCCTGAGCCATCTCTCTATCACATTATGTTTGTTTTAATTTTGTTGCAGTTTCTGTTCTTGAAACTCTAAAGCGACCATAAATGTTCATAGTCAAGACTGAAGACATAATTCTGAATTTTTAGTGTTTTTGTATGCTTTGTTCTTTGTAGTACTAGGATTGTCAGTCTGTGTTTTCTCTTGTGTTTTTTACTTCAAATTCTGACTTTTTTCTCTTATAATTGAAAAGAATCAGAAATGGTTTTCAACTTATTTACTGGGAACAGGTTGGGGAAAACTTTACATTCATCCAAAACACCACTTTCAGCAGAGACACAGCTGTTAGGGAAAGTGCGTTGGTTCCCTAGAGAAGATTCCAGAAGCTCCGTGTGTTTAAACGGTATTTAACACACTCTGTTGACTTGTGGAGCAGATGCTAAAAACTCACACAGTCCTTGCGGGTTGTTCACAAAAGCTGGCCATACTTTCTTTCTGCTCATGCTGGGTGGTCTAATCACCAAACTGAGCCCTGACTCTGTTGAAGTCCAAGGCTACCAAATAATAAGGAAGGGTTGTCCAAGGTAAACATGATGGAACTAATTTTCATTTTCTAAGATTCAAATGTGAAATTTAGAGAATATTTCCTATATCCATCTTACGAAGTGCACTTCAGCAATGTCTTCTGTTTCCATGACTGCTTGAACAATTTCATTTCTCTTTTTAGAAGTCTCTCTGAAGTCACAGTTATCGAAGTCTTCTTCTGATAGGACTTCAAATGGTTGCCAGTAGATCTGTTTTATCACATGTTGTACCAATCTATTGCTATTGGGGCAACTCTTTTCATAAAGATCTCAATATCTCACTTTTTCATCTTTCTCTAAGGAATATCAGCAGTTTTTATGATAGCAGCATCCTTGCAACTCCAATGGCACTCTGACATCTTAAAACTTTAAACAGGGTTCCCTGCCCTGTGGGAAGTCCAAGGACCACCCACCTCCATCCAGGTCTAGTAAGGTGAGCATCCAAACTGCCTAGGCTCCCACAAAGCCAGTACATGTAGTAGGATCAAAAACCCATTGCCATTCATTGTTCTTGAGTTCTCAGTGGTCCTCATTATTCGTTATGTTCAGCGAGTCCGGTTTTATCCCATGCTTTTTCAGACCCAGGCTAGCTAGCCTTGGTGAGTTCCCAATAGAACATCCCCATTGTCTCAGTGTGTGGGTGTGGAGAAAGGGGTACACTCATCCATTGCTGGTGGGAATAAATGCAATTTTAAAAATGACTATGTGATTTTAGAAAATGAAAATCATATTTAGTATGATTTCTGATTAAATTTAGCATCTACATTAAACACTCTTATTATTGCCATCATCACTATTGTTATTATAATATAAATATTAACTCATACTTAATCCTCAATGCTTTTTGCTCAGGACAATGCCATTGTTAACCTTATTTTATGTATAATGGAGTTGTTTCCAGATGTTTTCAGCAGACCCTAAGTTTCTGTTCTCAGGTAGTCTCAGGTACTGTGCATGTGTTAATCTCCTGATAAGCTGATATGATTAGTATAGCATAAACCAAGTTCCTCAGAGAAAGTGTGTAAAAGCAAACCTGCAAAGGAACCAGCAGCAGCATGCATCAAGAATAAGAGAGCAAAGAGGAGTTTGCAGATAAGGGAAGCAAAGACTATGGTCAGTAAGATAGCCCAGCAGGTACAGGCACTTGACTACAAGCCTAAGAATCCTAGTTCAATCTCTGAAATGCATAAAATGACGAAAAGGAGGATACTGAAAGTTGTTACCTCAAAATACAAGTTATAACAGACAGGCACATGTACTTACAACACATACACCATTTGACTAATTAAACAATTTATTAATTAATTTTTAATTGTATGAGAGAAGCAAAGTTCCGTGTCTAGAATATTTCACTCACAAAAACAAAACAAAATAAAACAATAACAAAATCACAAAACTAAACAAGAAGCAACTCGAAGAAGGGAAACACACAAACTCTACTACCAAACAAAAAAAAAATGACCAGAGTTAACAACCACTGGTCATTAATATCATTTAATATCAATGGACACAACTCACCTATAAAAAGGCACAGGCTAAGAGATTGGATACGAAAACAGGATCCAACATTCTGCTGTTTACAAGAAACACACCTCAACCACAAAGACAGACATCAACTCAGAGTAAAGGGCTGGGAAAAGGTTTATCAAGCAAATGGACCTAAGAAACAAGCAGGTGTGGCCATACTAATTTCTAACAAAGTTG
>NW_026067949.1:24856135-25130095 GCF_014885135.2 Alexandromys fortis | reverse complement strand
ACAAACTGTATTCATTTAACTGCTTGACCCATTTCTATCTAGCCTCTTCTAGGCTAACTCTCGCACCTGGACTAGCCCATTTCTAGTAATGTGTGTAAGCACCCCAAGGTGCACTTACTGGGAAGATTCTAGCCTATGTCCATGTTGGGTTGGAGCTTCATCGCGTGTGCCTCAGAGAGCAGAGCTATCGGGAGAGTGGAGCATGGCCTCTCTGCTCCAGAGCAGAGCTGTCGAGTCTCCGGGAGCAGAGCAGAGTCTGACCTCACTTCCTCTTCCGCCCAGCATCCTATTCTGTTTATTCCACCCACCTATGTTCTAAGCTATGAGGCCAAGCAGTTGGTTTATTATAATTAACCAATTACCTTCCTCCATCAGTCCTGAATATCTATGCCCCTAATATAAAAGCGCCCACTTATGTAAAAGAAACAGTACTAGAACTCAAGGCAGTCATCAAACCACACACTTCAATACTCGTCTCTCACCAATGGACAGGTCAATCAGGCAGAAACTTAACAGAGAAATAAGAGAATTAATGGAGGTAATGAATCAAATGGACTTAACAGACATCTGTAGAATTTCACCCAAATAGTAAAGAATATACGTTCTTCTCTGCAGCTCATGGAACCTTCTCAAAAATTGATCACATACTCGGTAACAAAGCAAACTTCCACAGTTTCTGTAACATGAGGGGGCAGGCTTGTTTGTTTGTTGAGGTTTTTTCCCTGTCCAGTACTGCACAACTGTTTAGTCCCAAAGAAAATCACACATTGGTCTCCATAAATTATAAGCTGATTGGCCCATTAGCTCTAGCCTCTCACTGGCTAACTCTCACATCTTGATTAACCCATTTTTCTGATCTACGTTAGCCATGTGGCTCACTACCTTTTTCCAGTGGGGCAGATCCCATCTTGCTGCTCCAGTGGTCTGGGAAGGAGTGGGAGGAATCAACTTCCTCCTTCCCAGAATTCTCCTGCTCTCATTACATCATTACTACTTCCTGTCTGGTTTTCCCACCTATATTTTCTGCCTGGCCAATCAGCATGTATTTATAACATGATTGACAGATTACAGACAATTCTCCCACACCACTAAAAAATATTAGTAACCACCTGTGTCTAACTGGATAACCATGGATTAAAGTTAGAATTCAACAACAATGCTACACCCAGAAAGCCTACAAACTCATGGAAATTGAACAGTCAACTACTGAACCACACCTGGGTCAAGGAAGAAATAAAGAAAGAAACTAAAGTCTTCCTTGAATTCAATGAAAATAAAGAAACAACATACTCAAACTTATGGGACACTATGAAAGCAGTTCTTAGAGGAAAGTTCATAGCACTAAGTGCCCACTTAAAGAAAACAGAGAATGCACACATTGGAGACTTAACAGCCCATCTGAAAGCTCTTTAAAAAAAAGAAGCAGACTCACTTAGGAGGAGTAGAAGACTGGAAATAATCAAACTGAGGGCTGAAATCAACAAAATAGAAACACAGAAAACAATCCAAAGAATCAATGAAACAAAAATCTGGTTCTTGTAGAAAATCAACAAGATTGATAAATCTCTATCCAAACTAATTAAACTTCAGAGAGTGAATATTCAAATTAATATGATCAGAAATGAAAAGGGGGACATAACCACAGACACAGAGGAAATTCAAAGAATCATTAGATCTTACTACAAAAGCCTGTATGCCACAAAACTGGAAAATGTAAAAGAAATGGACACGTTTTTAGATAAATACCATATACCAAAGTTAAACCAGGACCAGGTGAACAACCTAAATAGACCTGTTAGTCGCGAAGAACTAGAAGCTGTTATCAAAAACCTCCCTACCAAAAAAAGCCCAGGACCTGATGGTTTCAATGCGAAATTCTACCAGAACTTCCAAGAAGACCTAATACCTATACTCCTTAATGTATTTCACAATAGAGAAACAGAAAAGTCATTGTACTCCTTAATGTATTTCACAATAGAGAAACAGAAAAGTCATTGCCAAATTTTTTTATGAAGCTACAGTACCCTGATACTGATACCAAACAAAGACTCAACCAAGAAAGAGAATTACAGGCCAATCTAACTCATGAACATCAACACAAAAATCCTTATAAAATACTGGCAAACCAAATCCAAGAACTCATTAGAAAAATTATCCATTATAATCACGTAGGCTTCATCCCAGAGATGCAGGGCTGGTTCAACGTATGAAAATCTATCAATGTAATCCATCATATAAATAAACTGAAAGAAAAAAACCATATGATCATTTTATTAGATATTTAAAAAGCATTTGACAAAATTCAACATCCCTTTATGATAAAGGTCTTGGAGTGATTAGGGATACAAGGGTCATACCTAAATATAATAAAAGCTATTTACAGCAAGCCGACAGCTAACATCAAATTAAACGGAGAGAAACTCAAAGCCATCCCACTAAATTCAGGAACACTACAAGGCTGTCCACTCTCTCCATACCTCTTCAATATAGTGCTTGAAGTTCTAGCAATAGCAATAAGACAACATAAGGGGATCAAGGGGATTTTAATTGGAAAGGAAGAAGTTAAACTTTCGTTATTTGCAGATGATATGATAGTGTACATAAGTGACCCTCAAAACTCCACCAAAGAACTTTTACAGCTGATAAATACCTTTAGTAATGTGGCAGGATACAAGATCAACTCCAAAAAATCAGTTGCCCTCCTATACACAAAGGATATGGAAGCAGAGAGGGAAATCAGAGAATCATCACCTTTCACGATAGCCACAAATAGCATAAAATATCTTGTTGTAACTCTAACCAAGGAAGTGAAATATCTATTTGACAAGAACTTTAAGGCATTGAAGAAAGAAATTGAAGAGGATACCAGAAAATGGAAGGATCTTCCTTGCTCTTGGATTGGAAGGATCAACATAGTAAAAATGGCAATTCTACCAAAGGCAATCTATAGATTTAATGCAATCACCATCAAAATCCCATCAAAATTCTTCACAGATCCTGAGAGGACAATAATCAACTTTATATGGAAAACCAAAAAAACCCAGGATAGCCAAAACAGTCTTATACAATAAAGGAACTTCTGGAGGCATTACCATCCCTGACTTCAAACTCTATTACAGATCTATAGTATTGAAAATAGCTTGGTATTGGCATAAAAACAGAGAAGTCGATCAATGGAATCAAATAGAAGACCCGGATTTTAACCCACAATCTTATGGACACCTGATTTTCGATAAAGGAGCTAAAAGTATACAATGGAATAAAGAGAGCATCTACAACAATAAATAAATAAACAAGAAGAAACAAATTGATAGATAATATAAGAAAGAAGGCATGGAGATCCTTTACCTAAAAAAATAATAATAAATAAATACAAAACCAAGCAACCTAACATTTCCTTAAAACTGGGACTTTAATCCATAAATATGATGCTAAATTGTCATATAACCATTTTAAAGAAATGTAACCTTACTGAAAATATTCTATGCAACCCACTGTTTTTTAAGTGGTCACAGGCAGGCAAGGAGGCATCATGGTCTCATCCTGAACTCAGCAACTCAACAGGGAGGCCCACTTCAGGTTCTGAGTAGACATGCTTACCTGATAAACAATACATCTTGAACATACTGTCCTTGTGTCTTCCATGCTGGGAAGAAGCAGTAATAATGCCTATGGCTCTTAAGGAAAAGGAAAAGAAATCTGAATTTATGAAATATGGGACTAGAACCTAATATCTCAAAGCCTCCAGAAGAAACAACAAAGAAGTGGAAGCGAGATATAAACCGTGGCCTTTTGGTAATCTATGCCTAATTATATCCACCAATATTTGTCTAAAGGCACATGCTGTAACTTCAAGTCTATTTCCTTTTGTAGGTTGCTAAGAAATGCAAATGAGTATTTAAATATAATAGCATATAAATCCTTGAAAATCAGGCTGACCTTCCTCTTATAGTTTGGTCTTTGATCAAACTTGATTAGGTGTGGGGTTAGCTAAGAAGTTATGACCATTCTAATCTCTTCTTAAAGACAGGGTCTACCTAATGTCTGACTGTGGTTCTATCTGTTCCCATCAACTACTGGAGAAAGCCTCTCTGATGACCATTGGACTTAGCACCAGTCTAAAAGTCTAGCAGAATATCATTAGGAATCATTTCATTGAATTTTTTTTTTTTTTTTGTCAGTTGTGTTTGGCTTTCTCCTAGGTCTCTGAGCCATCCACCTTTAGTGAAACTGGGAGTATATCTGACTCCTTTTGCCTGCTTGTAGAACCCTTTACATAGTACTGGGTTGCCTCATACTATCTCGATATGTGGGTTTATACCTAGTCTTACTGCATCTTGTTATGTCATGTTTAGTTGTTATCACTGGGAGGACTCCTCTGAAGGGAGACAGAGGAGCACTGGATCTTGGGGCAGGGAAGGTATGGTAGGACTGGGAAGAGGGGAATGGAAGGGAGACGGTAGTTAGACAAAACAAGGAGGTTGTGGTTAGTCAAGATGTTTTATATTAGAGAAGAATAAAGGAAAAAAGGCCAGGATCATCACTGAGATTCTGTCCATTTTTAAAAATTCTTACAAGATCATTGGCAATGCCAATGTTTCCAAAAGAGTCTCCACCCTGTGAAGGAATTTTGGATCCTTAAATCCCACATTTTGGTGCTGCTGTTTTTTGGTGTTAAGCCAAAGAGAGGAGCAATGAACAGTTATAAACTCTGTAGTTAGTAGTGTCCTTGAGAAAGAGCAGAGATATGGAGAACCCCGGGGAAAACTAGAGCACTTTTGCTTTTAGTTCAAATGAGACAGCTACAGGAAAAAGTCAAAATGCGTCTTGGTGTCTTACCAGCCTATCTTCCCATGAATTCTGTGGGAAGGTGGACAAATTTGACCGAAGCATCTGCAGAACTTTATAGCTGACAATTAAGAAGTGCTGAGACACACTAGGGTGAAATTGCAGCATTAAGGACCCGAAGCTGCAACAGCAGCTGGGCTGATCTCCCAGCTCAGCACTTTCTATCCAGTTGCCTCCAAGCCAGGAGAGGAGCCCAGGGGAGGGGCTGTCAAAACGGGAGTAGCAGAGTCTTTGTGGCATGCATTCAAAAGACAGACGCCTACAGAAAGGGCTTCATTGTTTTAAAGGCTCACTCAGGGTATATGAAAAAAGAGAGTAAAGTTCTCTTCCATTATGAAAGTTTAAAAAGAGTTATTCCAACTGAGTTCAGTATCCAGCCTTATCAATACGATTCATAGGCATTCTTTCTTTTCAAATGCCAAGCATTGAGAGCATAGTTTGAGCAATATGTTTCTCTTACATGTTAATAGGGTTAGATAGAAAATAGTTTATCATTTATGAGCAAAGAAGCAAATGAGAATACTGAGACTATAACTTTTATTGGCCTCTAAGGAGATGAATGGGCCATATTTTGAGCAACTGTTGGAAGGGGCAACTTCTGCAAGATGAACAGCCCAGCCCTACAGTGACCAGAAAAACAAACACTACAACCAAGTAAACCCAGAAGCAGACCCTGTCTAAGTTTCAGTAGACATCACTTAGGTAGTGGCATGGGGCAGCTTTATAGCAAATTAATGAGTCCCTGATCAGAAGAATCAGTCAATTGGAGTTTAGTCTTCTCAGCCACAGAATTTGTGAGATATTAGACATAATTTAAAAGTTCTAATGATGTGTCTTTCGTGCCATTACTAAAATAATCTCAAGTTTAGCTCAGAGTCTCTCTCTTTCTTCATTTAAGTGATGTGCAGCCTGTGAGGAGAAATGTTGGCAGTGATGACATTTCCTTTTCTTAACCAGCAAATGCAGCACAGGCCTCAGACCTAACCATCTGGATTTTACTCATCACTCTTCTACAGAAACTCTGTCAAAACAACCTTGACTTCCCAGTTTTGACTCTCAAAATCAAATTCAAGAAAGTCATCAAAAAACCTGAGATAGCTTGCATAAATGGATAGAAATCATTTCAACCATAAATATGCTGAAGGGTTGACATAGGAAGTCAAACAACTCAATAGAGACAAACAAACCTACAAAGTACAAAAATCCAAACCAAACAAACTCCAAATGATCTGCTTTTAAAGTACATTGATGATCAAAGGATAGGTTTTCACAAAGGGTGTGAAGATGGGTAATGAATTGTGAGAATATACTTCTAATCGCTAATACTCAGAGAAACTGAAATAAAACCCCCAATGAGGCACCATCTCATTTCAATTTAAACAACCGTAACCAAAAGAACAGAAAGTGTCTAACAGGGTATCAGTATCGTCACAGCACATAGAGTAGTCATGATGTTTTATTAACATAACTAAAGTTTATTTCACTCAAGTTTTTTTAATGAGAAGGCATCTAGCTTTGCAATAAATAGTAATTGTAGCGAGTCATACCTTGGTATCCACAGGAGATTGATTTCAATACATTTTTTCCCTTAATGAGGTTATCAAAATCAGCTGATTTCTTTTCCTTAATGAGGTTACCAAAATCAGCTGATACACAAATCTATTGTATGAAGTGACATGTGACACAGTGTTTGTATATAAGCATATAAAACCTTACTAACCTCACTATGCTTTAAATCTCAATAGGATATACACTACATGATGAATGCCATGCAAATGGCTGTTTACTGTGTTTTTATGGGTGTGGATAATGAGAAAGGACAAAGTCCATTCATGGTCAGTCCAGATGTAACAGGTTTTATGAATGTTTGTGATGAGTTGATGCTGTGGATAAGGAGTACACATGTACCGTGCCTTTACATGCATAAATACAACGTACATGCACATTTAGCTTTATACAAAAAAATGTGTGTGTGTACATTCATGCATGTTGTTGTATGTGTATAGTACTAAACCCTACCTTCTCTCTAGATACTAACAAATAGATGAGTTTTTAAGGTGCCATTTTGTATTTGATGGGAGTTTATTGACTCAAAGTTTGCCTTCCCTTGATTTTCTGTCCTGGTCCAACTTAAGGAAAAGCAAAGTAACACAAGTTCCACAAGGCTATAGATATCATATGTTTTTTTTTAATGTGGGATCAAGTGATACAGTAGATACATATAGCATGATTTTGACATGATAAATATATACCCTATATTTCTATTATTTTCCATTTATGCAATATGAGACAAAGAAGAAATTATGTTTAAATACTAATCAGTGACATGGTAGAGATTGAGATTAAAAGTGTATTCCAAATGTTATGCATTAGAGTTTAATCTCAGTTGTGAAATATTGAACTTGGAAAGTTAATTTGCCTCTGGTATTTGGATGCAAGACCTTTTCAAAGTGATTAAGATGTGATAATGTCACCTGAGAAAAATTTGAATATTAATGACTTCATAACAAAAGGTAGAGAGACCTAATATATACATATCTCCCCTCTCTTTTACTATGTAACATGCCTCCTTAGGAGGATATTACCAAATAAATCCGGTGGATCCTAACCCTCTAGGTCAGTCGTTCTCAACCTTCCTCCAGTTGTGTCCCTTTAACACAGTCCCCCTTGTTATGGTGACCCCTCCAACCATAGTTCTCTTATTGCTATTTCAGAATTGTAATTTTGTTACTGTTTTGAATCTTAATGTAACTATTTTTGGAGACAGAGGTTTTCCAAAGGGGATAGAACCCACAGGTTGAGAACCACTGCTCTAGATGATGCGCTAAATAAACTTTTTCCTTTGTAATACGGAGGGCCTCAGATATTTCACTATTATAATATACCAAGGTACCAATAGAAACACAGCTTACTTTGAAATGAAAAAGAACATGTGTGTGTGTGTGTGTGTGTGTGTGTGTGTGTGTGTGTGTAGCTTAAAACATTGTCTTGCAAATTAAACACTGCAATGATTGTAAAGTGTTTGGAAAGTGACTGCCATAGAGTAAGCTTGATAAAATATTTAGAATCCTTACTTCCCCCATCTAAAATGCTGCCCTTCCCATATCTTCAACTGACATCTTCGTTTTCCCTGTTTAAATTAGTTCTTTAAGGATTTTATACATTGTATTTTGACAATAACCACTCCCTCTCTCAACTCTTTTTGGCAAAGACTTATGTCACTTCTTTTTATTTAAATAAGAACACAATGAGATTATAGAGTATATCTTTCCTAAAGCATGAAATAGAATTGCTTCAGTCCCACAGAGAACAGAAAGTGTATCATCAGTAAGAAGATACAGGTTCCAAGCACTTCAGATGCACGACCCAGATGCCCTAAGCTGAAACTGTCCGGAATGCTTCCTCCTTGGAATGAAGGCCATTCATTCATTTCCTGGCAGCCCAGACTCCAAATAATCACACAGAAACTATATTAATTACAACATTGCTTGTCCTATAAGCTAAGGCTTCTTACTAAGTAACTCTTATATCTTCACCCATTCCTATTATTTTCTACTTTACCACGAGACTCATGGTAAAGACATATAATTCCAGGTTATATGTCTGCTTCGGCAACTACATGGTTTCTCCCTCACTCTGCCTTCTGTCTCCTGCTTGTCATTTTCACCTATTGTGCACTGACATGTGTCTAAAACAGTTTCTTTATTAACCAATGGTAATAAAACATATTCACAGCATACAGAGGGGAATCCATCATCACCTCTCCTTCTGTGTCTAAATAAAAAGAAAGGTTTTAACTTTAACACAGAAAGATTACATACAACAAAAAAAATATCAAGCAAGAATTATAGTTACAATATTTAGTCCATTTACATTTGACAAGTTAAGAAAAACACTCTATCATCTATCCTATCTTTGTGAGTCTAAAGTTTTATGTCTAACCTATCTGTTATAATTATAATTTTATTTCTTCAACTCTGTCAAAGACTCCAGAGGATATAATATTACCTAGGTAAACAGAAAGTGCATTGTAAACAACTTCCAAAACTCTAGAATTGACAGACATCTTGCTGCCTGGACAGTCACCCAAAGTTCCTCTGTACCGTTGGGGCATCCATCTTCTGCCTACAGGCCCATAGTTTCCAGCAGACATTTCCACAAAGCAGGAAATTTCAAAGGCACTCACTATCTGCTTGTCCTGAAGAATGTCTTGCAGACTCTTTCATGAATCAGGAACCCCAGAAGATCATCTCACCTTTAGGCAAGTTCAGCAGTCCTCTCTCTGCGGGTTCTCTGTGTCCAGTTTATGCAATAGTCCAGGCAAGGGCAGTTTCTTGCCCAAATGGCTATCAAACTCCATAAGGATCCTCTTCGATGCCCATCTTCCTCTTGAAGTAGATTGGTGCTGCCAGGAGCAGAGTGTCTCATTGTCATGAAAAGTCCTAAGTTATTAAAACATGTAAAATGCCATATTCTCTAGCCTTTGAAAGATATGAAGAATGCCTATCTAAAATATATCTATGCACATCTAGAAAATCTTAACTAACATAACTACAAGCTTAACTACTATTAATGATTATTCATTAACAACCTATATACATTCAAAATTGACCTTAAATCTCTATCAATAAAGCAAAATCTATACTAATGCAAATTATTCATATCTATATCATATCCCCCTTTAAATGTAAAAGAACATTTATAAACCATATTTGGGAACATGGGCGCAGTTTTTTCTCTCCAAACTGCTTCCTGCTGAATGGGGGCGTCGTTAATTAGGTCTTTCATGGTATAACCTGTGTGCTAGTTTCATCTCAGTTGGCAGTTGAGCGAAGCAATTTTCTGAAGGTATTCACAGCAACCGTTCAGGAGGGCGTGGTCCATCATACCATATCGGAATAGAAGAAATGAACAGGGTCTCATCCTCTGTGAAAACAAAAAAAGAAACTCCTTTCCAAAGTATCATGTCCTTAGATCCAAATTTCAAAGTCAAGGCATCAAAATCTCTACGTTGGATTAGTTCAGCAGCATTTATAAACAAATATCTTTTGGCAGCTGTTGCTCCTTCCTCAGCATTCAAACAATTCAAAGAGAGCATAATAGTATACAGTATCAAGATTCTCTGTGTATTTTCCATCTTTGTACGCTTTATTTTAACCTCTATTTCGTTTATTTTTACTTTTATTTTATATTCTCTGTATCTCTTTGACCTGGAATAACTCTGTAGACCAGGCTCTCCTTGAACTCTCAGAGATCCGCCTGTCTCTGCCTCCCAGGCATTGGGATTAAAGGTGTTTGCTACTACACCTTGAACTCACAGAGATCTGTTTGTCTCTGCCTTCTAGGCACTGGGATTAAAGGCGTGTGCTACCACACCTTGAAGTCACAGAGGTCAATCTCCCTCTGCCTCCCAAGCATTGGGATTAAAGGCGCAGACTACCACACACAACTTCTCTTTTTCTTACTTTTTTTTTTTACTTTAAGAATTTTAACTTTTAGTCTGCATACATTTTTAACACTGTAAATCATTTAAACATTTTCTTTGTCTTTGAATCTCTTTTTACTATATATCTCTCTTTTTCTGACCACACAAGCCTTTAAATTACTGAACAATATGGGTAGGATTAAAGCCGTGGCTTTGCCAGCTAGATCCAGTCCATTCCTAAACTTCCCAGCCTCATGGCTGAGGTACTGGCTGTAGCCATGTTTATAGCCACAATGCTATGGCGTTTCAAGGTCCCTGCCAGCCAGCGAGCTTCAGCAGCCTGTGCTTGCAAACCACACAAACCTCCTGCGTAAAAGAGTCAGAGTTTGCCGTGGCAGGACAGCCCAGAAAGCCGGCATTTTAAATGGCACAGCTTTTTTCCTGCTACAGCTGAAAATCGAAAAGCATGTGTTCAGCTTTTCATCAACACCATTTAAGTGTTTTGTGGCAGGACCTCTTAATGAGCTGCAGAGTTTTGCAGCTAAAGCTGAGTCAGGAAGCCTCTCTTAGATGAGAGCGCTTGCTTGCTTCTAGCAAGCAGAGGAGACCCGAGAAACTGCTGCTACCAAGAAAACATGCTTTACTCTTTCCCAAGCTTTTTCAGGCTTTTTGTGGACTCAGTTAGCCACAAGTCTGGGCGCCATCTGAAGGAGCCATACAAGCTTCCAAAGAAGAGAAGAAACCAATAGTTCTACCCAGCTATGATACCTATGAACCATAATACTGACCATCATGGCACAATAATCCTAAGGGTGCAATAGCAACACACATACCTTGGTGGTAACCAAGGGCTTTATAATTAGACTTAAGACGTACCCAACAAGAAGGAAGCCATGGTTGATACTGGAAACCTAGAATACTATTCAGGGCTAGAGGGTCATGGATTTTGAAAGAAAACCTACAATCACCACTTTGCTAAACAGCATAATAACTAACTATATTCTAAATATCTGTTCTTATACCTACAGAGAAGTATAGTCCTGATCTCTCATCAAGGAAACTTCCATTTGAAACAGAGATCCATATCTGAAAAATATAACTGGTCAAAATGCAAAGTTATGATTGTTATTCCCAATGGATACATCTACAATATAGTTCCCACATCTAAACTCAGTGTTCATTGCAGAAAAGAGGGCAGAGAAAAAGGGCTAGAGAAACAAGAAACTTGATGTAAAATTGTGCCTCTCCTTGTTGTCAGAAGCTATACCCATAAAGTCTTACCATTATGACTGTCTAACATGAGTTGAATAAGGACAATGTCAGCATAAATGCTAACATGGATGAGAGAATGCTCAAGAGGCCTCAAACATACACAAAGAACTACAGGCAACTGAGAAATATTGAGAGTAGGAAAAATAATCTTCATTAAAGAGGAGCAATTGGTTATAAAACACCAAGTGTTTAATCCTGAAAACATACGTGTAAGTAATATTAATCAAACTAAGCAAGTATTTAGAAATGTGTATATACAATTAACATATACAATTGTGTAATATATATGTATATAAGTGTATACATACATATATACATGCAAGTACACATACATACCTACATATATACAGTTAGCAAAATAGAAGACCATACATTTGAAAGAGAACTAAGAGAGATATATGGGAGGGTTTGAGATAGGAAAGAAAAGGGAAAAATGAGGTATTACATTATCAAAACCTAAATTAACAATGAAATGAGAGAGAGAGAGAGAGAGAGAGAGAGAGAGAGAGAGAGAGAGAAAGAGAGAGAGAAAGAGAGAGAGAAAGAGAGAGAGAACCTAAAAATAGCAGCTGGAGGATGAATGGATTATTGACATATTTTAAACACTGTATCCTTACATATTCTTTAAATTTTGTCAAAATAAATTCACAAGTTTACATTTCAGTATGATGGGTTCAGCATATAAGTTATACATAAGCCAGTACCAAAAATAATTTTTATTTTCAAAATGAGAAAACCATTATCCAGTAAATTTTGTAAGCATATGTATGCCCTAGTCTCTAATTAATGTGATGAACACATTGATCTATAGAACTGCAGAGGCAGAATTAGCCACACAATAATTGTAGTTCCATTAAAGCAAAAATGAAAGCATCAATTCTATTTAAAATTATTGTGAATTCTCTAAAATGCTTAATCATATGTACTCCTTGTCTTACTTGCTTCTCTATTGCTGTGATAAAACATCATGACCAACGCAGTTTGTGAAACAAAATGTGTAATTTTTGGTTCATGGTTCCAGAGGGTTACAGTTCACGATCATCATGGCAGAATGTATGGCAGTAGAGAGGCATGGCCTTAGGACTGGATCTTGAGCTTAGGGATTATGATCCACACATAGGAGTCAGAGAAAATGCTGGGAATGGCATCTTTGACAGCTGAAATACTATCCCCAGAAACATGCCTCTTCCAGCAAGGCCACACCTCCTGATCCTAAACAGTTCTGCTGACTGAAGACCTAGTATTCAAACATGTGAGCCATTGGGGGCCATTCTGATTCATGTCATGATACCCTGTATATACTAGTACTGAAACAATATTGATTTCAGCTTTAAACAAAATAAAAATTAATCCAAAACGTCCAATGATACATTTTTATCGTGTTCTGTGCTATGCATTGTTTTGTATAACAATGTACATTTGTGTTGAATTCAGTAAGGTAGTGTGTTCCATGAGACTCTTCTTTCGAAAACTGGTAACTTCCCTAGCACTAATTGGAAAGTTAACTCTGAAAAACTGTTTTAATGATTGATATCCTGCCATTCTGGCTAATATACCCACAGCAAGCAGTATGGGGCTGATGAGGCAGAGGAATGAATTAGAATCATGGGGGACAGGTAGTAGGAGAATCCTTGAAACCATGATGTCATCTAGACCTCATTAGGTAAATAATGCATAGAGCTATAACCCAGCATGAGATCCAGTATTTTGACTGAGGCTCAGCTTTGTTCTTTCTCACAGGACACTTAGTGTCTGCTTAGATGGTGCTGTGTGTGATGAGTTGCTTCTTAGTGCAGTGTTGTCTTCTTGGCTCTTCACTTGCCACTTTGTCCTAGATGATGTTTTTATGACCTCCTGAGTGCCAAGATATTAGCAAAGGGACATTTAAGTATTATGGACTTAGTTGGCATAAGCCTGTGGCTAGACATTTTCTGAATCACAGAATTAAGTGGGATGTCTTTCAGGAAAGGAGAAGCAGAGAACTTAATTTTCAACCTGAATATGGTATTTTCCTGAGAAATTTCTTTGGTAGTAGAATTTGGATTGCCCAGTTCTGACAGAGCTCCTTCTAGTGTGTGTACCTCTTTTCGCATGCTCTTGTTCTTGCCTAAGCTTCAAGATCATGCAGCTGCAGATCTATATAAACACGTGTTATTACATGTCAATCAACATGCTTGTAGAAAAAAAGGTCCAAACAAGTATCTTTGTTATGTTGTAGAAATAATTATTGTTGTGTTGTTTGAGATCCAGGCGAATTCCTAGTCTTCACAATAGATCATAGATTTCTTTCCCAGATATCTGTAATGTTCTATTGGCAGAGCACACTGAACTGTTAATAAAATAGTGAATCTATATTCCTTCTCCAGTTGTTGGGATGAAGATCATGTAAACTCAAAAAGTGACATTGTTTCAAAAAATTCAAAATAAACGATGAGCAATATCCACATAAGATGAGAAATAATGATTTATATAACTGGCTCAGTTAGAGAGAATAGACTTTATAAGCATACTTGGACAATAGATAGTCAGAATTTACCCTTCAGAAGACTGGCTGTGGAACTATATTGTACACACTGGAAATGCTCAAAGAGGCTACTTTCTGCTCTAGAATTTTCTTCAGGGTTAGTAATCCTGTGAATAGTAAAAGAAGATAGTTTGACTTTTTAGGAAGTTTCTCTAGCATCATCTTAGTGCACTGTACTGAAGGCACAAGATACTCATCAAACTACAGCTGACTACACAGAGGGCTACATAGAAAGGACCACAGGTTCTGCAAAACCAAGCATGGACTTGTGAACAAGGATGAATGGAATTGTACTTTCTTCTTTATGTTTGCCTTTTTTAGGAAACCCAGAAAGCAGATAGAAACAAAATGAAGGAAAGCAATTTAATAGAGTTAAAATGAAAGAACCTAAGAAGAGTTGAAGAATGAAGCCACAATTTCTTGTTTTTTTTTTCAGTGTCTGATGCATTTTACATAATTGTTTTTATATTCATTTTGAACTCTAAACATCAATGACAAGCTACTATTCCTTCATGTGTATACTTAGTTGCTCTTTTTCTCTGTTTTTACATCAAAGTTGAGAATTTTTAAGATGTTGAAACATTTTCAAAGTAAATTTCAAGAATATGTTTTCAATATATCTTCTAAATACATTTTTGTGAAGGTATATCTTTTCCTATAGAGGAGGATATAGACACAAAGCATGAAGTCCAGCATATATAATGTGTGTGTGTGTGTGTGTACCTCTGTGTGTTTGTGTCTGTATCAACAGGCAGATACCATGATTCAAATCTACCCATCTACTAACACAATAGTACATTAATTCCAGAAAAATTTTTACTTCCCAGTATAGACTTCTCTGGAAAGAAGGGGAAGCTATAAATCATTCCACTCAGCTTCTTACATGTGGTAAAGACAGGTGCAGAATTACTGATGGAATATAGAGCTTAAAGCAATCTTCAGGTAGAAAAAAAATTGACTGCTTGAAAGACAATTTATTCTGAAAGTGCTGAATCTCTGCTGTTGGCATAGCACATTACCATGCTAAATGGCCTCCCTGAAGTTGACGTTTTATCCCACATATGAAACTGTAATGAAAAGGTTAATCAGCACTCACCAGGGCTTATAATCGTAGAAGGCTTCTAATGACTTAAGTGGAGTCCAGGTATTTCAAGCCCTCCAGCATATTGACAGGAACCAGTTGCTAACAGGGGCCATGCCCTACATCCTCAGGAGTACATGATAATTTCTACTCTGAACAAATCCTTATATAAAGGGGCGCCTGGAAAAGTCAAGGGGTCTTTTCTAGCATCTGTTTACTGCTGGCTGCGGAAGTCAAACTTAACATTGTAGCAACTGTTCTGTAATTGCCTGACAATTTCTATTAAAGTGCCAAGAGCACTAACTACAGAGTCAAAAATGCTCAAAAAGAATTAAACTTCTGAAGGTGTTACCAGTTTGAATTTGACCCAATTATTAATCTCAAAAGTCATAGTTCAGTTTCTTTATTCATAAAATGGGGATCATTAAAGCAATTAATCTTCATAATTATAAGCCTTAAATTGAAGTACCCTTTAAAAGGACCCCGTATGCCCCGTATGCAGCAAAACACAATAACACTTAGTGAAGGTTGGCACTTATTATTGTTCTCTATGCCACCATCATTGTCGAGTTCTCCCACTAGAATGGCACTCTCTTTTAGACAGGCTTTCTCTGGGTAGCCTTAGCTGTGCTGGAACTCACTGTGAAGACCAGACTTGGCCACAAATTTACAGAGATCTGCCTCACAAGTGCTGGGATTAAAACTGTATGCCACCACCACTCGGTGGATCAATGGTATCTTTTAAAGGCTATAAAACCAAATATAAAGAATATAAAACCAAAGGATAAAACAAATTTTCAAAATAATGACTTATATGCAAAATCTACTTGGTGTGGGACCATAGTCGGTATTCTGTCAGTTATATTTTAAATAAATGCTGATTGGCCAGTAACCAGGCAGGAAGTATAGCCAGGCTAACCAGACAGAAAGTAGAGGCGGGTCAATGAGAACAGGAGAATTCTGGGAAGAAGATGCAGTGTGAAGTGGCCACAGAAGAAGCAAGATGTGATTGCCTCACTGAAAAAGGTATGGAGGCATGTGGCTAACATAGACAAGAATAATGGGCTAATATAAGTTGTAAGAGTTAATAAGAAGCCTGAGATACTAGGCCAATCAGTTTATAACTAATGTAGAACTCTGTGTGATTTCTTTTGGGACTTAATGAATGCAGGAACGGGGCAGAACAGAAACCTCCAGGCAGGACAAGAACTGAGTAAGACAGAAACTCAGTCAACATCTACTTAAATATGTTCATTAGCTAAATCTTTAGAACTCTAAAGTAAACATGCTGTCCCTTTGTAAAAAAAAATTAGTATTATTGATTACAAATTGTCTCTGCCTTTTCTGCTTATAGGTTCACATTCAAAGTTTGCCATTTCTCTATGCCAAATGGGACACCATAACAGTAAAACAATGAGGTAAACCTTCTGCCTGAGGCAAGAAAAAGCAGGCAAGTTAAGGGAAGGCAGAAGGTGTGCTTGTGTGGGGCGGTGAATGACAAGGAAGGTGGGGTGAGTGGAGGAGGAAAAGTTGCAGCATGCGATGACAGCAAGGAGAAAGTGTCATGGAGATGTCTGGGATGAAGCTGAGGAAGAGCTGAATAGAAAAGAGACCAACCAGAGAACTAGCAACATATTTAGACTCTGCTGGACTTCAAACTGGGATCTGTCCTAAAGGGAGCAATTAATTCGTGCGTCTTCATGCTGTTATCAACTGCATACCACCCCCTTAAATAGTGAAGGCCTATTCACCAAGTGCCTTAGAATGTAATTTTGTGCAAGGATCTGAAAGTGGTACTCGTATGAAAGTGAAGCTTCATCTATTCTACGATGTGTCCCTATACGGATAGAAATTACTGTAAGGCGTAGACACAGACACAATCATCATGGGTGATAAAATTGAAGTCATGAGGAAGAAGTCAACTTTAAGTCGCCTGTCCTGTGGGGATTTGTTAATACAGCCTTAGCAAATTGATTCACCTGATTTCTATTGGGTTTCTATCTAAATAACAAAAGTGCTTGATGAGAGAGGAGAGAGATGGATCAATAATTACAGGCACTAGCTGAGGATCCTGGTTTAGTTCCCATTACCCGCATGGTGACTGATAACCTGTAACTCCAGCCCAGGTGATCCAGTGTCACTTCTGGCTCCCATGAACACCAGGCATGCGCATGCTACATATACATGGATGCAGACAAATAGTCACACACAAATAATAAAAATAAGGACTTCTTTTAAAAAGCTGACAGTGAACACTGTCACTACTTTGCTTAGTTCAGGACACCTAAGATTTTGAAAATTTAATGCATTCATGTACAGCAGGCTTTGTCATAGATGCAGAAAGACAAGTATTCCTAGGACATGATCTGTGCTTCACTAGGAGGCCAGATAGGAAAATCATAATTCAGACCAGAGCTGATCAAGAGAACCACAGAGGGGCTGAGGGAAAGCCTTGGGACATGATATGAAAGAGGAGTCCTCTTACCAACATACCCTGGAAACACTAGCATAATGTTTCTTCTTTTAAATGCAATGAATTCAAATTTCAAATACTGTAGCTCTTAAGTCTACAAGTTCAAGTCCCCACGATGAAGTTCCCGTCAACATCTGGAACATCCACGCTATTACTTCTAGATTTCCTTTAGCCATTATTAACTGTTAAGTATGATGAAGGACTCTTGTCAAGAAGTGAAGACACTCAGCTCAAATTTGTTTTAAAGTATATTTGATATATATGTGCTCATTTAGATCAAAATCTCAGATACTCAGCTACTTCGGGCCACATCTGGATATGTATGTCCTCCTTCCTTTGGCCATTTACCCTTCTTACATTCTTTCTTCCCACCCCTTAGTACTGTTTTCTTCAGGTTTACCTGACTTCTGTGCTAACCATACCACTGCTGAAATCCTAGAACCACATGTTCATTTCATGATTAAGATCAGGGATTGCCACAGAGAGTTTCTCCAATCAGTTAACTCATCAACCCTTACAGTATTGTCTCTTAATATGTACTTATTGTGTTACCTGTAAATCCCTAGGCTATCTTCTGACTGCTAGACAGACCTGGAAGAGTGCCCGGGGCCAAGAAGTCAGAGAAAAAAGAAAAGGCCAAATGCCATTTGAACTTCACGAATTAAGCTTAATGGTGGCCTTGGGTCTGTGTGAATGTGAGCAAAGTAGATGGTTCCATATATGGAGAAATCATGATGAAATCCAACATTTTGAACTACTACTAATAATAGTTTTAAGTTTCAGTGATGTCCAGATATATGATAATGGATAATACATAGAAAAAAATAGCTAGTAAGTATTCTGTGTAATATGGCATTATTTCTAGATTATTACGTGTGTCTGTTTTTTATGTCTTCAATTTTGACTCCTAAGTAGACATTTTCTTCTTTAACATCTTGCATGTGCCAGGCATGGTGGTACATGTCTTTGCTCCCAACACGTGAGAGGCAGAGGAAAGCAGATATATGTGACTTCAAGGCCAGAGTGGTCTACATAACAAATTTCAGGCGATCCAGGGTTACATAGAGAGAAATTGTCTCAAAAAAATGAAATAAAATTTTGTGTGTGATGGGTATACATGCTTATGTGTGACTATAGATACATAAGTGCCAATATGTTTGTGCTCGTGTGTGTGTGTGTATGTGTGTAGGTCCTCACTTCTACTTGTTTGAAAGAATCTGTTTGTTGTTGCTTATGCCAAGCTGGCTGGCCTATGAACATTCAGTATTGTGTATCTACCTCCTATGTCTCACAGGAGCACTGGGTTACAGAAGTGTTTCTATCATGGACTTTACAGGGATTTTACATGAGGTACATGAGATTTACTTGGGTTTGAAAGATTTTAAACTCAAGTCTTCATGCTTGCATGGTGAATGCCTTGCCCATTAAGCCCTCATTCAAAAGCAAAACATTTTATTTCGTTAGTATATATCCAAAAGAACAGAGAGGAATGTATACATATTGTGTGTTAACGGTTTTATAAAGAAAATCAAATATTTTATTTAATAAACAGAATAAATGCATAGGTAGCTTTTTCTTCTGTATTTTATGTCTAAGGGTTAACTTGTGACTTTCACCCATTCTCACAGTAAAAGAGAGTCTGGTGAATTCAAATACAGCTTTGCTCTCGATTTCATCTTTTTATTGATTAGGGTTCTGAGAAACCAAATGTCTAGGAGCCTGAGACACATGGCTTCAGCAGCTTAACAATGAGCAGAATTTGATGCACTGATCAGCTCTCAAAATTTTATTCAAAAGGGTTCAAAGTCAGTGGAATCTTTTACTTCTAAATTTTAAGTTAATTTATAAATTTTCTTGTCTGATATTTTGTTCACATAAAAACTCACAGACACTCAAATTCACCTGTGAACACATTCATCCATACTTGCACACATGTACTCTCACACACACTCATATTCACTCATACACAACCCTCATTTGTATGTGTACTCACACACGCACACCACTCATTTGCAAAAACATTGACACACACACACACACACACACACACACACACACTCACATATAGACATACTCTTCCATACTCAGGAAATGTTAACCTACAGAAACCACAACAATTCTATAAAAATAGAAATGGTGATATTATCTGGAACTTTGAATTTTAAGTCAATACAATAAATATAAGAAACTAAAAGGAAAATTCAATGTTAAATTATTAAAAAATAAGCTATAATTAGACATTGCTATTGTTTGATATGTTGCAGATTTCCAAACAGCAATTAAGTCTAAATATATTTACACATATATTAGAAATATTTTGTATAATATATTTCATATATTACAAGAATCAGGAACACATAAATATTGTTAAGAGATAATTAACCAGTGTAGTCATTTTAAAAATATTATGAAATATTTATTTAAATGTTGTTCCTTGGCTTTTTCAACTCATAGAAACTGGTTATGCTCGTAGACTCCTGTAGTCTCCAGTTGAGGCAAGAGGATTACAGGTTGCAGGCTAACCAGAACTACACAGTAAAACCTTGACACCCTCCCCCATAAAGAACAAAAGAAAGACTTCATGGCCGTTTATATTGCTAGCACTGAACATTCTGTCATATATCCTCCTAATTATTCTTATTATAATCCCATTACACTCATCTTTTTCTTTATAGCCACAAGTTAAGCAGCTATTTTTATCATTGCTTTGAGTTTGGATGTCCTCCCCAGCTGATATCAATGTGCAGAAATGAACAGAGAGACACCCGTTATCAGGGTCCTGTCATTTATTTTGTCAGTTACATTCATCTTCTTCTGAGCAAGTTCGTATGAAATAGCGCAGACCTATCAAAGATAAATGAGCACACAGGGCTCTCATTGTTTTCTATCTTATTACAGTAATTATAAGTTCATTTGGTGCAAAGACTTTTGATAGTCTGAGTTTGGAGAAAAAATACATATAATTATTATCAAAGACCATGTCAATTATCCATGACACGATCATTTGAGAAAGGAAAATAACTATCAGTAAATTAAAAAGAATTAGTAGTAAGTTCCAATCTTCAAAAGAGAAGAGCTAATAATTATTGCCCATATTGGGCCCCTAATTGCTTGTATTTATAAAGAAAAGAAGTAGAACAAATATGCATCTTCCTATAATTGGACGAAAGACTTCTGATAACCCAAAATATTAAACAACCAACAGGAGGCAGACAGAAAAACTGTGGTATTGAAAATTTTTAATAAACACCATACGTAAAAGACTGAAATAAGATTTTGACTAATGTAACTGAAATGCTTGTGAGGAAATCATGTAAGAGCAGTGTTTGTAATTAAATATCCTAAGGTGCACTGGCTCTATGGAGAGAAAAAAAAAACAAGCAAAAAAACGTGATCTTTGAAAGACAAATTAGGAAAGAGCCCTGCAGTGTAGTCAGGACACTGCTAACACTCCTGCTTAGAAAGCAATTGAATCTGGAAGCCTTGTCTGTCTTCTCTTGGAGTGTGGGCAGAGTAAGGCCAGGCATCCAGTGGACCACTCAAGATCCACAAAAAAAAAAAACAGGAAAAGCAAAACAGTCCAATGAAAGTCTCCACAGATTGTAAAAATCATAAATAAATAAACAAACAAACAAATAAATATAAGAGCAGCTAGAAATAACACTGGCCTAGAGACTGCTTAGAAGGTTGTCAAACCACAAAAAAAATAAGAGTAAAGGATTCATGATAAATGATTGCTAAGAGAAAATGAATAAATGATTGAAAGGAAATGACTTCTGAGCTGATTTTACAAACTCATAGTCTTGCTCAGTGCTCATGCTTATTATACCCTGTTGTTCTAGAGATGGTTGATGTAAAACTTCACCTTTCACTCTGGCGGGGCAGGGACCTGGTGAAGGAAAAGCAGCCACCAACAGATTATTAATCTAACCTGTCACTATTTGTCTCCCACTGGAATATAAATATACTAAGAAGGAAAGTGTGGGTCTGGAGTGAGAACAAGGGCCTACAAAGTACTGAGATTCTACAAGTCCTAGACTATGTGATCTTAAAATGACTTCAATACCATAATCTATTAGCCAAGATGCTAAAATGTTAACTCTTTGTTCATTTTGTAGGATTTATTTGTATTTTTTTAACTTTTTATTCAATTTTTTATATATAATGTATTTTGATATTTTTCTCCCTTCCAACTCCTCCAGGATTCTACCAACCTACCCCAAACCATTATCTCTCACAAAGAATAATAACTAAAGGTCAAACCAAATAAAAAATGAATAAATAATAATGAGTCAAAAAAGCTACCTATAAAATCAGTAACAACAAAAAGGCCAACAAAAACATAAAGTCAGCTTTGTGTTCATCAACTACTCCTGGACATTTCTGGGGCTGTTCTGGGGTGCAACCTCCTCCTAGAAAGTATGAATTGCAAATAGCTTTCTGGTGAGGGTTGGGATTGTGTTTCCACTTTCTCTTCTCCATATTGAAATTTTGTCTGGTTTGAACTTGTAGAGGTTTCCACATGCTGCCACATCCTGCTGTTTCTGAAGGACACTGTTTCCTTGGAGTTGTTACCACATCTAGCTCTTACAATCTGTCAACCTCTTCCATAAAATTCTATGAACCTTGAGGAAGATTGTAAGAGCCCACTCCTACAAAGTCAGCTAGGATTTCTGCGTAGGGGATCCTTGAGACCAAAGAAAAGTCAGAAGAAATAAAAGACAGGACAGAGCCAGGAGGTCTTTCTGGTCATGCCAAAGCAGCCAAATAACCAAAACGACAGATTGCTGTACCCGTAAAGAGAAAAATGATAGGACAGGATAATATTCAAACAATAAAAATACCTCAATGAAATAATTCAAAAGAAATCTAAATAGCAACTGCAAAAATATCTAGATGCTTCTCAATCAGCATCCTCCCAGGAATGCTGTTTTTACATATTTGTTACAAAACATTTTTTCCAAGAAAGGTTTTATAACATATTTTAGATTTCAAAATCTATAAAAAGGGACTGTCCATACACGTTTCATTTGGAAGTTTCTAGAGTAGGATGTCTTCCAGAGAAATCAAAGTAGGGTTCTTCAAAGTGAGGAGTACAAGATATGAATAAAGATAATGGAGTAAGCCCTTCCATGCAGCAGGTTTGAGGAGTCAAAAGTTTACTTTCAGACATCAGCAATAAATTTTACCACAAGATAGACCATATGTTAAATTAAAGGACTCATATTTTTACAAAGTCAGTGACAGCCATTAAATTTAGAAGCTCAATAAAAATATTATAACTTTATAATAAGAAAAAGAAACTCATGGAAGAAAGAATGTCAAGAACAAATTGTCATTATTAACATGTGCATTGTTTCAGCCATGAGTGATATGCAGCAAATTACCATAATTGAAGTTCTGCACCTGGCATTATGTTCCTGGAAGCCAACATCCTTAAGTTACAGGCTTTTGGCCAAAATGCTGAGGACCTAAGCACTTCTGATCTCTGAACTAAGAATATTTGCATATCCATAAGGAAATAAATCTTGAGGATAAGATCTAAGCCTATATATGAAATACATTTGTATTCCATATGTACGTTATAAGCAGAGCCAAAAAGTAACTTTCCAAATGCTATTAATAATTTTACATATTGAATAAAGATTGATGATACAAAATGCTTTCCTCGGTGACTCTGGTTCTCAGAAAACATCTGACTTCGGACTTTGATTTTGGGGTGTTCAAGCAGTGCTGCCATCCATGGTCTTATGTTGGGTTTCAAATCCTAAAGGTTTAGTTTGCATATGAGGAACTATCAGTTGCATATTGGAAAACAAACCTTTTCCACTTCCATGTAACTGTCTCAGTACATAACTCAAAGGATACACCCTTACTTCCTGTGTATTACTGTTTCTTAAAATATAATTATTTACTTATTGTTCCCTGTTTGAGACACGATCTCTCTACAGCACCCTGGATGTCCTGGAACTCACTATGTAGACCAGACTGGCCTCAAACTCAGAAATCTGCTTGCAGTACCTCCATGTGCCAAGAATAATGGTGCATGCCACCACACACAGCTCATTGTTTTAATATTTTTTGTTATTTTAATAAAATTTACATCATTTTCCCCTACACTCACCTCACTCCAAACCTTTACATATAGTATTTCTTACTTTTTTCATATACTGTCTCTCACTCATTTTTTTAATTTTTTATTTATTTATTAAAGATTTATAACTCTTCCCCGCCACCATCTCCCATTTTCCTCCCCCTCCCTGGTTAGCCCAAAGAGCAATCAAGTTTCCCTCCCCTGTGGGAAGTCCAAGGACCACCCACCTCCATCCAGGTCTAGTAAGGTGAGCATCCAAACTGCCTAGGCTCCCACAAAGCCAGTACGTGCAGTAGGATCAAAAACCCATTGCCCTTGCTCTTGAGTTCTCAGTAGTCCTCATAGTCCACTATGTTCAGCGAGTCCGGTTTTATCCCAGGCTTTTTCAGATCTTTTTTATTAAGTATTATTAAATATATATATCTAAACATTATGTATCTGTGTGTATGTGTGTGTGCCTAAATACATAATACAACCTGCTCAGTCTGTATAATATTACTTTTGCTTTTGCTTTCTGGGCTGCTCACCCGTGGCACTAGATAACCAATTGACTTGTTCTTCACTGGAGAAGACCTCGCTCTAAGCATTCCTTACTTGCCTATAGGTCTTTGTCTGGGGTTGAGGCCTGTGGCTTTCTCCCAAGCATGCTAGCATGTCTGTTGGTGCCGTCCTACACATTTCATATTTATGTAGTCATTTTGAATAAACCTTACGATTATCGCTTCTGACATTTTCAGGAGACACAGTCTCACAACAAACTCCCCTTTCCTTTGCCTCTTGAAAGCTTTCTGCCCTTCTTCCACAATAATTCTTGGGCCTTAGCTGCAGAAGTAGTTTTGTAGATGCATCAGGTGTGTCTTGGCTCTACCACTCTTCATTTTGGTCAGTCGTGGTTTTCTATAATGGTCTTCTCGTGTGGCAAGGAGAACTTTTCTTGGTGAGAGGTGAGGATTACACTTATCTAGGGGGGTGCAAATGTTGCACGCATGCCTTGGCGATAACCAACAGTTCTCTAATTGTACTTAAGACAAGCTCAACAAGAGGGAAATGATGCCTGGTACCAGGAACTACCTAACCTGGCACCTGCCTACCCAGGGGTCATGAAGTTACAGGTCTTAAAGGAAAACCTATAACTGTCACTTTATTAAACCAGCATAATCCCTCACAGTATCCTAATTATTCCCTTCTTGCATATAATTGAAGCAGTTTCCTTATACAGAGGCAAGATTTATAGAGCTTTGCGGTAGGACAAGTACAAGTATTCTGTTCAACTAATTGCAATAGCAGAATTTATCCTTAACTATGTATTTTTGGTCACTCCTACACTGAAGACTTATCTATTTACTTTTCATAAATGGTTAGAGCTTTCTGGTAAACGATTTGTGATTTTTCTCCTAACTGCCTGTATGATAGATTTGTTTTGCATTCTCAGAAGCCTGTCCCTATGTGGGTCACCATGGATCCACCCTACATGTGCAGCTCTTGACCATCTGCTCCGAGAGTGCCCCACACAAACCTTGCACAGTTGGAAATGCTAACGTTGGCTGTATCTGCGGCACTGATTGCACAGGCCAAGAGGAACCACGCAAGGACCCATCCAACTTATTTTTATCCAAGTTATTCCTTTTTCTCAATTTTCCTGTGTCACGCTCCCATAAAGATCCTGGCATTCCACCTTCAATATAATCCAAATAAATCCAAAAAAGAATTATTATTTATAAACAGTTTAGAAATTGTTTTCTAATGACTACTTCTGTAACACTTTGTCTCTATGACATTTTAAATTATGTAAATAACCCTGATTTTCTTCATTAAATTAATTTTAGACATTCAGAAGCCAAAGCTTTGCCATGGATGAGACTACAGAGTATATCAAAAATCCAATGTTGGAGATTTTAGGATTCCTCACATTAAGGCAGACTAATTTTCCAAAATGTACAACCAAAGTCAAAGGTAACTTTAGGCAATATCAGGAAAATACCTACGTTTATCTTTCACACGAATTAAGATGTATAGTATTTCTCCTGCAGGCAGATAAATCTTAATTCAAATGTCTTTCAGGTGTGATTTTAAAACCTTAAGAACGTTCTTTTCAAAACTCTAGTACCTGATAAAGAACTTTTCATTTTCATGGAATAAACTCTTTTTCATCTTATACTTTTTGTAATCTTGGCAAAAAAATGATATTTCACTAGAGTCCCCTGAAGAAAAATAAGACTCCATGTCATTGTCACAATCTTTCTCTCACATCAGAACAACACACTCTTGGAAGAAAAGAGAAAGGGCAGTGTCCCCACCCAGCAGGGAGATGGGATGAGCTATTGAAGCTCCCTAGTGGTCTAGGGCTAGGATTGTGATTCTCTCTCTCTCTCTCTCTCTCTCTCTCTCCCTCCCTCCCTCCCTCCCTCCCTCCCCCCTTCTCTCACTCCCTAAAGGATTTGTCATCCACTTTAATTTTGGGGAGCACAGAATGTCCAAACCCTTTCACAAACACGCTAGAAAATCAATGGGTCTGGACACTCAAATTTTTTCTGCCTTTGTTTTCCTTATCCACGAAGACTTATGTGTCTTCTGATGATCAGACTGGAGCCGCCACTTAAAAAAAAAGGTCTTATTTGTGAAAAATAAAATACAATAAACAAAATAGGTTTTGAGCTCTAGGATTATCTTTAAAATATCTTTGTCTGTAGCAAAGGCTTAGAAGCAGACAACCTCAGCATTGCTTCACAAGTCTCATTTTGACATATGATTCTCTGCATGATTCAACAGCCTGGGCAGACACCATCCGCAAGCCTCTCTGCCAGCTTGAATCAATATCATTTTGTAACACAGACACAACCATCATTCCTTTGTAAAAACACACATTAATATCTTGTCTCTTTTCCTGCCATCCTGGGTCTGTCTCACATATTTAGATACTTAATCGAACACTTCTGTTTTCTATTCGTTTTCTTAATCTCCCAAAGGAATTCAGTCAGGTCAGGAACTGTGTCTTGCATAGTTTAGAATTTATCATAGATTTCAATGGTGTTAAATATATTGGTGGAAACTAAATAACTGTTAGTTGAAAACTCTGTGGACCGTAACCCATTAGATGTATTTTAAATTGTCCTCTAATATAAGAAAAATTCCTACGATTGCAAAAATATGAGCCTCATATCCTGTATTCACAAAGACACTCAGGCTTTGTAAAGTCTAAACTGATGTATGTAACAAACAAGCTATGCCACACTTGAAGGTAGTAACCCCCCTGGTAAGCATTACACCAACCTATATGGTGACAATATATCCCTGCTTATCTATTTTGTAGCTGGCAAATTTATTGTCGTCTAGGGTCTCTTCTGGAAACTGAACTTAAGAAAAAGAAGAGAATGCAATAAATAGCACATTACCCTTATTAAGTAGCAAATTCCATGGCAAAGCTGTTAGCTTAAGATGTGTCTATCTCAGCAGACAGAAAATGAAGATATTAACAAAAGAATAGCAGCCCAAAAGAAAAAAGTTACCCTCACCTAAGAATAAATTATGCCTATATATTCAACATTAGTTTTTATTTACTGAGTGAGAATGTATTCTGCTTGAGAATCTTTACAGAAATCTAATTGCAATGAACCCTCCAGGAATTATTTTTAGTAGATATCTAACACTATCATTGTCATCTGATTGTGCAGCTAGAATAAAGAACAGATAGGCAGGGTCTGCAAAGTGACTGCAGGGGATTTTGTGTGCTCCTTCCTGGGGCTTTTCATGCTGGTCCTTCTCTTAACTTGGGTACCTCTATTTTGATGTAGTGTACGCTACTACAACTTCCAAAGAATGGCAGAATTTACATGTATTTTTCCTTCCAAGAAGCTGCTAGTAGTTTCTGTGTAATATGACCTGACGTTTCATAATGAGCAGGTTTGTGCTTACTCCAACACTGTCTCAGTCCCCTGAGCATCTTTCCTGTCTGATAATACTTTGTGGGGACTTCTCTTTTCTCCTTATTCTCTTCTCTTCTCTTCTCTTCTCTTCTCTTCTCTTCTCTCTCTCTCTCTCTCTCTCTCTCTCTCTCTCTCTCTCTCTCTCTCTCTCTCTCTCACACACACACACACACACACACATACACCCTCTCACTCTTTATTCCTCTGTTCATCCTTCCATCTGTGATACTTTTAAAATGTCTTTCTTCTTTTTTTATTTTTCATTCTGGGTGTTGTCTCTCTATTTGATCTTTTAAACCCTCTATTTATTCTTTATTTCTGCAACTTTTAAGCTTCCAGAGTCTTATTTTTACTCTCTAATTCTCCATGTTGGTTTCTATTTGGGCCTCTTTTTTTTTTCCAGTTGGTTAGTTGGGTTTTTTTGTTTGTTTGTTTGTTGGATGTTTTCATTTGTTTTGTTTTGTAATATTTTTGGGGTGTGTGAATTTTTTGCTTTTGTTTTGCTTCTTTGTTTTCACATTTTTCATCTTTCCACAAACAAGGAAGGCCTCTTTTAATTTTTACACTTATCTCTGTTGATCACTCTCTTTTTATAATTTCTTCCTAGTCATTATGGTCAGAGTTGTTTACAAGACAGTTTCTTTTATTCATCTACAGATTTCTTTCTTATTTAAGAATACGTCATGAAAAAAATACTTGTAAGAACTTTTGTATGCAATATTTATATCCTACAATGTGCAAAGTTTTCCTGTATACTTTGATTGTCAATATACAACTTCAATTAACTCATATTATATATGCTACAGAATACATATGATATATGTATTTTATATATATAATGCTACAGAATATGATTTAATATAGAATGCTATAGAAACAGATGCTCCATAATACTCATTAGGGAAAAGCATAAAGCATAAAATGTCCTTTCATGCTCAGTATAGGCACTTTTTTTAAAAACACTTTTGTTCAAACAATCTACAGTTGGTGAGACTATACATATGAGACTCATGTATAGGAGAACTAACTGCAATTAGTATGCTGAATTATGATAAATTTCCAAGCCATACATTCAGCCTAGCTACAAACTTTGTTCCCTTTGCCTCACAGACGTTTTCAGCAAACAGAATATTCTAGAACTGGAATTAACATATAGTCATTTTAGTTGTTAGTCTATCCCATTTTTTCTGTATGCCAACGCCCTTTAGTGCAGATTTCCATTATTTGTTCTATTAGAGATTGGAAGAAAGGGGTCATTTTGTAAGGCATGTGATTAATGTCTGAACTGGGTTCTTTTTTCTCTCTCTCTGTCTTTTTGTTTTTGTTCTTTTGAGACAGGGTTTCTTTATGATCTCTGGTACTCCTGAAACTCACTCTGTAGACCAGACTGGCCTCGCAATCACAGAGATCTGCTTGCCTCTGCCTCCCGAGTTGGAGATTAAAGGTGTCTGGCGTCCTCACCTGGCTGAACTGGAGTTCTTTAAATCACAGATATTTAAAACTTACCCTCTTCTGGGGAATTATTTTGGTACTGAAAACCTCCTTAGCAAGTCTTTGTAATGAAAATGCTTGCTCTTATTTTATTAGCAAATAGCTTCTTCCCCCAAAACACGTTCTAACACACAGAAACATTATTCTGGAATCTACAAAGAAAAATCTTCTGGGGTTTGGATTAGACATCTCCCTTCTTCCAAAACCTCATTTTTCACAATAAATCCATGAAATGTACAATAACCTATATTATCTCCCCTTCATCAAGCACAAACCAAGCTCCAGACATTTTCATCTTTGTAATGCAGCAAGACTTTAATACCTGCGACTGTTTTCAGACAAGCTTCTTCACAGGGATTGGTGGACCACATTTCTATTCTTCAAGAAATGTGAAGAAACTCTTGGTTCTTTTATTTACACTGCCCTTAATAACCTGGAACTTTCTTCTAGAATGGCACATCATGGTAATAACTTAACTCTCAACTCTGCTATCAGATAGTTTTTAGTGCCTTTGTTGCTGAGCAAGGTCAAGATCGCATATTTTTTATATTTTTCCTATATTAGTTGAAAATTACATAAAGAACAAAAGATCAAATGGAGGTTGTAATGGTTCATAATGAATAATTTATGATAAACTCACCACTGGAAGTTTGCTGATCCACTTTTGATACCTAGTTCCCATAACAGGTTACAAAGAGCAACTAGATCGGCAAAGTTGTTGGCTTAATAAAAACCCAAGTGGTTACTTCTTTTTACACCTACATGGTTCATCTTTCAAATTTGTCACCTGGATAAGTCAGAAAAAAAAATCACCAAGTACTGTATTTACTGACAAAACATCCTTAAGGATACCAGGTGAAGAAAACAATATATAATGCTAAAATTTCGAGACATTTGCTAAACTGGCAAAAATAAAATATATTTGTCCAGAAATTTCAAGGGATTAAAAGATCCTTTCTTCCTTTTTATTTTTCTTCATAGTGAAAATTAATTATAAGATTCTATATCTGGAAACTTATATTTCTAATTTTTTCTAGTACTAGCCTCATTTGCAGGGTGGTTATAATTCATTTATTGAATTCTTACTTCAATAATTACTTACTAAATATTTATCATGTGTGATACACCATCTTAAACACTTGGATATAGATACGAAAGACACAAAATGTGCTGTACTGAATGGAATAAAATTAGAGTGCTTAAACAGTAGTAAATTCATACATAGATGAACTAGGGCAGAGAAAGAGAAATTTTATGTGTAATTTTGAAGAAGAGAATGAAGAAAATAGAAGAAGAAATACATTCCAGGAAAGAATACCATGAGCCCAAGCATGGGTTTTAAAATAAATCCTGGGAGCTTTCAAAAACTCCATGAATAATAAGAAAGGATATAGGAGACAGCGGTCTTTAAGGAAGCTATTCAGAAGTCGTGGAGCTGATTTGTATAAACCTTGCATTCTGCAAAGGTACATGCAGAATACTCTAGCCTGTGAGTGGTCGAGAGATGAAAGAAGTTTATGGACTGCCAAGGGAAAAAAAAAAGTTTAAAGGGTGGGAACAGTAAGATCAGAAATGTCCTAAAAGCTAGCCCTGTGACATGAGAATGGATGTTCTGACAATGCAGATTAACTAATGACTTAAGCAATCTGCTTAATCACTTACTCCTTCATGAAGTATTTATTGAGTGCTTCTCTATATACTTATGATGGAGTCACATTCAAACAGACCCACTGCAAGTTAAAAATACACACAACCTACATAACATTATATAACTCAGCAACAGCCGACTCCAGAATACCATATATTTGCTTTCATGATTTGTGACTGATGTGGATATCCCAATAATATGTTAAAGAGAAAAAAATTGAGATACGCTTTGCCTATATTGTTTTATAGCACAAAGTACTGAAGGCTTGTAAGGGAAAGTACGGTAGTTGGGCACCATTTTGTCTATCCCAGCATATACTAGGAACACAGGTACAAGGGTGAAGAAAACACTAAGACTCTCCTATGAGCAACACACAGTTTAACAGAAGAACAATGAATAATATGTTGTGTTAGGTAATCAGAGCAATGGAATAAAATAGTGGATAACAGGAATTGCTATGCTGGTTTAAGCAACAGAGGAAAGTGTTGCTTGGAGTAGGACACATGAACTACTTCCTCAGGTCAGCCTGGAACTTTTGAAAATGTAAATTCCAAGACTCCAACCTCAACTCAAGGGATGATATGATAGGATTTCCTAAAAGTGGGATCAGTGATTTAGTATCTGTGTCTCTATGTGTTTGGGTGTGTGTGTTGTGCATGCGTGTGTGTGTCTGTGCGTGTCTATACGTATCTATGTGTGTATCGGTGTGTGTGTTATATGTGTGTGTGTGTTTACCTTTGTATGTGTGTCAGTGTACATCTCTGTGTGTGTGTCTCTGTTTGTATCTATGTGGGAGGATCTATGTGTGTATGTATGTACCTCTGTGGTGTGTGTGTGTCTTCCTGTTGTTTTGAAGGGTCCTGTAGTAAATTAGGGTCCAGTGCAGTCAGTTGACAGTATGGTAACAGAGAGGGATTGCCAGCCTAATAATGAATTCACTATTTATTCAGAATAGAGATAATGCACTCTTAAAGGGCAGCATGCCATCAGTAACAATACTACGTATAGACAAGTGAGTTTATTTTAACACACACCCCAAGACAGTGTTAGCCAAGCAGAAGTTTGAAAACAGGAGTGAAGATGAAGTGACTGGAAGGATACTGAACAGGAGAAAGAATATCTGGACGATAAGGACAGCAAGAATGGGGATATTTAAAGGCTTTTAGAATTCAGGATCAAAAAGTCAGCAGGAAAATGCATCTTACTGACTTGATTAAATAGTCAGTTGCCAAATAATAATTTAATATACAAGATAAACAAATTCATGGAGAATTTAACAATTTACAATGCCTGGATTTATTACTCTTCCTCACATAAAAACATTTTGCATTCCAACTGACGATTTCTTAGGAATAAATCAGCGAATGTAAAAATTGAAGTCCATGACAGGTGGAGAAAAAATATTTTAGGCTGGTACAAACAATTACGATGAAAGTGAGTTATAATGCAGATGTACCTAGATGAAACACCAGGAAGATAATTTAATTCTGGGTGGGGGTGATTACAACTTCCATATTTCAGACCAAATGCTACTCCAAGGGCATGGATATTTTTATGCTAAATATTTGAGTTCTTCTGGGAATATAGCAAATGTTGAAAGAAAATTAATAAACAACACATGATCCTAGCATAGTGAAGAAGGACACTTAAAAGAAATCCCACACTAGCTCAGAATTGAGAATAATAGATGGTTATTTATTTAGGGGTAGACTCACAAATCAATATCCTCTGCTGGAATGGAGAACAGCAACCGAATCCCACAGCCAGAAAAAGAGGTCAGGTGCATGCATTACATTGGCATAAATTGTATAAGAGGCCATACCCAAGTAGGCAGGTAACAAGGGCTACTGGCTGCAGAATTTCCTACAGCACCTTCCATTTTTATTTAAATAAGAGAGTTCTAAACCTAATACAAAATTATATACAATAAGAACAAATGTCCTACTCTAACTAGTTTAAGTCTTGTGTAATAAATAACTTGGCCAAGTCATGAGAGGAAAGTAATTACAACTATCTATTCTTCAACCCCATCGAAGATCCGAGAAGGGAAATAATATTAAGTAAGCAGAAAGTGCAATCAAGCAAGTTCCAAAATGTGCAACAAATGACAGAGACAACTGGCTACCTGTGCCATCACTCAAAGTCTCATTTGCAACATTGAGGCAATCAGCAGTTATTGAGGCATTGGCAATTCCTAGCCCAAATGCCAGTTTTGCCAAGAAGAAAACAAGCTCCAAGTCGAGTGTCTTTGTTGCTCAACATTTTCTCAGGAATAGATCAGTGATGCCAGGAGCAATCATGTCTCACTTTAACAGAACCCTAAGTTATTTAAATGTCATATTCTACAGCTATTTGATGTGGTTGAAGATTACCTATATATGTAGAATACAATCTCTATATATCTAAGGAACCTGATTAGTTTAACTATAAGTACGACAAACATAGATGACTATTGATCTATAATTCTTAATACCTATATAACTTAAAGACTAAGACTTTATATTAGAATATTATACAATAATCATCTGTGCAACAATAAGGACAAAGACATCAAAATGTAAACAATGTATAAGTACCTTTATTACAAGTAGAAATGTAGAAGCATGCATGCATACAATATGACAAAAGTATACAAATATGGTGGAATAACACAGGAACATATTCAATATAATTTAAGTTTTTGTCAATATACAAGAATCTGTACCAATGTAAATTGCCTATAAATAATAGGGTAACTTAAGGGCTACTGGCTGTAGGATTTCCTACAGCATCAGAGCCTTCATTAATCTAAACATTCAACTATCTATTTTTAAAATATAGGAATATTTTTAATATGGAATATAGGGCCTTATGATGATCACTCTAAAGCAATTTTTTGACAAACTTAAGAAAGACTTCCTTGGAAACATAAAGTGTTTGCTTTTCACATGCCCCAATTGAGTCTTCTACTCCCAAAGATTTCTATCAAGAGGAACAATGTTGAGTATTAACCCAGTGCTTTTAGGACCTGCCTATGCAGGATTAAGAACTAAAAAAATAAAAAATGCTGACTCTAAATTCATTCTTCTGTGCCATGCTGCAGTGGTTTCTGCAGTACCAATGGTTGCTCTGTCTAATTCCTAAAGGCAAATGTCATTTTATGACCTTTAGTATACCATATTTCCATAGATAGTATTCCTCCATTTATCTTCAACTTCATACTAAGCAATTATTTAGTATAAAAATATCAAGTGTGACATCACACTAATTAGTAATTCTTGGCAGTGATGAGTAGTATCCCTTGCAACCTTTCAATATTCAATGGATATTTCACATTTTAAAACAGTAAAAATGATTTTAGTAACCCTTTCTTCACCAAAGCTCACAGTCTTGTGTTGCAGTCATTAAACAATCTATCCCTTCTTCTCCTACCTATACATTTACAGTTTCCACCATAATTCTCTCATTCTGCAGTGATAAACCATTACAGCCTGAAGTATTTCTGTCTGTAGACATCCTAATACAGTTTCATGGAATATTTTGATCAAAAGGAATAAAGTTTACTGCTAGACTATCAGACACCCACTCTCTGTAGCTCAGACTTTCAAAGTAGGTCATTTGCCAAGAATCAATACCTGAGAAGCCGTGCCTTTTTCAAAATCAAGGATGAGAAATATAGATGGGTTTTGCTCTGTGGTTGGGGATTTGTTTCCCTCTCTGAACTGCACAGCTAAGAACTGTCTGAGCCCTTCATATGGGTAAATTGCTTCACTCACTGACTTTACCCACTTTACCCAGAGATTCACTGACCATTGTCATATCTGCATACAAACCATTTTTGTAGACATATCTGCAGAATCTTCAGTTTATATGGTGCTGTCTATGCCCTGTGATTCTCTTTTAATTGTAGTTACTTTTCCAGTGTCTATCTACCATGAGGAGAATGCTCATAGAGACAGGCCAGTACAGCTAGCTAATCAGTTGATCAACACAGTGCCTATTGGCAAGCATACAGTATGTGTCAAACATTTGTTGGATGAAAGAAGCAATATTAAAGGGGGTAGATTAAAACAATTATCAACTTTCAGCAATGTCTATGAACCAGTCAAACACCCATGAGCATTTAGTTTCCTCCTATCAGCCTGCATATTTAATTTCCCATCTTTTTTTCCTCAGCTGAGACTCAAAATGATAAGCATCAGGGGAAATATTCACAAAAGGTTGATTGTGACTTGCAGTTATTAATAACTGAGAGCTTTGTGACAGAAGATGCAATACCTCCTCTGGATCTGGAGAAGACATTAATTCCAAGAAGTGTCTTCCTAATAAATCAGAGCTTCAACAAAGTTAATTAACTAGAAACCATGTGACTTAGAAAACCCCATTAAATCTCTCCAAGATTAAATGCTGATGAGAGGCTGGACCAATCCAAGCATTTAATCTATGACTTTGCATTCAGTACTCTGGAACAGAAGAAACCACCTGGGTACACAGCGATAAGAAGGATGTTAGAACAAGTTCTCAGACAAATGGATATAAGCTCCTGTCAGGGCTTGATTTCAAATGTGCTCTGGGGAAAGACACTTAAGAAGTGTCTTGATGATAGTAATTCAGTAGAGATTTTATAGTAGGGTTGATGAAAGGATGAGGCATCTGATCAGGGGAAAATTCTGAAATAAGGTTGGAAATGTTTAGTTAAAGTTTAATACGCTCTTCACAGATAGAATATGGGTTTGTGACTAAACCAGGTTCCCACAAATACGTTGATCCCTTTTGACTTAACAGAAAGCTATCCAAAGATATGACCACAAAACCTACTTTGAAGAAGAACCTGTAAATTATATTACACAGAAAACAATGTGCAGTTTCATGTGATGCCTATATAAAATATGCATTTGTAAATATATAGAATATGTATATAGACTGATATATTAGAAAAAGTGTAACTGCAGTGCTCATTCTCTCTATTACCCAAAGAAGGGAGATAAAATTGGGTTAGAGATAACCATCACTGACTACTTTTAAACGCTCTATTCAAAGCAATGGCATCAATTTCATAAAGTCGTAGAAATGACAGAGGGTTGTAGATGTCACAGTTCAGTATTGTCACCCACCAGCTGTTGTTACATAGGAAGAAGCAAACTTACATTGTGGCAATAGATTTTCTCAGACAGTCACCGAAATTTATGCAAAATAGTGATTTGGACATTAAAGAAAGTTCAGCTTATAATGCTTTGGATAAGGCTCGAGGCTACAACTCCAGGGAAGATGTTTATGTAGCTCTCGCAAGGCTTGGGTTCATTCTTCAGTGTGGGGGTGGGGGAGTAGATAAATAGTAAAAATAAATCTTCAAGTTCATTATGCATAAAGTAATTTCTAAAGTCTGAATGATGGTCTGGGTATCATTTACACTATTATTTTTGTGGGAAAATAATTTCACAAATTATCTTTCGGGTGACAACACCAAAGTGAGAAATTGTCTACACTGTATAAACACCAGATGTTAACATTATAAATGCTAATTTCTATGTATATAAGAGAAATGTCTTTTTAAAATGTAAATGTAAACTGAATTTATCTATTTAAAACTACCAGATGAATATGTCTATTTTTTATTCTCAGAGCCCAACGGAACAGCTTTTAGATCAGTACTGTAGCATTAAAAATTGTTTCTTGGAGTAATATTTCCCCTACTCCAAGCAGCTATCATCTGTTATGCAGGCTACATATGGCGGCTCGGTTAGTGACGGGAATAAGAATTGTATAGGCTGCGACTGCCTGAATCAATTAGTCATCGACCATTAGAACACATGAAGCACTGTTTGGACTTCCAGGGCCTTTGCACTACCACGGTAAGCAGCTGGTGTACCGTGCCAGGCTCAGACTACAGATGCTCTCTCGCACCCTGCTGTTCTCTCCCTTCTAGCATACCTGCTGAGCCACCCCATTTCTGTCCCATTAACTTCTAGAAGACGCTCTGCACGGCTGTACCTGTAAAGCCACAGGCAGGAGCCTACATGTCGCTAAGCTTGCTGAGAAGGACCACCAGAAATGGTAGATCTTCCTAGAACACCTTCGGAAAGATCATTTAGAACTCCACCTTCAGGAACCTGCTGAGCAGATCTTGCTGTGTCTTCCTGTTTGCAGAGGGTCCTCTGCCTTCCTTCTAGGAAGTTGGGTGTTACTTTGTGCTGAGCACTGTAGGAGAGCATTGAAGACATCTAAGGACACTTCCAGCCTGTCAGGCAAGTACAGACAGATCTACAGAAAACACAGACCACACAGTTGGATCCAGAATTCTTGCCTTTTAACTACTTATTTTGAAATAGGTAAGACACCTATATATTCTAAAAGTATGGAATGATGAAATAGTCAAAGTATTTTCTACTATTTTTCTCAAGCACGTAGTTCTCTCCAGATGAAACTAATGAAAACAAGTCTTGAATGTCTTTCCAGGGATAATTATAGGAATATATGAAAAGGATTATCCAAGTAACTTGAAATACTGCTATTTTAAAGTAATATTATTTCCAATGTTTCATATACCATATGATTATTCCATAAAGAATTTTGTGTTTGTTTTTTATTTTGGCAACATACTATTTCACCATGAAGACACAACATAATTTATATAACCAACACCCAAATGCAAAATATTTTGGTTGTTCCCACACATTCTCCATTATAAGCAATGTTATTTAGATAACCTTATATATACTTCATATGTATTCATACACATTATATATGCATAATTGTGTGTTTAAATTGTTCTAATCAGAGTGGCCTGGAAAAGTATATTCATTTCTTCAATCTTTTACCAACATAGATCAGTTACCAAACTTTATTTTGAGGTAATATGATGTGAACAATGTGATATATCAATATCTGAGTTTAATTTGCATTTTAAAATTAGGAGTGAGATTAGATCTCTTCATTTTAAAAATCATTTTTAGATGACATAGCATTTTTTGAGTTTTCTAGACTTATCTGTTATTAGTTTTTCTATCAGGTTGTTGTATTGATTTGCAGAAGCACAATCAATCTAGGAGGCTGGACTTCTGTGAAATGCTTACAGATTTTCCCTACAGTTTATTATACATCATTTGAATTTGGTTTACAGCAATATGAGCATGATAGGAAACCAAATTTATCATTCTCAGCATGAGTAAAATCTTTCAAATGACAATACAAAACACAGAATACATAACTAAAAATGAAAAGAACACATATCTTACTTCATAGAGAGGAGGGGAGAGAAATAACTTGCTGGTTTGCATAGTCCACATTTAATTATATAGGACTAGATGCTGAGGGAAATAATACTGCTTTATGAAGTGGTTGCTGTTATTCTTATCACAAATCTGTGTGTTGGTCAGAGTTTTCCTGCTGTGATAACATATCTGAGGCAGTGAACACATTGAAGAAAGATTTACTTTACCTCATAGTGTCAGAACTCTAAGTTTGAAGTTACTTAGTTGCAATTTTCCAAGCCTATGAAGAGATGGACCATCATCATCATCATCTCTGGAAGACTATGTGTTACCAAAGATGTGGTTTTGGACTACCAAAAACTGCATTCTTGCTTGATCTGTTAAAATAAATCTTTGATCCAGAGCAGACAAAGTTTACAGTCAAAACTCACAGGAAAAGTATTGATTAGATTAGGGGACTTGTGTGGTTTTCTTCAACTGTTAATTATCCCAGCTCCAACATACAGAGCAGGTTTCTGAGTTATTCTTGTATCAACCACCTTGGGGTGACACAAGAGTAAATATCACCTACCTATAAATATTTCTTTCCATACAACTGCTGATGATATTTTTCTTCTAAATATTCTACTATCAATAACAGGAAAATTGTTGAAAGAGGCCACTTATTTGTTTCCCGGCTGCCCAGACTCCTGAAATAATCACACAGAAACTGTATTAATTAAATCATTGTTTGACCCATTAGCTCTAGCTTCTTATTGACTAGCTCTTACACATTAATTTAACCCATTTCTATTAATCTGTGTATCACCATGTGGCTGTGACTAACTGGAAAAAGTTCCAGCATCTATCTCTGGAGGGGGATACATGACTTCTCTCTGACTCTACCCCTCTTTCTCCCAGCATTCACTTTAGTTTTCCCTGACTACTTTCTGCCCTGCTCTGCTATGGGCTCAAAGTAGTCCTTTATTGACCAATGGTATTCACAGCATACAGAGGGGAATCCCACATCAGAAAAATTTTTCACCCTACTTGATTATTTGAAAAAAGTGAAGTTAATTTAAAAATTAAATGAAATTAAATATTAACAGCTATTTACTAAAGTGAAAGAATACTTCCAGCTTTCAATAGCCATAGATGAATTCTTTTGGCATGTTAAGTCTCTTTGACTAATTCCTATAAGATTCAAATATATTATATGGAGCATATGCTACTCAAGGAGCACTTCCTTGAGATGGGTATATTCCAAGCAGTAATAAGACTGCTTATTGATAATGGCAGCTTTTAGAGCATCAAAATCAGCATATTAAATACAAAGTACAGAAATCACACCCATCCTAAATTAAGTAGCGAAAGGTGAAGGTCTATTTGTATTTTTTTTTTTTTTTTGCCATTCTAGGTCAGAATATGGAGTAAAGAAAATTGTGTAGGGCAAGGAAAATAACTGCTACAGGACATGATTTTAAAAGAGACATTTAGATGGTCTAAATCTAATGCATTGGGGGGGCCAGTAACCTATGAATGTGTCTTTTTAAATAACACGGGAAGTCAGGTGAAAGGACAGGCCAAGCCAGGAATTTTTAAAAGATGGTTATTACAATCATCCTAGTCAATGCCTGCAGTGCAAAAGTCTCCACAAGACTGGCCAGACCTGAGGAACTACTCTTTATCTCTTGTCATTTTTGGTGAAAGTATTCTGGTACTTGTAGGAGTAACGGCCTCAGTAACAAGCATCTGAAGAAGAAAAAAAAGGAAATAGATTCTGATCACTGAACAAGTAGGTCATTGAACTCACACTGTGAATTTATGAAAGTCTGTGACATAGATTTGCAATATCTGGGTCAAACACAATAAGGAAGAGACTCTGGTGGGTAAGTCAAGTAAACCAAGACAGAGGTTTGGGCCATAGACTTCTGGACTCATGTGTGATTTAATTTCAAGTTATTTCCATTATTTAGAAAAGGTTATTTTTACACTGATTTCCACACTGCTTCTTTCCAGATTAGCTTTGAAAGATCCAAACCTGTCTAATAAAAAAAAATAAAAATGATTCCATAGAAACTATAAAAGACAGAACAAGAAAATGAGGTCAGGGTACACAGTATGTTTCAAAAGACATCTTCAAACAAAGAGTGGACTTGTTATCCAACACGCCCTTGCTTCCCCTCCACCAGAGATCACTGCCATCAAGGCCTCATAAAGATTCAGTTATTCCTGAATTCTCGAAATATGTGAGTGCTTGCTGGAAGGGCAATGGTAGTGTGACTCTCTGACAGGACTGTCACTTTGGATGTTGTAAGCTGCCACCTCACCTTATAATGTTTTACACCAGCCTCTAAGTAATGGGTGAAGGATAATTGGAAACTCTCCTTCCAGCAACAGAGCACCATGTCATCTGATTTTACATTATGTGCCCTTTTCATAACAAAAGAGACCATTACCAAATCCCTCATGCTGCCCAGAGCATGTTTTAAATCTACCGGAAAACTTAACTAAATTACAGCTCTTACACTGATTTTTGTGCCCCATGTAATCTAAGTCAACCCACGTTTCAGTTTTATTTTGAGATTTATGCTCAGCTCAGCACCTCTGTATTATTTCACTCCATTTTCTAGATGCATTTCTTCCCGACAGCAAGAAGGTTGCTGTTTCCAAATGATGATTAGAACTTAAAAGGAAAATACAGAAATGTGTTGTTTCTTTAGATTAACTACACAGAATACAGCAACTTTCTAATTTTCATGTAATAGTTGATGAAGAGAGGTAAGTAACAAGTTCCATCAACTCCAGGGTGTTCTCAGAAAAAAAAAATGTAGTTTCAACCAGGAGATGTAGTAACCTAGCAACTGTACTCCAGAAGCCTCATTCATGGAAGCTGATGTGGAGATGTAGCTACAGGACTTTGAGCCATAGTCTCCATCCATAAAGAAATGAAGCCCATAGGAGGTTTGACTCCCAAGGTGAGAGCATTTTTCATGATGAAGAAGGAGAAAGCTGCCAAGTCATAGCTAGTGGCAGTCAGATTTATAAATGGGTCTTTTATTCAAACTCTTTCTTAGTCACTTTCATTGAATCTAGGCAAATTATTTGATTATTCCCCCATAGTAAAAGAAACAGTGCACAAATTCCATCTCCTTGTTTCAGGAAATCTGGAAACTTCAACTGTATATGGATTAGACTTCATAGTTACCATAAAAAAGTCCAGATAGCCTAAAAGAAATATTGAGACAGCATGTAGAAAGTAAGAAGCCCTAAGATTAGAGGGTGAGAAAGAGCTTTTCCATCTAGTGTTTTAACAGGATCTAGTGTCCATCTGATTAATCAACCAAATGCAGCCCAGGTAAGACCAGTCACCAGCTCCAAGTCAATAATGCAAGATGTATTATCTTGCAGCATTTCATAAGACAGATAAATATGATACTACTATATATTGAATAACTGATAAATATTTGTTGGTCTGACAAATAAACTGGCAATGAAAAGTCAGCTAAACTCTCTGGAAAGGAACTGATAATAAGCTGAACAATAAATGCCAAAGACCTGAGCTCCACGGTATGTTGTTCATTGAACAAAATTAGAACAAAAAGAGAAACCTCAGCCCAGATTACTGAAGTCAACAAGGCATTTAGCATAAATGAGAACTGAGAAATATCCTAACTTTTGAGGGGGCTTGTCAAAAAAGATGAAAATATGAGCAAATATTATAAATACGTTTTAATGTCATCACGTGAGCTTGGAATTTAAAGTGACTAACCAAGAAAAGAAAAAGGGAAAGCAGACAAGACTGCATCCTCTGCAACATGCTTGGCTCCAGATTTGAACTAAATGAGACCTGAACTCAAATTAGAACATCATCTACCTTACACAGAGCATTTCTCTGCTAAGGGAGTAGGTGTAATCATCAGCAGATTATAATAACTCTCAACACTGAACATGACTCTGTGCTAACTTGTAAGGTTGACTATTCTTGAGAAAAACCATAGAAACATTGCTATTTCCTTCCTTGTACCTAGAATTTACACAGAGACTATAAAACTCAGATTCAAAACCATGACTTACAGTTAAACTTTAAATTTTAATATACTTTCATGTTTATTACCCGATAATTAGATAAACGTGACATATAATTTTATCTTACATAATTATTCTTTCACTTTTTGTATTTTACCTTTATACCTTCAGCACTTAACATCAATAAACACACACACACACACACACAAGGGATCCCAAGTTACTATTTTTATAGTGTCTGATCACTGGGATTATAACAGGAAAAGATTCTCTGCTCATTTTAAGGTGCATTGCTTGTTCAACAGCTGCAAGTCAAAGATATTTTAAGAAGGATATAGTCAAGTTTAAGACTGAGTAAAGTAATCTGTTATTTTCTAATAATGAATTCATCTATTTCTATGTAGAGGTCATAGTAAATAGCTCCTGCCATGTACTATTAGAAGAGAGTGTACTAAATGAACAAGGAGAAAAGACTTTGCATGGGAAAGCCACCTATGAAAAAGCATCCCTTTAGAAATGAGAAGAAGAGAAGATGAGAGTTATATGCCAACCATAATGAGACTTAGTGACTTTGTGTAGAAAAAGTAGACAAGATTGTTAAAAGAGGACAGCAAAGCCTATGATATGAGTACTGGGATGAGCAATGACAATTGATGCTTTCTTGACATGAATTCCAACAATAAGCACCTGAGAAAGTGAAAGAAGTTGTGTTGAGTCTCTTTTAAGGCATGCAGGTGACAGGACCTAAGAATATGTTATCTTTATAATCACCTCTTCCCAAGAAGAAAACAAGTGGTCAGTCCTAATATAACCTTGAATAACTGACACCAGCACTAATGTTGTTCCCTTCCTTGGAAAGAACTGACTGTCAACTGCCATATGACCAAAACAGTTCAAATAGAATTTTGCTACTGGAAGAAACTTCCAGAAATTGAATAGGTGTTTTCCCAACTTGCATTCCCTACCTTGCTTTTCTGCTTGTTTATTTGATTTGTCTTTTCTTGATATGTCGCCAGGTTTTATATCAAGTAAAAAAAAAAATGGCAGCCAACACAAGAAAGAAAGAGTTACATACCAGAAAAGCATCCTCTTCCTGATGTTGAGACAGATTTGCAATAGCAGTGACTAGTCCTTAGAGGACGATTGTGAAACAGAAGGGAGAAAGCCCCAAGGCTCAAAACTGAGCCAGAAAACATTGAGAATCAAATGCCAAGGGCATGATGTTCCCAAGGCTGCAAATTGACTCTCAGTTCTAATTACCTTGTGTACAAGGCTGAGTCCTCCCAAAGCCATGGTTAAACTAAGGGTTCAGATAGGAAGGCATTGCTAAAAATAAGGAAAGAAGGGCAAGAAGGAGAAAAGGCAAGCATACCGAGCTGGAGGCTGGGGAGTTCAGGTGACATCCAGGGCTCCACTTCTTCCCACAGGGTCATTTAGGAAGTCTCAGTCTCATATAGGACAGTACATGCAAAATTTAATAGCCCCAGAAAAACTTGGTTGATTGACTACCATAGCATTTTAAAAAGCCTGACTATAAATTATGTATCTGCTGCCGCTAGTTTCAACACATTTCTGCTCCATGGGCTTCTTAATTAAGTACAACAGTGTTTGGATAATTATACTGTGCCACACAGATACGTGTTTATGTTATCATAGCAGAAACAAATAATTTTAATACTTTTTAAACAATGTCAAACTTCTGGACAGCTGTAAATAGCAAATTACTGAATTATTCGAGTTTAATTAATTTTCCTCATGTACCGATGATGCCCAATATTTGACAATATACTCCTTGACGAGATATTCTTTACATGGCCAGATTACAGTGCTCCAAATCAAGAGATTGGCACCCATCTTCTAGTCTGCTCAAAATCTTCCAAGTCTCAATAGTAAGCTAGGTAAGAAAGGCCAAAAACAAAATCAAAACCCTTGTTCAGGATCATGCCCACATGCATTTGCTGCATCTCTTTAGCCTCCTTGGGTCAGGATATGACCTCAGTTTGCCCTTGATGGTGGTGATGTTGACACTTTTGAGAACAAACCAGTTGTTCACAGACTGCCACTCCTTAGTGTTTCTCCAAATCTTCAAATCCATGGTCAAGTCTGCCTTTCCCCTGCTTAAAACTGAAACTGTATGCAGCACAGAAGGCGTTCATTAGCCACTGCTACCGACTTTGCCAGCCTCTCTTCTATTGTTGCCTCCCCAGTTCCAGTATCCATACCTCCACCCTACTCCATGCACCACCACCCTTCGGGAAGCTCCTGTTTCACTAGACATGGCTTTTCCTACCATAAGGAAAAGTAGGAGGCAGATGGGACCTGAGTGAGAAGTGTTCACTATGTGGAGTTTTCACTTCTCAGACCCTCTCTGCAGAGCTCTTGGCTCCCTATATTCATCTGCATAAGCTTGGGTTTTTTTTTTTTTTTTTTGAAGTGATTTGCTATAGGTCAGATCATTCTCTTCTTAAGGAATTTAAAACTGTTCCACACACTTACGTCTTTAGAAATTAGAAACAAATCTGGTTTCATTTAGAGCACCAAACTGTCAATTGTGGGCCCTTAAACATTACAGAAGTGTAACTATTGGAGGGAAATCTCTTCCAGGCAATGTTAATTTCAGTGATGACCGGATTCTGTTTTGATATTATCTGTTCCATCATATCACATACATGTCAGCAGTTTGCTAAATTGCACCTGTTGGTCACATGCTACTGTGACTTTATGCTGTTGTCTCACCTCAATTTTCTTCTTCTGTTTCAAATTAAAACAGCTTTTTCTTCCATGAATTCTTCCTCAAGATATTTAAGATTCAGTTATCTATGTATCCACCATGGATACTTCCTGTATTGTACATTTTGTTAGCATGGAAGTCATGTTTAATTCTTATGTGTCTTCAGTACTTCATACCAGCAGGCAGGCAATACATCGTATGCCACACAAATAAATTGATGACCAATGCCGTAAAAGAACAAGTGTGTGGGTTCGGTTTCTGTTTGTTTGTTTAGGATTAGACTAAACAATGTGTTCCAGGCTGCAGTGCAAAGAGTTATAGAAATGTACAGATAGGAAACAAGATATTAAGGAGACAATGAAGGAATGGCAGCCACATTACAGCAGCCAAGTCCTATTGCTTAATAAAGAGCCAGGTATGCACTGACTAACTTCTAATAATAGGCTTGGCAGCTATGAGCAAACACATGGAAAGTCCCAGGAAGTACCACTAAGGGCATCGTATGAGTAATTCTATCAGACAAAACCCAGATTGAACCTCAAGCACGATGCAACACAAACACAAGTCAACCAAAAGTGTCACACAGGGGTGTGAAGCTGGCGTCTGTGTTGGGAAATCATCCCTACAGGACTGTGGGGATTTGAACTGTATAAGGTGATACAATCTTATAAAAACGTGTAGAAACAGAGGTGTCTCCAGGTCTGTTTACACAACAGTGGTTTAATACTTTAGGGAGCATCTCTTAAACATCAACCACCATCACTACCAATATTAATATTTTCACAAGTAGCACTATTTTAGAATAAAAGTATCTAGAACTAATGACAATGTAATCCGCAGTTGTACAATATTAATCGCATGCAGTTTCAACTTCAAATGCTAGATAATTGTGATAAAACACTGTGTGAAATCCTAATGGCAGCAATATTTTCACATCTTTCTGTTAAATATAGATGTCTCACAGGTACTGAATCAGTGTGCACCAGCCATAAGATTCAGAATGACAAATTTCTATTAGTAGCAATGTTGTTAACATGGGAAAGTTTCCTATATATCTAGGGTACATATGGTTTTTAATATTTCACTGTGATTTTTCTTTTAGGGATGGTTAGCTGCCCTTGTAGAGTAGCCCACCAGAGTCAGTATTTGCTTTTGTTTGTCTGTGTGTTTCCTTTGCTAAAATATTAAAACATATCATGAGAAACCAGTAGGATTTTTGCTTTACAAAAATAATACTTGGGTAACATTAAATCCTGTGTGATTTGTGCTTTTTCTAAATAAAGTTGATAGTTGTCTCTATTTTATATGGATGAAGTCAATAGAGGAATAGAAATCTATTCTATATGGATGAAATTAATGGAATAATCACTTTTGTAAATAGTATTTAATATTTATGATGGATTCAGGAGACTGCCAGATTCTGTCACTTCAGAATTTTGAGCCACTCAACATTTCTGTATTTACTTTATGCATTATAATACATTCTGAATTATAAGAAGTTATGCAGTTTACTTTTCACAAAGCAGTCAAATGATTATTGAAACATATGTTTTACATGCTAGAAATTATCATGTAAATTTATCAAATAAAACTGCAGTGAACCAGGCCAATGAACCAAGGCTGGGAACCCGTTTTATCTCTTGAGTACTGTATGGTGGAAAAAGAGAACAGAATTCTACATGTTTCCTTCTGACTTCCACAAGTGTGCTGAGGCATGTACATACACACATACATACACATATACACACACATGCACGCATGCACGTGCACACGTATGCATACACACACAAAACAAATGTAAAACAATTTTAAAATCTTCTGTGAACCAATCATAAATGACCAAATAATGACTCACTTTCATTATAAACTTTGCATTCTGTCAAAGAGCCACAGAATGGAAACTTTTTAGTAGTGCATTGCTCTATCTTCTAATAATATTTCATCTGATAACATTTCATCTTTATAAAATTATCATTGCAATTTGTTTTGTCAAATTATTCTAGCAAATATTATTTTCAAGAGAACTGCAGAAGTATACAAGGTTATATTTCAGGTATATTTTGAAGTTCATCTACTAAAATAGAAATGAAAATCTTAATATTACCTTACGATAATTTGCTTCCATGAACCGTTTGTGGACCAAGGACAATGTGTTCCAATAAAAAGATTCTGATGTTTTAAGCCAATAAAACCCTGCTTCAAAAATTTTAACAGATACAATGGCTTTTCTGGTATGATATTCAAAGATAACATAGACAAAACTTCATGTATCAGTTTTAAAAATAATGATTATCTGTAAGGGCAAATAGTTCACCTATTTATCTTTCAAATATTTGTTAAGGAATTTCTGTACAATTTATTAGTTATCCAATATGTAACCCTTACATTTGTGTTTACAGAGGTAAAAAGTAATTAAAATCATTATCTGGAAAAAAGAAAACAGAAATGAAAATAAATGATAAATCTTAAAATGGATAAATTAGGATTCAATTATTTCCATAGAGCAGAGAACCTGATTAAAACCAGTCAATAACTAATCTGTGGATTTTAGCCTAGCTTTTATTTAGTGCTGACTACAAATCACAGGTCTAGCACAGAGAAAGACCGATCAATGTCACAGTCAGTGCCCAGCTAGAAAGAAGTAAGTCAGAAGACATCCGCCAATACACTGTACCTTTGGGGTGCCATCAGCTGAAGACCTCGCAAATAATAGCCTGATAGAGCAGGCAGTCTAGATCAAATTTACAAAAGAGGAAGAAAGTTTAAACCCCAGTTTTGTAGTGATTACAAAATGCTTCAGCTGTGTTTAAATATTTAGTGAGCAAAAGCTTTAATTTGATCATAGATTATAATCTAAAAAGTGACCACAATATCTCAGTTCTTCAACTCTTTGTACTAATCCTTCCAAAATAAATAAAAGATCCTTACTTCAGTGAAGTTGGAGCAAGAGTTTCACAAAAGAAATAATGATCCTCCTGGAACCAGTTGTGTCTCTTAAAAATGTCTCCTCCACAGTAATGATGGCTTCACCATAGCTTCAGGGTGTTCCTCTTCTGAAACCACCTAGCAAGGTACAGCAAGAGCGAATAGTGGACAAAAATTCAATATTTAAGAATGTTCAAGTAATAATAAATCATAAAATGATTCAGTAAAAAAGAAATCTTACTATCCAAGGTGCTTTCCTTCTCAGTTGACCAGTAGCCTAACTCAATGACTGAACAGAAAATCAATAATCCAACTCAATGACTGCGTGGGTAAAGCTTCTGATTACTTCTGGCAGGTACTTTTTATTTTATTATACTATTCAAATAAAACCATCTACTGTAAGTGTACAGTAAAAAGCGTCATGAAATTATATTTTTTCAGTTAATCAACTATTTTGATTGACTTTTACAAAACACTAAGTTGGTACAAGAGATGGAGAGAGAGAGAGAGAGAGAAAGAGAGAGAGAGAGAGAGAGAGAGAGAGAGCATGCATGCATATTTTCCTATCATTGCCATCATAACAAGATAAAGAATATTTCCAATAGTCTCCCAAAACTTCCAGACTGTGATATTAGAATTTCTGTCCCTTGGTGACACCACCCACATTTTAAAGTTCCATGGCCTTAATGTAGGAAAGCACAGTCGGATATATTCTTTGTCACAGAACACTTCACAAGCATCACTGCTGAAAATCCCTTTTCTCAAGGGTTACATTCCAAATTCCATTTTGAACACACAGATCAAGACAAAACAAGTCAAACTGCGCTGCGCTTTCTCAGTTTTGTGCATTGGGTTGACACTGCATTCATCTCTAGGGCACCAGTGCTCTCTGCCCTGTATAACACTAGACTGCTCTAACTGACAACTGGTGTCACTCCTGACAATTTCTTCTTCATCCTTAAAATGATGCTTTCTTTTGCAACCTTCTCTTGGGCTTTCTGAAGATTCATTAGATGTGATTCTTCTGTCTCTGCATTTCAGGAGTCTTCTCTACTCTAAATCTCAATATATAAGCCATTTGCTCTTCCTTGAAGGCGTCGTTGATCAACTCGTCCTCCTTCGCTCTGGGCTCTTCCTTGCAAAGTGCTAGTCTCAGCTTCCACTTGCTCACTCTTACATCCCACACAAAATTTTCAATGCAATATTGACTAAATCCTCATCCCTTTCCTACTGTGGGTTATCTCACTGAATCCATAAAACTTGATTATTTCATGATTGAATCATGAAAAAAATAAGTAAATAGTAGGCTATTTACTTCAGATTCTGAATTCTAGCTATTACAGAAACTGGACAGGTATATTACACATCACAGAGAGGGATACACAGAAAGGCTATGGGGATTTTGGGCATGGGGAGTTTGCACCATCAAAACTCACAAATATGCAAAACTTCTGCTTGCTGGATGTCTCTGTGGATTTCTATTTTCTTCATGAATATTTTTTCTGGTAATGTTTGTTGTTGTTTTTGTTGTCCTTGTAGCTTTATCTGCAGCAAATAGTGACTGAAATAAATTTATGCCTATAACATATAGGAGTATTTATGGAAGTCCTCTTTGGCTGAATAATTCACTGCCTTCTCTAACTGTATCCAATCTATATTATGTTTTCTCTTTATTATTGTGATTCTACAAAAACAACACCAAGAACCTTGTCAATTGCCTACCTTTGGGCCATAATAGACAATCCTCTACATTTCAGAATGCATTGCTACTATTCAGGTTGAACACCAAAAGGTTACTTTTCAGCTTTAGAAGTTTGTAAGCAATAATATCAAAGCATGCCCAATCCAGATATTGAGTTCAGGGTTGTGTCCCAGGTGTAATCATATAGACTGAAGAGGCAAATCAATTATACTCACAAATCTTCGCATTGTAAAAATAAGAAAAAGTGGGATGTGACAATTCTTTTTAGCAGTTTAGATTAACTCTTAAGTTTCTTAAAATTAATCTAAGGGAATGCATTTAAAATGAACTTTCTTTCAGAAGCCTACGTAAGCATCTTGAATAATTTACACAGTTTTTTCAAGACCAACAGTGTAATAAATAAATCTAGGTTGTCAAATCTAAATACTTTTGACAAAATAGAGCAGAAAAAATAAAAGTAAATAAATAAATTTCAGAGGAAACCAGCTTTAATCTGCTAAGATAGTGATGATAAAAAGAACAGTAAAAACTTCAAATAAATGTGATTTCTGATGTCTTCATTAGCAACAACAATGCTGTTAGTTTATGTCAAATCTGTCTGCAAAACTAGAAAGTTATAAAATAAAACATAAGAAATTCAAACAACATTGTGAAACCAAATAAATTTTAGGGAGACAAATTTGAGCCAATTTAAGACAATTTAATGGTGCAAGCCATTCTTGACTCTGGACATTTAGAAGCTAGGATTGAGAAAGATCTGGTTACTAAAAAAATATAAACACAAATTTGGTATAATTATTGTCTTTGAGAAGCTTATGTGCCACTAGAATACACATACACACACAAACTCTAAATGTATACACACATGTTATACATATGTATCCACACATATAGTATGAAAATCAAAGGAAGAGGTAAGACCATTTGGGAAATAAAGCAAAAACACAGTTTCTTGTGAATTATAGATAAAATTGATTGGGAAATCTGTGGACAATAGAGAATAGAGATACTGCATTTCAAAGATTTATTTCTTCTTGCTTGCTAGTAAATGCTTCTCTTGGGGTTGGCATGACTTCGGGGCCTTTATGACAAAAACAAAAGAGGAAGAGACTTTGAACATTACACCTATCACTGGAAGTAGTTTGCCAATTAAGACAAAAGACATCTAATTTCCTCTTTAAATATTACAAGAACACTATAATGATGTCTTAGATCAGAGTCTATTTGGTAGGCCAAGCATTTTCTATTAGTAATTCTGTGTAGACAGTTTTGTTTATTAAATATACATTAGAGGAAATGATTTCTCTCCCTTTCAAGTCTAGACTTAAGGCACTGCAGATGGATTCTTTTAAATATATGGAAACTAGCTATGTTTATTTTATGAATCAGGAAGTCTCATAACTCTCAAGACCCATATCCAATTTGTATCTCTAAAGTGACTTTTTATAAACTAGAATAAACATGCCATCTCATTTTCTTTGCATACTGTGGGCTATTTATCCAGAGCAAAAAAAAATGTATTTGAGCCTATTCATTCACCATGTCTTAAAAATATATGCCTGGGTGATGCACATAAAAAGTGTATCAGTCACTTAAAAAACAGGAAATGTTATGCAGTCCATTGTAACCTGTCCCAATCTCTTGACATTTTATACATGTTTATTTTTTTAATAAAACATTTTTTTTACTAGTCATGAGACCCAATGTCTCCCTTTACAAATAAAAGTGAATACCTGTTAAGCAGTGTGGAATTTGCAAAGTGCTTCTGTTGTTCAAGAACCAGCAATCACAACTGACCATTGGGTTCTAGTTAACCAAGAGATATGCTCATTCCTGGTGGCCCACTTCTCCCATCTCTCACCCCTCCCCCACCGGAGGAGAAAGATGTGCCTCGGAAACTTACTAATAAATCACGTAACTCGTAGTAAAATATAAAATAATAGAAATGGATTAATTTAAGATATAAGAGCTAATCAATAAGAGCTAACCAATAAGAAGCGTTAGATATAGGCCAAGCAGTGTTGTATTAAAAAAGACTTCTGAGTGATTATTTCAGGTCTAGGCAGCCTGGAAATGAATGAGCAGTCTCTGACTACACTTAGTTGCCTGTAGTTCTTGTGTAGGGTTGAGACCTTGTATGTTTCCCTGGTCTGTGGTAAAATGTTTATTTTTGCTGTCCATGTTCAGTTTGTTTTAAGATGGTTATACACATTAACCAGATTGAGCAAACTGTATTTATGTACTTAGAAATATATACACAACATAAAACACACGTACACACACACACACACACACACACACACACACATGTTCCCATGGGCAGGTTATCTGGGGTAATCTAAAAGTGGGTAGTTTAGAAAGCCATGAAAATGAAGTGTCTTTCAGTCCTTTGAGATTCGACTGTTGAGAGTTTTCTGTTTAGCTTTGTACCCCATTTTTATTGGATTATATGTTCTTTTGATGTCAAGTTTCTTGAGTTCTTTGTATATTTTGGACATCAAACCTGCATCCAATGTGGTGTTAGTGAAGATCTTTTCCCAATCTGTAGGCTACTGTTTTGTCTTGTTGACCATATCCTTTGCTTTACAGAAGCTTCTCAGTTTCAAGAAGTCCCATTTGTTAATTGTTGCTCTCAGTGTTGGTGCTCCTGGGGTTATATTTAGAATGTGTTTGCCTGTACCAATGCATTCAAGTGTACTTCCCACTTTCTCTTTTATGAGGTTCAGTGAAATTGATTTTATGTTGAAGTCTTTGATAAATTTGGACTTGAACTTTGTGCATGGTAATAGATGTGAATCAATTTGCATTCTTCTGCATGTTAATAGCCAGTTATGCCGTACCATTTGTTGAATATATTTTCTTTTTTCCATTTTATATTTTTGGCTTTTTGTCAAAAATCAGGTGTTTGTAGATGTGTGCATTGATAGACGGGTCTTTGATTAGATCTCATTGATCCTCCTGTCTGCTTTCAAACCAATACCTGGATGTTTTCATCACTGTAGCTCTATAGATTTTGAAGTCCAGGAATGTGTTGCCTACAGATCTCCTGTTGCACAGGATTGTTTAGACCATCTTAAGACTTTTTTTTTTCCATATGAGGTTGAGTATTTTTCTTGAGAGGTCTGTGAAGAATTTCGATGGAATTTTAATGGCATTACATTGAATCTCAAAGGGTTGAAAGATACATAAGAAACTACCCAATATCCTTAACCATCAGAGAAATTCAAATCAAAACAACTCTGGGGTTCCATACCTATCAGAATGGAACCCCAGATCAAAACCACTGATGTCAGCTTATGCTTAGAGTATGTAGAGTAAGGGGAACACTCCTCCATGTACCTCCATTGCTGGTGGGAGCACAGACTTGTACAACCACTTTGGAAATCAGTATGGCTATTTCTCAGAAAATTAGGTAACAATCTACCTCAAGACTCAGAAATATCACTGGGTATATAACCAAAGGATGCTCAATTATACCACAAGGGTATGTGCTCAACTATGTTTGTAGCAGCATTATTTGTAATAGCAAGAACCTGGAAACCCTCTAGATGCCCCTCAACCAAAGAATGAATAAAGAAAATATGGGACGTTTACACAATGGAGTGCTACTCAGTGGTAAAAATTAAAGATATCTTGAAATTTGCAGGCAAATGGATGTATCTAGGAAAAACCACACTGAGTGGATAACCCAGACCCAGAAAGGCAAAGATTATATATATTCACCATCAGTGGCTTTTAGACATAAAGTAAAGAAAAACCATCCTACAAGAAATAACCCCAGAGAAACTACACAATAAAAAGGATCTTAGGAGAGACATACACAAATATGCATAGGAAGGTAAAAAGGACAAGAAAAGAATGATTTTGAAAAAAGAAAGAAAGTGAAGTGGCATACCTACCCAGTCTCTGCTTTAGTTCCAGCATCTAGGCTTCTGCCCTGGTTTCCCTTGATGATAAACTCTAGCCTGTAAGATGTAATAAAACCATTCCTTCCCAAGTTGGTTTCGTCATACTATTTATCACAGCACCAAAGAACAAAATAAGACATGGGGTATAATTATTTCAGTAAACAAAACTAGGAATTAGCATAAATACCTGTCTGTCTCTATCTCTGTCTCTTTCTCTCTGTCTGTCTCTCTCTTCTCTCTCTCCCTCTCCTCTCTTGGTAAAGCCTTCTGGTTCTTCTGACCCCATCTGCTAAGTTTCTGGGATTGCAGGTCTGAGATATCAGGCCAAGTTTATGTTGCACTGAGCACCAAGTTCAGGGCTTCAAGCACACTAGACAAGCACTGTGCTTTCTGAGCTACATTCCCCACCAACTTTCAACTCTTCAGAATTGGCTAAATAGTATAAAACAGTTTATCCATTAAACCTCTAGAAATAGGTAGGACGTTACATAGACAATGAAATAGAAGATCAGAAAGATTGTATTTTAAAAGCATAGTCTAATAACCAAAACAACATTAGATAGTATTTCATTAACCATCAAAATCTCAAAATATGCTTATATGTTTATATAAACAACAAAGGCTTTAAAGGTACACAGGATATATTAAAATAGTTGTTTGTTAAAAATGGAATGGGCAGGATAAAAATTTTACTTTCTGTTGTATAAATATATAATTTGAATTTCTGTAATCTTGAGAATACACAAATTACCGAAGTAAGAATCTACTTATGGTTGCTTTCCATATGGAAATTAGCACTATTTTGTTACAGCTACCAAAATCTTAATTATCTTGTCATAAGTAATATATGCAACCCTTCCATTTCTGTGGATGAGAGGATTACAGAACATCAAAATTTCTCTGTAGAAAACCTTAAGGGTAGGTGATCTGTTTGGAAACTATTCCAGTCTTGTGACTCAGGATTGTCAGCGATGAGAACCCATAGCTGTGGCACCTGAAGATTGGTAAAATACACAACCCCAAGACCATCTTACTCCTATTGACCTTGAGCTCTAGCCTTTGCGAGGATTACTAAAGGCATCCCACACAAATTATAGACCAGAGGACTTACTGGTAGTCTGTGATTCACTGACAGATAGCTTCTTTTTGTTCTTATCAATATGTTTAAGGAAGGCTGGGAGATGAGACCAGAACAGTCAAATGGAAATTAAGAGGCTAAAGCCTTGATTCATCTCAGTATTACCTTTCTAGAGTTCATGACTCCAACTGTTTCCATTATGAGAAATCATCTCAGAGCCAGTAAGAACTCAGATTACAAACCATTCAAGAGTTTTATAACGCAGCACATACTGAGAAAAAAAAGAACATGACCCTGTGTGGTTTCTGACACTTATATTGAAAGTGACCAATAAAAGATATTCTACACATGGAATGTGTTGTTTCTATAAATATTTATTTATACACATCCAAGGGAAAGGTCAGAGTGAAAGGCAGAGTGAAATGAAATATGGCCAGAGTAAAATCTAAGTATTACTGAACTATGAAATGGAAAAAGAGAAATGCACATACTGAAAGTGTGACATTCTTGATTCATTCCAAGTCCAAAACACATCGAAGGAAAATAAAAAGCAAGAACATTTCAACAATATGATTTATACTGTCACATCACTTATTTTTTCACTTAATTTAAACCCTGTCATGTTAATAAATAAGGTTAAATAAATGCAATAAATGAATACTATGTAAATCGTATCGCCCATCAATGTAGGCCCTCCGTAGAATTGTGAGAATGAATGCATGCCTCTTTTAAGTATGGAAAATTCCATTTCCTATAACAGCATAAATTATATATCCTGAAAACCTTGCTCAAGAAAGCAAACTGAAATTCTGCAGAAAGTATGATATATGCACTTTTAAATTCAAAACAAAACGTAAGCGAAACTATGAAGGTCTTCGGGTGAAAAGTTTATGAAGCCAAAGAAATAAACACAAGAATTGGCACAAGCACCTTGGCCATGGGGAGCTAGCTGTTCATCTCAATAACTCAGAGTCTGGAGTTGTGATGCATGTAGAAATATAGGTGCCGAACTATTCAGAAATAAAAGCTATAAGTTGCAGTATCTGCACAAAGTTAAGGTGCCCAAGATCTCTGTGTCTAGCAAAAAAATCAACTTCGAAATTGCATATACCAGAATCAGAAGGATATTCAGAAGTAAAATAGGGGACTAAAAATGTTTCATCCCATGAATTAGGAGAGTGCAGGCATGAGAACCTAGGCTCAGGTTGCCAGTATCAATTCACATCAGGTGCCATAGTATCCTCCCATAAGCAGATGTTTCTATGGCAAATGGCAGAGGAAGAAACACAAAACCCCAGGAGCTTCCAGGTTAACATGACTGGTATATACAGTGGCAAAATTAACAAAAGAGGCCCTGTCTCAAACATGACGAACAATGGGAACCAACACATGATATTGTCCTCTGACCTCTGCCTGTAAGCCATGTCACATGCACATCTGCACACACAGAAATGCACAGGTTTGTACATAAGATACAGCTTATAGACACATGCACACATTTGCAAATGGAATAAATTACAAGAATATTTGCAAAAAAACAGCAGTAACAATAATTTCTGATAAGATGTATAAGCACCACACACAGTTGTTACTAGGCAACCATGACACAGTAGATGAGAGGCAGTAATCAGTATTAAGCAAATCAAGATCCTTTCTATTGTTCTAAACAATCAAGACACTAACCAAAGAAACCTGTGCAAAACATCATATTGCAATAAAAGGCAAAGTAGTCAAACAGTGTAGTCTGTGTAACTAAATCAAGAAGAAAAAACACATTAGACTGAAAGTGCTCAGATACCCAAGAATTAGACAGGGGGGTACATGCAAACAGAAGGAGAAAATACAGAACACCCAGTATTTAACAGGAGAAATAGTTCTTGTACTTTGGACTGTTAGAGTGGGAGAAGTGGCTTGTTGGTTCTCAGCCACCCGGCTACCTTCAACCTGAAATAATGACACAGAAACTGTATTAATTAAATCACTATTTGGCCCATTAGCTGTAGCTTCCTATTGGCTAACTCTTATATTAATTTAACCCATTTCTATTAATCTGTATATTGTCATGTGGCTGTGGCTTACAGAGTAAAGTTTCTTCGGTGGCTCCATGGCATCTCTCTGACTCTGCCCTTCTTTCTCCCAGCATTCATCCTAGCTTTCCCTGCCTACTTAAGTTCTGCCTTGCTATAGGTCCAAAGCAGTTTCTTTATTCATTAATGGTAATCACAGCACACGGAAGGGACTCCCACATCATTGGACACTTAAAATTACTTTTAAAAATGTGTTTGTAGGAGTGTTTCCCTGTACTCCACATCCTTTTGAAAGAGGTTTCTGTCCTGCCTGGTCCCGTAGCCTTTCAGTCCCAAATAAACACACAGTGGTCTACATTAATTGTAAACTCATTGGGCTATTAGCTCAGGCTTCTTATTAACTCTTTCTTACATCTTAAATTAGCCCATAATTCTTGTCTGTGGCTTTAACCATGTGGCTTGGTACCTTTTCAGTGAGGCATTGTCATCTTGCTTCCTCTGCAGCTGTGTGATGAATACAGACTGAGCTTTCCTCTCCCCAGAATTCTCCTGTTCTCATTGTTCCACCTCTACTTCCTGCCTGCTTGTCCCACCTCTACTTCCTGCCTGGCTACTGGCCAAACATCATTTTATTAAACAAGTACAAGAAACAAATCTTTACAGGGTGAAACCCTTATCCCACAGCACAAATCCTCTCTAGCATAACTTATCATTGGTGTTTTTTGATCTTAGCTATTCTGACTGGTGCAAGATGGTATCTCAGAGTTGTTTTGATTTGCATTTCCCTGAAGGCTAAGGATATGAACATTTCCTTAAGTGTCTTTCGGCTATTTGAGATTCTTCTGTTGAGAATTCTTCTTAGATCTGTACCTCATTATTTAATTATATTGTTTGGAATTTTGATATCCAATTTCTTGAGTTCCTCATCCAGCAACTGATGGAGAAAATATTCACAATAAATTCACAGGGAGAAAAACAAACATTAAAACTGTACATGGATCTATTTATTTTACTTGGCTCAAAAACAATCAGAAATACCTATGAATAGTAGTTGAAACTATCCAAGAAGAATTAGACTAGATTGTCACTGTTAGGGTGAGCGTTTCAATGGTTGTTTTACAATTCTGCACAGAACTGTTTATTCCACTCCAGTGAATCACTAAGAAATTTCTAGTTTCATTACCTGTTGTGAGAAGAGAAACACACCTGTGGCAACTCCCCACTGGCCTTGATGGCAGAGAGTGCCTCATGGAAGTTTCTGTACTACTCCCTCCCTCTTGTCTTTATCTTATACCTCTAGCATGGCTTTGCCTTTCTCATAAATCATACTGAAACCTACTAACCAAAGTACTGATGCGAAGAAGTAAGCTTCCTTTTTATTTTTATTATTTCAAACAATTTTAAACTTAAACACACTTTGATCATATTCTTGCCCTCCCATAAATCCTTCCAGATCATCTCCCCTTCTCCTCATCCCTACCTACCCAACTTTAAGTTCTTTCTCAAGAAACAAACAAAAATTCAAGAAAACAAAATAAAACATCACCAGTACCACCCAAACAGTAAAACAAAACACACACACACACACACACACTTATCACCAAACTACAACACACAAAGACTATAATGCCTTATGTATTGGTCAACTTCTCCTCAACATAGGTCTGCCTTAGAGTGGTTGATATATCCAACGTCACTCCACTGAAGAAAGCCAATGTCTTTTCCTCCTGTTGGTTTATCCTGTGAAGTTAAGTTTTCATTTATTCTTAAAATGAAACCTTTATTCCTAGGAGGTAGTACCATCCTGAGTGAGGTAAACCAGACCCAAAAAGATTAACCTGAAACTTCATCCAGCAACTGATGGAAACAGAGACATCAGAGCACTGAACTGACCTCCCAAAGTCCAGTTAAAGAGTGGGAGGAATGAGAATATGAGCAAAGAGATCAAAACCATAATGGGTACACACACTGCAATAGTCTACCTGTGCTAATGGGAGCTCACAAACACCAGCCAGACTGTGAAGAGACACGCATAGGGCCAAACTAGTCCCTCTGAATGTGGATGACAGTTGCATGACTGGGGAAGACTGAGGGACCACTGGCAGTGGCACCAGGATTTATCCTTACTGCATGTACTGGCTTTTGGGGAACCCATTCTCTCTGGATGGATACTTTGTTCAGCCTAGATGTTGTCAGGATGGTCTTGGGCCTTCCCCAAAGCAATGTACCTTACCCTCTCTGGGGAGTGGATGAGCAGGGGAAGGTGGGAGGGTATATGGAGAGGATGAGAGAAGGGGAGGGAGTAGGAACTTAGATTAGTATGTATAATGATAAAAGACAGTTTGTTTTCTTTTTAAAAAGAAAAAAGAATGGAGGTAGCTTGTACTCTGGCTGAAGCTAAATATCTGAAATAGTGTGGGTTCTGTTATAAACATAAGAAAATGTGAACCTGTCTCCAAAATCCCAAGAAAAGAAACAAAACCCAACACATACCAGGAAATCTTCCTTTTGACCAAAGTGGGTGAAGTGTAGTTAGTATTAAGTCAAGGGAATCAGGCTCAGAAGAAGAAAATAGAAAACTCTTGCAAGGCGCCTTGTCCTTGTCATCAAAGCAGTCACTAATGAAGAGTTTTGTGAAAGATACAAAAGTGCAAACAACAACCAGGGTTATTTCACCCAGAGAGAGCTCATATCCCAATCCCAAAGAAATTATCTACTTTCTTTTGATTTTGGAAGTGTCTTAAAGATGAAAGTTGAGGAGTTATAAAATGAATACAAAAATTATAGGTGTGGCAATAGTACTTACTCAAATATTCCAGTAAACAGCAGTGATTATTATCATATTTTAAAGATTACAAAACAAAAATTAATGAAACAAGGTAGTAAATCCAAGTTTTTAATCACTCTTTTAACACATTTTTCTTTAAAATTTCTCTTTCTTTAGACTGGCCTCACTGAGAAATGTCACAGTATTGTTTTAAAAAGTTGCACTGTGTTGGCTGAACTTTAATGGGGAAATAAAATCTCAGGAGAGAGAAAATAATTTTAACTCAATGTATTTGCCTTCGACACAAGTGAAAATGGAATTGCACTTGAAATAGCAAGAACTGTAACATTTACACACAGAAATAGAAACCCATCAGAGGTCTGCAGCCGAAGAGGAATAACTAGAGTGAGGCGCAAGTCAATTGCATACTATGAAATTTAAATGTGCTGTAAGTAATTAAAATTAATGTAATTGAAAGTACTTTGCACCATGGTTCATTTAGGTTATTTAAATGTTGCACCAGAAATACCTAAAATATTTTGGGCAAAACAGAAGACAAAAGTAATACTTTCCATCTGTTTTAGGTGCCATCTCATAGACACCTGGTCATAATAGATAGAGGGACAGATCATACTAAGGTAGGACAGAAGGTGTGTAATCCATATTCTCTTTTAACTCGGGCATATTGAGCTTGAGAAAGTAACTAAAGTTTTCATTTGTTTGGAATATTTCTAAGTCACCACATATTTAAAACTTCCTCCTATCCAAGGCATGCTAAGATATTTAAAGTTTCAGTAAGATTAGACAGTAGGAAACATGTGAATATTAACAATAATAATACTAATTATTAATAATGATAGCATAGACAGACCACACAGATATAGAGCTTACATAGATATGAAAGTATTAAAAGATTAAAATTGTCTCTCAAATGTGAACTGTTTCAATTATCTAACATGAATTTAGAAAAACATATAGGTAGGTAGATAGATGGATAGAGATGACTCACAAAAAAAGTGAAAAAAAAATAACAGTTTATTTTACAATCCCATTGGCTTAGATGTGACTGACATAAACCACAATTCTCAGTTGCCTGAGATTATATGGATTAGGAGAGAAGATGAGTTAACTGTGTTCCATTAGAATGCTCTTTAGACAAGGGTGTGTCCATTTGCAGACTGAACAGAAACATGCATAAGGAAGGTGTGCAAGTAACAGAAGGGGAAAGTAAACAAACTACTCTTGAATAGTGGATGGCTGTAATTGTGAAAATGTGTTCAAACCCAGGGGAACTCTGAAGCCACGTGAAATGTGGTTTAGACTATCCCACAGCAGGTATGAAATTGTGACATTCACTAGTCACTTGCCACCTTCAAATCTTTATGCTCTGGTTGAAGATGTTAGTTAATTTTAGTTACCAACATTACTGAGTATGTAGAAATACCCAGGATATCTGCAAAATAGGCTTCTTCAGGGAGTGACTGCAGGGTGTTTCTAAAGGAGGAGTATATGAGTGGTGAATCAAGTTTAAGCACCATTCAACCAGCTTGGGACCTGCAATAAAGATAAAATCAGTAGGAAGGAGAATTTGAGTTGTTTCTCCTGGAGCTGGGATCATTCTATCGCCATTAAACATCAGAATTCCAGAATCTCAGATTCTCAGACTGTAAGACAAAAAACAGTCCCATCCCTTGTAGTGTTCAGACCTTTGAACTTGGAATGAAAATTCCACAATTTGCTTATCCGATTCTAAGACTTGAATCCCTGGATTTCATGTGATCTCTTGTGGAACTTCTCAGCTTTTAGACTCATCAGTGAATTACCCTAATAAATCTTAATTTTTATTATGATTTCTATGTAATTGGAGACATGATATCAAAATCTTAACAGGGATAGGTGCTGATGCTCAGCCTATGCTTCATATAATGCGTTTCAGACCATTATCCTGGAGCAAGGTACCAGAACTATGACAGAACTTAAACTACCTGGGAACATAAAACTGCAATAACTAGGAAAGAGGAGGTAAGGCATCAGAAGGTGTCTGTATTTGTAGGTATTAATAACGCACAAAATGCTAGTTCATCTAAAAGAGGCAGAATAAATGACTAGTACTGAAACCCGGAATTTCTCTGTTTGTTCTTCGAATTGTGTTAAAGCAGTCTTTTGTCTTCCCCCCCCCCTTTTTTTTTTGATTGGAGTATATAAGGATATGTAAAATAAATGAGGGTATATTCAGTACTCACTGGATTACTTCCAAGTTCTATCCTACTTCTTTGTATTCCCTTCGTATTTCTGTTCCTCCTACCTAATTTCTTAAATTCAGGTGACCCTACCCTGTAATGTGTGGACCCTACAGAGGCTGGACTCTGACACCCGTGCTGCTAGTGTCCTGTTCAGAAAGTGCTCTCTTGAACCAATGAATTCAGGTATATTCCCTACTGTCTTTTCTATCAGATTTAGGGTATTAATGTCTTATGTTGAAGAGGTTCATTATGCATTTCATGCTGAGCTGTGTGCAGAATAAGGGAAGGGTAAAATCACTACCCTTAATGTGTTTCAAAGTACCCACATGAGGTAACTGAAGTTTTATATATAAACCACACAAGGACATTACAGTACTGGATGGCATATCTAAAATTCCATGAATAATTATACTAAGAAAAGAAGTGCTTTATACTTGAATTTGTGATATGCATTAATTTAGAACATTTTGTCGCTGTACTTTTAGTAGCTTTGAGTTATTTTTTTCCACAATATAAGAACAGAAGGATTTTAGATAACATCTGTAGTTTGGACACAAATCTAACATCCAGAATAATTTTTGAAAAATCAGGTTATCCAAAATATTGTTCTTAGGAAAGGTAAAATATCCTTCATTATTGTGTCCACAATAAGGAAAGTATGTTGCCTTCCGTGCTAAGTTCTCCACTGATACCTGAAACACCATGCATGGAGAACACATCAATGGCATTCTTACAAAGTTTGGGATTAGTATTGTTCAGATGAAATCAAAGCATAAAGAAGGGGTAGAAATAACAGCTTTATTAAAGGTTAAAATGCAGATTTAGTTTTAGAAAGGAAACAATTACAGGAAAATTTTCTTTTAGAAAAAAATCTATCGGATCAGGATCAAAATGAATTTCCATTTCTATTTATTTGATTGATAAAACTAAGGGGTTGAAGAAAAGAAGGGAGTTAGGCTCGCTGCTTGGCTGACATGGGACCTTATAACAAGGATGGTCACCCGGAAATGTATTGTTGATAGGCATTATTGAGCACATGTTTTGCATTATATATATATAATTTATTTATATACACTATTTGTGTATATATAACATATATAATAGTTTGCAAATTTCAGATTCAAAAATCTTTCTAGGTATATCTCAAGATGTCTATGTTTATCTTCAAATAAGGATAACAAAAATAAATGATATTTCTACCTAACTATTCCTTTTCCTTTGAAGTAACGGAATTACCAAATTAATTTTAACTGGTTCTCTTCCACATGGATCTGTTGCACTAAAATCATTTTGCTTAATGTTCTATTTTTATCACTGTAGAATATGCCTGTGAGGAGTGGGAGCGGGAAAAAAAAAGAAAAACTGGTGATTTTGAAACATTTTCTATGCAGAAGCTTTTCTCCTTTCCTCTAGTAAAATCTTACGTCTCTGCCTGTGTAGATGGTCAGAGTGCTCTGGATAACATAGGAAAAAAGAGGAGGAGAGATGGACTAGAGGCAAAAGTTCTCCTTCTTTATCTGCCTCTAACACCTGTCCTTCCCAGAAAACTCCAAGATGTCTTGAGAAACCCCTATGGCTTTTTTCCAACTTAGTTTATAAATCACTGACCTAAATAAAAATGACATACTACACTCCTGCGATGATTTACAAGAATACAAGAATGATTAAATATACCGTCTGTTTCACCCCACCTGCCTCAGCACTCAGGGTTTGTTCTAGGATGTCATTTAAAAGCACCTGGCAATGACTTTTTAATGGTCATCATGAGCCTAATTTTATGTGAAATAACGAAGACAAATTGCTTCATTTAGAATAAAATTTATTCTTTATAAAAATTTGAGATGGTTTACTTTTTCATCATTTTTAGAAAATACACGGGATGAAAGGGTTTATAGTAACAATGAAAAATTCTGCTAGCGTAGAATGTGACATTTGTCAGGGCAGACTTCTCCATTAAACAAACACAGGAGTCACATTGCCTAGGACCCACAATAGCTTTTTAGGCCAATAAAAATATTTTCTTCTGACTAAAATCATAATTTTAGATAAAATGATTCAAAGAATCTGGTCATCAAGGGAAGTATTTCTGACTTAGAATGGTGACAGTGGCCAAACACATGAAACCTGATCCTGGACACACATGTTTTACAACAGTTTACTAGCTACAAACACGGCATCACAGAAGGTTCACATGGAAGTTGAATTAAGGAACAGACTGAGAAATCAGAGACAGAGAGGCCACTGTTATAGTTAATGGAGGAAAGATTCTCCTAGCCCCCACAGAAGAGTGTGAGAGCCTTGCATAGACAATTCTATAAATTGGTGAGAAACTGAAACATAATTTCCTGGGATAGGCAAAACTGTGTCTGATTATCTCGATACAATGACATCTTGAACTTTGCATGCAAATGGATGGAAGCAGAAAACACTACCCTGAGTGAGATAACCCAGGCCCCAAAAATAGGAATATGGTATGTACTCACTCATTAGTGGATTGTAGCATAAACAAAGGACATTGAGCCTATAGTTCATGATCCTAGAGAGGGTAAGTAATAAGGTGAACCCAAAGAAAAACATACATAGATCCACCTGGAAATTGGAAGCGAAAGTTGGGAGCATGGAGGTGAGGAGCAGAGGGGGAGGGGAGAAGGGGAGAGTTGGGGAGAGCTTGGGGGAGTGGGATGGTTGAGATAGAGGAAGGAGGACAGAAGGAGCAGGGAAGAAGATATCTTAATTAAGGGAGGCACTGTGGGTTAGCAAGAAGCTTGGCTCTGGAAGGGTTCCCATGAGTCCATGGGGATGACCCCAGCTAGGACCCTGGGCAGAGGAGGAGAGGGTGCCTGATCTGGCCTTGTCCCATAGTCAGACTGATTACTATTTTGAATATCACCATAGAACCTTCATCCAACAATGGATGGAGACAGAAACAGAGACCCACATTGGAGCACTGGACTGAGCTCCCAAGGTTCATTTGAAGAGCAGAAGGAGGGCGAATATGAGCAAGGAAGTCAAGACCATGAGGGGTTCACCCACTGAGACAATGTGCCTGAGCTAATGGGAGCTCATCAACTCCAACTGGACTGGGAATGAACTAGCATGGGATCAAACTGGTCCCTCTGAATGTGGTTGACAGTTGCGGCAGACTGAGGGGCCAATGACAATGGCACTGGGATTTATCTCTGCTGCATGTACTGGCTTTTTTGGGATCCTATTCTTTTTGGATGCATACCTTGCTCAGCCTGGATGTAGTGGGGAGGGCCTAGGACTTCCCGCAGGGCAGGGTGCCTTGCCCTCTCTTAGAACTGAAGTTTGGCGTGGGTGTGGGGGGAGTGAGAGGGAAGTGGGAGGAGGGGAAGAAGTGAGAATTTTGATTGGTATTACTTTTAAAGTAATAAAACAAGAAAGTTTCAACATACAATTTAAGGAATAAATAAGCATTAATTCCATCGAAACACACATCATATCTCTTACACATTGTGCCATTTGGATTTGCAGTTGTGAAAGTCAGAATAAATTTTCTGCTTTTCTTATCATATGCAAACTTTTCTTTCCAAAATCTCCACCTATAACCTGGCCTCTCACGTTTCATCTCTATCATTCTAGGTTTAGTTTACATCCAAGTCTTTCTTCCTATCCCCATTTTCAGGCTTGCAGTTCCTCTTCATTATTCTTTTTCAGTTCTAAGTATTTAACCTACTGTGTTTCACCACTTGCCTTTAAGTCGTGAGTGTGTGTTAGTATCCAGGTATGTGTTTGAGAATGATCAGAATACAGGAGTGCACACGTGAGTTCATATGTGACTTCCTGCAAGTTGAATTCTGTTTGACAGAGATTAATGTGGAATTGTCGTTACATACCTAATAACACTTAAAAGGATGCCTTGCCCAAAGTGAGTAATCAATGGATGGTATTGAACCGAAATTGTCCCTAAACCAAGAGAGAAAATGTTTCTAGAACTTTAATATCAGGGAAAAATGACATGCCAAATTAGATATGTTTACTCAAAATTAAACTAAACATTAACAAGTAATGTTCTGAATATCAACCCATTAATCTTCTTTATTTCCTCATCCATATGTGAGTGTGCATATTATTCATCCCCATACAAAAAAGTATTGTTGTTCTTGGAAGAATTGCCAAATACAAAAATTGATTTTCCTTCTAATAATTTTTCCCAAAGAGCAGATGCTGCATTTAATAGTTTCTCAGCTATTGGAGCTTTTGAAATACCAGTTAAACAACACTGAACTGATTCCTTTGCCACGGGATCTCAATACATTTTTAATGTACTGCAAATATGAAACAGAAGAATTGTATAGAGAATTCCCTTAACACACTTGGCACTTTTTGTCCCAGAACATATTACATATTGATGGGATAATGTGAAGTGACCCGATAAGGGAGATGCTCTTCATGACTATTTATTGGTTTGAACATGACTATAAATCCAGCAGGGAGACAGCATCACTTTTGTAGAGACAAAAAGTTAATAACATGGGGAAAATATCAATATGTTAAAATTTCTTTCTATAACTCTAAAGGTGCATTCAAAATGGCATTTATGGTATCAATGAGGGGAAAATCTATGCATATCAAACTCACAAAATACTTGATTAAAATTACATATGGAGTTTTGGGCACAAAGTGACAACTGAACAATTTTTATGAACGTTTAAGTTTGTAACAAAACATATTGATTTCATGAAGCCCACCATTTAGGGTCAAAATTACATTTTATATAATTCAACATATGTTTTTAACTTATTTTCTTCAGCAAAGATCTTTTACATAAATACAAGATCTATTTCTGAAGACTTGTTTTGATGTTTGCATATTATTTTTATGTTTTAAGTTACTAATATTCTAACATGAGCACAAAGTAAACATGTGATTCCTTGAGCAAAGACTGGTAATTAAAAGATTATTAAGTACTACTAACTAACTTGCTCGAAAAACTCAAATTGTTTACTTGACAATAACCATGGCTTAAATACAATCTTAATGTTGTTTTTCTACTCACTGTTGGAAATTATTATGAATTAGAATGGAATATTTGGTACTTAGCTTTGGAGAAAGCTACATAAATCTAGAATACCTCAAGTGTTTATGCCATTGAAACTCTATGCAGGCTTTTATTTACTATAATCTTAACTAACAAATTAAAATATAAAACTCCTTATTTGTTTGGTTGACTGTTTGGTAATCATAAAAATAATACATTAATGATGAGGGAAAATTGTCTTATGAAATAAAATCCACATAAGTAGACACTGTCTACATGTCTTTCTATTCTTTAAACCTTCATTCAGGCATCTCTAACTCAACAATCACACAACTGTTCTTATTCAGGGATAAAACCTGAAAACCAGGCTGAGCTGTTGTTCTTTTCTTGTCCTTTGTGACAGAAGGAGACTGAAAGATATGTGTGAAAAATAGTTGAAATGAAGCTTATATTCAACAGCTAAGGAAAGTCATATCCCATCCTATTAACCAAATCTAAGCAAGAGGTTCTCCAGAGAGTAGAGGGGATGGGGGATTAGTGCATAAAGACACAGAAATGAGAAAAAGAAGAGAATAAAGAGGGAGGGAGGGAGGGAGGGAGGGAGGGAGGGAGGGAGGATGTGTTTCCAAACTACTGAGGACTCCGAAATTTGCTGGTAATAAATGGTAAAGACATTCTTGAATTTCAGCGTTTCAGTTTTACCATGCTTTGCGCTGCTTAAGTACACATTTTGGACACATTGAAAAGTCTAATGTGACTTTAGGAGGAGGATTTTTTTATTTTCCCTTAGCCTCATCTACATGGATTTCTCTTATTTGCAGCTCAAGTTTTAAATACCACATTCACAGAACTAGCTTACATATTAATCACCTATACAACAAGATTTTGTCATTGCTTTCCAAGAAATGATGAGCAAGAACACATCTCAAGCCCAACAATCAACTCTGCTGCCCAGGACAGTGATATGCATGACTTCCTGAGGGCATGAGGAGCTATGAGGTGAAGTCATAAAACTCATTCATTATAGGATTAGAAAATCCAGAGCATCTTCTTTATAAGCCTTTCAAATAATGGCCTTGCTAGAGTAATGTGAGCCCTTTCTATTTAATTTCTTAAATGATTTTAATTTTTATTATATTATGCTGTCATGAAGGTTATTTAGACACAACATGAATTCCCAGGAGAAGGAATATGGAGTGACAACCTCAAGGTTAACTGAAACACAGCCCAGAGCCTGATGTAGCTCTACAGACAATAGCATATGCCTGAGAACAACACCAGTTCTAAAGTCAAACCAATTTAAGTGGAATAGAAACTATCAAACTCTCCATAGTCCAGGGGTTCCTGTGAAGTCTAAAGAGAAAGGAACTAATCAAAGCCTTTGGATATAAAAAGTCATTATTCACAAACACACATACAATCTTTTCTCACACAAAATACTCAATTAACTTAGAAAAGAATTTCATAGCATTTAATGAAAGAAAGCACTTAAGAAAGAATGAAAGGAAGAGTTCACGCTATATAGTCTATCTTGGTTAGAAGTCAGAAGTTTCCACGTGTTTGTAAACATGTTCTTTCCTCTCTTCATCCCATTATCTCCTTATGTGTTATAGGGAGAGGAAAATAAAACATTCATCTCCAATACAAGGAAGTCATTTTACATACCAGAGTAAATTACAGTGTAGGAGCTCTGTTACAAAGGTTGGCATTGCTAACTTACTCATTTCAAATTGTTGAGTCCAAGAGAAAAGCAATAGTATGACCTGCCTTGGGTTATGGAAGAAATACACTGATTTTATTTTATTTTTTACAAACTCTGCATGTGCTGCTCTAGTGTGAAATAGCTCTCTTGTGATCAGGCACGGATGCATGCACTTCTGTGTGTTAGGAGCAGTGAGAGAGTGCACTTGTCTGCAAGTAGGGGTGTAATCACTCAATCAGGGACTTCCCTTCCAGTTTCCTCTACAGCACAGGCAAGCGAAAGTGCTAAAATAAATCATCCAGATAAAAATTTGAAATACATTAAATTTTAAAAAGAGTAATACAAGATATTGTACTTTCTAAAATATATTCCCACCTCTATATTTATGTTGCTGATTTTAAGATTTCTCTTTTGTAATTCAAAGTTCATAACAATTGGTTTGCCTCCAGCAAATAAATATCAGGCAGAAAAGTGAAAAATGAGGTGTGTATTCCAAAAGGAAGAATGTTTTTAATTATGAGTGTGGAATTTGAAATACACGTTTTATTAGAAAAAGGCTGTGACAATTTTAATAAGTACTTATTTTTTAATGTTTTTATGTTTTGAGATCATAATTACATAATTTTCTGGTTCCCTTTTCTCCCTTCAAATTCTTCTACATATATAATTTAATATGTTCTTTAATATCCATGGAGACATTTTTATTAATTGTTCTTACATACATGTATTTCTAAATATATAAGCACAACCAGTTCTGTCTGCATAATGATACATATATGTATGTTTTCAGGACTGACCATTTGGTATTGGATAACCAATCAGTATTCTAGCCTAGAAAAGACTCTATTAATTATCTTGGAGAGGATAGATGATAGATAGATAGATAGATAGATAGATAGATAGATAGATAGATAGATAGACAGACAGATGATGACCGGGAACATATATGTATATATAAATATGTGTATGTGTGTGTGATTTTAGCCAAATAAAAATAATATGATTCCCTCATTTAGACACCGTTAGTGTTATTTGTACATTTTAAAGATGAGAAAACAAGGACAAAGGTCAAGATAAGGATTATACATTGTTCATGTTGTTTTCCCAGTATTTCTTCTTACCTGGAGCATTCCCTTTTGAACAGGAGGAAAGCACCGAAGACGCAGAGATAGAAAGAAATATGGATGCTCAGGAAGTTCGAGAAACAGCCAGTGCTCTAGAATGCTTCACAGTGTACTGAACAATGAGATGCAGGAATGCATGTCACCTTACTGTGGTCCATGCTGAGCAATGTTTTACCATGATGCAGCTGCATTTGAGTCGCTGGGACTCCTGTGAGTCATCCTAAGTATACTGTTGGATCACCAAACTAGATGTGATTAAAATCCTTTATTTGTTCTGTCATAATTATCCATGATCCAGAGTGAAAAGTTGCCTGCACACATAAACCACTCATCATACAAATCGGGAACCAAGAGTTAAGCTTAGAATATTCTAACTCCAAAGTTTCTTTAAATGAGCGATTCATATTATCTAGTTGTCATAACGTTTAAATAAATAAAGCTATAATTTTAGTAAATAATTATTTTTATTGAGCTTAGAGTTCCCATAATAACCAATAATATGCTCGTAAGCGATTAATATAATTATTACCATCCTTATATTTTTCTACTGTGCTTGCAAAGATACATTTTCAATCACATAGAGAATTCCTGGGTAAAGTGTCAAAAGTGTTGAAGTACATCTTCTAAATCAACCTGAATATTTGAGTTCAGACTTAACAAATACAGTTTGAAAATGTAATGGGAGAAGTTAAAGTGAAGGCTATAAGGTTAAATATTTCTGACCACTATACATATCCTTTATCTCTTATCCTAAATTGATGCAAGAAAATACTATTATCTCATAGCCTATGGAGTTACATGTCAATAGGGGGAGAACGGCCAGAACTCTTTAAAACAACAAAAATGGAAAGATTCATGAAATGTTAATATGCTGATTCCTGCTCACATTTATGATTTTAGCTTAAATAAATTCGGGTATTCACACTGGGGTGCTTATTCCAGATTTTCTTTAGGATAAATATAGCTCTGTCCACAAAGTGTGTATAACCAGAACAAATATATGGTAAATTCTGTGATGGTGGAAAACTTGTAATCTAGGAGAACTTATGCCTCACAACCTTTTCCTATGCCCCCTTCCATTCTTCACTGTAGTGAATGTATATGTCCCGCAGACAACATATACAGAAACATGTATACCCCATGAAGGAAGGTCAGAGCACCGAATCAGCCACTTTAGAGGTAACTCTGTATTTATTTTCTATTTATAGAATCAGAGATTCTATATGCACTAAAATGCCCTTTATTTTAACTTACAGAAAAACGTGTCCCTGCCTGTAATTCAATTTAGTAAGCAGACTTCGGGAGAGTCTGTCTTTAAGTGCTATAGAGCTGGCACTTAGGACCACAGTGAAATCCTACTGCCTTGACTCTAGTCCCCGATACCCAAAAGTAAAACTTCGACTGTCCCCAGTAGAAAGTTCAGATGAACTCTTCTGTCAGATCTAAAAGTGCCCAGGGTTCTAGGTCCCTTGTGAACGGGAGCTAATTTTCACACACAGAGAGAAAGTGTGAAGTCAAGAGCACTCGACAAGACAAGCAAAGGAAATGTAGCAAGCATCCTTCTCATGTGCACAGCATCAGTTTAACGTCTTACCAAAGGTATAAGAGGATTAATAGCTTGTTAAATGCTATTAACAAGATCTTAGCAGAATGTGCCTTCCTTTCCCTCCTCTAAGCTGGGGATGAAGATGGATCCTCTGCGAAGTTCCTGGGCCCTCACATAGGCATAGCATGCCCACACTCTCACTTGCCTCTACCATATGCCTCTTCTGTCCTGCCCTGACACATTAATGACTCACGATGGCACTACCATAATCTTCAAACACTGTTGAATGAATCCAGAAGGGACAGAAATTTAATACTTGATAATGGTTGCATTTCTGCAATAGAAATGAGGAGTTAATTGATATGCTTAGCTGCTTCCTCGTTCTAGGTATCTTTACCTGAGAAATGTTTGAGTGTACAGCTTCTTGTACATACTAACAATGAGTCCTAGCCACCCAGTGGCAGTCAGCATGATAACATATCTTTCTATTGACTTTCAGACCTGTTTCACTCTCCTTCCGGCTCACATGTGCTGTCTGCCATTGTTCTTCCTAATTAAGAAAAGGGATGAGCTTTTGCCTCAGGCATTATTTACTCTCAGGAAATCAGAAAGGGTCAAAAGGAGGTGGGTTATTTAATTTATTGATTTGTTTACTGAGTAGAATATAGGATCTGAGAAAATGAAGAAGCCAAAACAATTATTTTCTTCATTTTTGTTTCAGAAACTGTTATTGCATGACTACCAAACATCAAAAACTTCTTTTTGCTGTGAGCACAATGAGAAAAAAGAGCTCCACACACTGGATGCTACAACCTCTGGATAGATGAAAACATCATGTCCATAAATAGGATGGAAAGTTCTGAAAAATACTAAAAAGGGACTCTGAATAGGAAGGGACAACATTTTGTGATGATAAAAAAAAAAAGCCTCTCAGATTCTAAGATGGAGTAACTTTAGAAAAAATTTATCAGATTTTTTTTTAGTTGTGCACAACAAAGGCTGATGAGTATATAACAGGCCCTTTACAACATTCTCAGGACCAAGCTCTGAAACAATGCTTCCAGGACAAAACCCCAAACCACATAGGAAGACAGAGCCATAACTCTCTGAATACACTCCTGGATGCCCACAAGAACAGAGATATGCTTACTTTGGCAAAGTACTAGCTTTCCAAACACTGGAAAACATGTATAGCATCCTCTATTGTTATCAAATATCCGGAGCCATCATTTTATTCAGTGGTAACTAAATGAAAAGCACCACTCAGTTCTTAAAAACTTTCTAGGACAGTCTGTTCTGGGCATTTTCTTTCTCTGCAAGTGAGCCTGAGCTTTCTAATAAGAATAGGTGTTAGGCAGATGGTATTACTTCCATTGCACAAACCCTGGTGAGCACATGAAATAGGCTCAGAGTTTAGGAGTTTAAATGGTATGCTGAAATTTGTCAGATCTGGTCTTGACTATATCATGCTGTGTGGAAACTGTATATAAAAAAAATCAAATTGGAAAAGAGTAAGTCAGGGACACTGGGTCTCCCAATCTATTCTGAAGGTATGCCACCAGTTGTCCTAGAGGCCTCTCATTAGGCCCCAACTCTTACAAGTCTCACCTCCTAACAACACCAAAAGGATCCTAGGATTCCAGCACATAGACTTTTCAGAGACACACTTAAACTAGATCTAAACCATGGGAATGGGAAGAGGAATTTTCATAGAAACAGCACCATTATTAGGACAAGTGTCCTTTAGAAGGGTATGCAAAGGTTCAAGGCAGAAATGAGTTACCATATGAGAAGCTACAAGTTTTACTTGTTATATTGGCTATTGTTGAGCTATGCTGAAGACATGCTGTGTCTCCATCACAGAGGTCAATGGCGAAAATGATATACCGATGAGACTGGAGAGCTATACGAGGCCAACCGTGTAAGACCACACACCTTCAAGTAGCATTCCTAAGTAGCTATGTGTGTTCTGCATTCAATGGGGAAACAATCTTGAGGTTCTGTGAACCACGGTTGTGGACTTGGGAACTCATTTTCTCTGCATTGAAAAGAGTTCAGGCACCTGATAAATATTCATGTAGAATGAATGGAAGGCACAAAAATATATTTTCCTACAGAGGTTTAGGTCTTAAAATTGGAATATTTTAATAGACCTGAACATTTCATTTGGATGCTAATATTCTGAAAATTGGGACTATGTAACTACATCATGTTCTTCAACTTTTTATATTTTGAAAAAAGATGGCAAAATAATTTACTACACTTTCTGAGTAAGTCATAACTAAGTACATTTTCCTAAATCATAATATAAACCTCAAATAATTATTCATATAAATGATAAATTTGTCACAGAGTTTCTGCTGATATTTATTATACATATTCTTATTTATTTTCATATTGGATATTAGATTTTTAAATACTTCCAGAAACATAAACTTGGGAGATATTAAACATAAATAGTATGATACCTGAGGTTTTGAATAAGTGGTCTCATAGACTATATCACCTTCTTCATTAGCAACTCCAATCCATTATTCTCTAACTGGAGTGACTCAGGTAGAAAAATCTGCGCCCCGATCCACAAGAAGCAATAAACTTAACTGGATATACTGGGTTACCTACTTACTGCACATTTTCTGTGCTTGAGGCCAGATGACCTACAATGAGAATAAATTGTTAGATACTGTATTTCTCACATTAAAATTGTTATTAGGGGATAGTGCATTGAATAAGAACACATACTGCAATTTCAAATGTTCCCAGTTTAATTCCCAGCATTCACCACACTGGGTAGCTGACAAGTGCTTGTCATTCTGACTCCAGAGCAGGGTTAAGGGGAATCCAACACTTCTGGACTCAACAGGCCCTGCATTCATGCACATATAATTCATGCACACATAGACACACACATAGCTGATATTTTTTACTATTATTTCCATAGTATAATCATAAAGTCAACTGCCAACTTAAGTGTCTTTCTATGGCTCTGACAAAATACTTGAGTGAACAAATTCAAGAGATGAAAGATTTATCTTTGCTCATGTTTTAGTAGTTTCAGTCCATGCTTCCTTGGCCTCATTGCTGTAGACGTGTAATAAGGCACAGCAACATCATGGTGGAGAAATAATGAGGAGATAAAATTAATGGTGTAGACATACTTAGCCTGTGGTGGTTTGGAGAAGCAGAAATATAGGGGGGGGGGTTGAGGGATGGAGGAAGGGAGGGAGAGAACAACAGAGAGAAGAGGGCAGGATCAAGAGAGAGAGAGTCCTGCTTCTTCCAGCTAGACTGTATCTAGCTTCTATCACCTCTCCTAATAAACCATCAGTGAAATTAGAACCCACCCTATTCAACAAATCCCAAATCTCATCTGCACATGACTCATAAACCGTTGAAGTGATATTTCAGAGTCGAGCCACAGAAGTCACACAATTATACAAAATATCTGAAATGAACAGTTCTAGCATGGGGCTGGAGAGATGGCTCAGAAGTTAAAAGCACTGACTGTTCTTCCAAAGGACCTGGGTTCAAATCTCAGCAGCTCACATGACAGCTCACAGCTTCCTATAACTCCAGTTCCAGGCAACCCAACACCCTCAAACATATATACATATAGGCCAAACAGCAGCTCATATAAAATGAAAATAAAGAAATCACTAGAAATAATTGTAACATAAACTTGAATCAAAAAAATCTGGTGCCATTTTTGCTTTTCTAAATTATTGTCATATTTTTGTTATTCTTCAGCAGGCATCTTTGCTCTTTCAACAATCAATACAAATAAAATTGAGTTTATGACTACCAGACATAATAACTAAAAAGCAGGGATCTTCTGAGTCATCAAGATGTGAACTGCAGTTGACATGTCTTTTATTTTAACATTTTTTTCAAAGCTCATGTACTAATAGTTTCATGGAAGAGAAGAGATGATTTTTCACTCAGGTTTTTTCCTAAGTGAGAGGAACAACAATAACAGCATCTCTAATGCACGACAGTACCCAGAACACCTAAAAGAGCCACCAGAACACATCACACATGTCCAGTAGGACACACCATATGCAAAAGCATCATTTGATAAGCCTTAGTGTATCACTGGTATACATATGTATGTATGTTTTCCTCCCAAAATTATTATAAAATATACTTAACTTCCAAAGCATAAACCCTCCCACATGGGAATCCTTCAGGTAAAGACAGCATTAATGTAAAAAGCTGATGCTTGCCCAGAGATGCCAGCCATGAACATAATGATGTAAGACATCACATCCATTCTTCACATTGGGTATGTGGCAAATGCTTTTTACATTCCACTAGGCATAAGAGTACTGTCTAGAAACATACACATTGAGTTTGAGCAGATACTATGAATCTGCCACTACCCTATCACCTAGTAATAACCATCCTGTAATGGGGCCAGGTGTATTCCAAAATTTCACCCTTACACTAGTGATTCAGCTTAGCTACAGGATCTGGCAAGAGTCCTGTGGATTAACAAATATGTTCTCCTTGCGTCTGTTACAGTAGTGATGAAGTTTACTGCAGCACTTACTGTACAAGACCCTACAAAGGTGTTTCTGTGACAGTAACCAGCACTTGAGACAACCTGTCTTCATCATAAAGTCGTCTGATGAGTGTACTGCAAAGGTGCATAGTAACAGTTGAGAAGAAAGCACTTGCTTTATTTCTGAGTCAGGGGATCCACGTTTCTTCCAGTCTCATAGTTCTATTTCATTGTCTCAATCTCCTAATTTCCTTGGTTCTTCAGGTTAGTATTCAATCTCTTTGAGTAATATAAAGAGGCATCATACATTTTTTTTAAAGTGTCACCAGGGATATTATTCCAACTTGATCCTCAATTTGTGGATCTGCAAATCTCTTCTAGCTAGTGCTCCCAGAGGAAAGATGCATGCCAACAAAACTTGTAAATATTGCTTTCTAAATTAGAGACAAAATGTTAATGTACACAGAGAATATTTACTATCCAGAGGCATAAATATTAATGTCTATAGTGAACTGTGACTGGAAACTTCGAGTCATTTTGATTTATGATTATATATTTGTCAATACTGCCATTTTACCAGTAATAACAGTATTCAGTATTCAGAATTCAATATTCTTAATAAAGAGTCTTAATATGAAATATTCCTAACAAAGTCACATGAGTTGCATAATATGAGAAGGTGCCAATAACTACTTCACAACTTTTCACATGTTTCCCTCTCACTGAATTGATGGACATAGAATTGAAAGAAGTTGCATCCGAACATAAATCATTGTCTTCATTTTTGATCTTCCTGCAATTATATTACAAAATCAATTTAGATTTTCTGGCAATTGAACTACATCTGTCATTCAAAAGCCTTCAAATAAGGACGTGATGTGACTTTTGCCTTGACTAGCAGTCAAAATGAATTATTAACAACATTTCTGCTAAATATGGGTTATATTTAGGGGATAGAAAAGAAGAAAGGAAAATAAAAGATAAATTGGTTTATTTCTGATTCTTAGAGTTCAACTTACCCTTGAAAACTACACATTCACCACCTTTAACGAATATTTTCTCTTTCAAATCATCAAAAAATTACAACCGATGTTTCATCAAGACTAGATGCCAGGAACAACGGCTTTAAGAGGTAAAGTGTTGTTCAATATACTATTATAGATTGTAATTGCTTCAAGACATAGCTATACTCTTCATCAAAGTTGGTTTTTGTTAAAAACAAATGTAAAAATTATCTGATACAGAATAGACCAACTATAGTCTAGAAAAGCCATTTTCTGAATAATTTCTACCATTTCTATTTTTGAATATTTTGTCATCCTTTTTTTTTCTTTTATGTGGGAAGATTGTAACATTTGTTTTCTATTCTCTTTTGACTTATAAGATAGACACTGAAGAACGGGCAAATATAAATTAGACCAACATTTATAGCCTGTGAATGGATAATAGAAAATTGACTCTAGCTGGAGCTCAGGTATAAGCAGTGGGGAAAATGAACAAATATTCAAAATTAACATTGTCTAAAATAAATACAAATTTCTTATACTGTTATCGAGTAATATGGATACATATGCACATATGCAGTCATTTTAACATATAAAGATCACCATTAATAAAAAAAAAATTTGTTCTCCCAAGTTTTAAATGGCTATATTATTCCTATTTCCATTTTATGAAATATTACTTCTACTGTCAATCAAGTTGGATGCCTCTGAGATGTGGAGAAGCACAGTGAGCATAGGGAATTACAGCTGTATCTTACAGAAAGACTAATTCTCGGTTAAATGGGGAGATTCTTTCTTAAACAGCTTCTGAAGACTGGAGGGTCCCCTTTCTGTATAGAAAACACGCTTCACGTTCGTGGGCGTCTTCATTCTACTGACCAGTGTGCCCAAGAAGCATGCAAGCTGAGCCCTCTTGAAGAAAGTTCACACTACCGTCTCTCTCATTGTTTCTCAACAAATGAATTAAGTCTGAAATACACGTCAGAAAAAAAAATCTTTTATATTGAAAAAGTCTCTGTAGTGGTATTTCGTTTGTATTTAAATAAATAATGCTATCCTGAAGGTCAGAGAGTAAAATAGCGCCACTGGTCAGCCTTACAGACCAGGCAGTGGTAACAAACACATTTAATCCCAGTAGCCACCCTAGTTGCCATAGAAACCAGACAGTGCATGCCTTTAAGCCCAGTGGTGCACACCCTTAATCCCAGTGGTGCACACCTTTAATTCCAGAATTAGAGAAGATTATAAAACTGGAGGAGACAGCTCTCAGACTCTACCTCAATCTGAGATTCCTGGAGACAGAATCACCCTTTTGGATTGAGGTAGAGGTAAAAGTCAGTGACTAGCTGTTTTGCTTTTCTGACCTTCAGGTTCAACCCTAATTTCTTTCTCTGAGATTTTATTAATCGTGCTTTAAGTCTCTAAAATAGTTATAATATTGTCTCTGAACTCTACATGAAAGCAAGTTTTGTTTCAATTTAACCTCCTTCCATGTCTAATATACATATCTGGTGAAAACCAGTGAGCATGTGCACGACTGTGCCTATATCTGCCCATATTTTTCACATCTTGGAGCTTTGTGCCCTTGGTTTCCTCCTATTCTGGATGCTTTCTACTCCACCCTACCGACCTATACTGCCTACTCTCTTCATGCCAGTGCCATAAACGATCTGCAGCATCACATGGGCCTTGAGTAGACTTGGGCAAGGGTAAGCTGACAAGCAGTGCTGAACTCCACCTGTTTCAAATCTGAGTCCCAAATGTGTGGCTCTAATGGACTCCTTCAGTTCAAATCATGGATAGACTGGTCATTATAATTACTCTTACGTTTCAGTCAATGTGTGACCATTAAGGGAGTTCACATTTACCTCATCTTGAAAACTCCCTTTGGGAACCAACATGCTGGTCATGTAATTGCAATTCTATATTCTTCATGCGGAAATGCGTGACTAACTAAAGGGCAGGGACAGAAGGGCACTGTAACTCTGGATTATCAGGTTTTGTCAGAGACTAACAAAATACTAAAGAAAAATGGATTATGAAGATAAGTTTGTAAGATACAGGAATCCTTGAAGCAGCTTCTAATGTCCTGACTTTGCACAAAATTTAGAAAGAAATAATAATAGTGGCACAGTGTACATAGAGTGGTACTGTGTTTCCGAGGTTATGCTATGAATATAATTGAATAAATAAATAAGATGAAATAGAAGGCTATTTGTACTATAAAATCCATGTTCATAAATGTGAGTGAATGCCCTGTATGCAGTAGACAGCATTTAGAAATGCCACATTCAGAGTTGCTTTAAGCAAGATAACAGATACCAAAACTAGTGGACAAAATTATGAGAGAATATTTATAGTAAGGCTATGTACGCTTCTTCAACATAATCATTTTTGAAAAAAGAAACCAGATACTCAAAATTACCACCCGTGATAGGACACGCATCATCATTTGCCTCCTGAAATAAAGCTCCAATAAGGGCGCAAATCCTTTCTGTGTGTTATTTTAAGTACAAAACCTTAATATTAGTGTAGGAGGAAAACACTCAGATTGAGTACCGTTGTATGAAATGATGGCATGATACTCAAAGCTCGATAAGATCATGAAGGACAAAGAAAATGGAAGAACAGGAGACTGCGGTGCCAAATCACCAAATGCGGTGTGGCCGAAGAAAGGGAATGAGTGAAACAGGCCAGACTTCAGCAAGATACACGGACAGTTGTTGGCATCGTTACGAATTTCCTGGTTTCAGTCAATGTATTAGAGTTACAAGACAGTAACGTGCAGTTAATTTTAAAAGCGCATAGAACTTTTTTGAGTGTTTTTGCAAGTCTAAAACTATGCTTTAAAAGGTTGAGATACTCTTGAAGGGCTGGAAGGACACTACTTGCCAAACATGTGTGAGGCCCTTGGTTTGGTTCTTAGCCCACAAAACAAAGAGCTAGTTTCAAAATGTGAAACAAATTTTTGACCATTCAAATGTGGCTTGTGTATATTTCTGCCTATGTGTGTATATGTATTAAAATATGTGTGTGCTTAAAATATATGTGTATACATATATATTATGTATATTTGCATCTATACTATATGCATTTTGATGATGTCTTTTGAAAACCAGATTCATGAAAGCCATTTTCTAAGTGATTTCAGTAAGTATATGAATGAATGCCTCCTGCTTTCTACCTTTATCTTCTCGTTTTTACCACTATAATACAGAGATTAGTGACTAGTCACTAATGCCACCAATGCTTCAGTCAAAATCTTAAATCCAACCAAGGTTCTTAACCAGACCAGACACCTCTGCTGTACAAACAATAACCCATGGCTTGCCCTTTTTAATCGTCTTAGTTAAAACATCTGTCTTGTGCATAGTTGTTTTACGTTGTCATTCTCATTGAATAAAATTCCACAAACAACAGTAGTGTACCAGCATTGAGCCCAACAATAGTGCCCCATAAAGCAGTTGAGTGAATGATATAGACAAACCTTACATGAAATATGACAATACTGTTGTGCCAAATATTTTAAATAGAATTGTCTAAAATTTACATGTAAACTTAAAAATATGAGTTTATGTCTACATCAAATAAACATATGGTTTAAAGATACTCACTTTTTTGCTTCTTTTTCCACAAACACATGCTCTAATATACAACAGATTTTTGAAGCTACATGTAACACAACTTTTTCTAAGTTAATTAAGATAAAATATTGATAGTTTTCTCAAAAGGATTTTCAAATAATGCTTTAAAAACAAAGGTTCTGGGTTGGTGCAATGGCACAGCAGCTCAAGGTGCTTCCTGTCACCCCTGAAGATCTAAGCTTAATCCCTGGGATCCACGCAGGGTGAGAAAACCAGCTCCTTCAAATTGTTCTCTTTCCTCCACAAGAACACACACACACATGTGCACATGCACACACACATGCACATGCACACACATATTATGCATACATATATACACACAACAAAAACACACAATACCGAGTAAATGCCAATAAATATTTTTACAAATAGTACAAGTAAAATATGCCATCTTAAAATGAAAATACACATATAATAGAAGATCTCTCAGGTGACAGAGCCAAGGTGGGATCTTTCAAAGTACTCAAAGTTTACTCTGACAGGTCTAATGGGATTGGCATTTACAAAGTATCAGCAACTGAAGATCATCTTAAATACTCCATTCAGCATTGGGTCCATCAAGCTGTATTTGAACCTATTTGAACCTCTTTTACCTTAAAAGGATTATAAATTTGAAAAAATAATGCTTTTATATGTACTGTGTTTTTATCTGCTAAAGTCAATGGATAAAATAGCAGTGAACTTATAAAGGTTTTGTATAAATTCAAAAATATTGTGCATGTATGCTCAATACCTGGTGGGTGGGAGGGTGTGGGGGTGGCGGATGTCAGGGGATGGGGTTTGGGATAGATGATCCTTTCTCTGCCCATTTCCTATGATGAAATGCTCCCAATTCTAGGAAATATTCTCAGAAAAATATACTTTATGGCCAAAGAAAAGCGTTTTGAAATGTTATCATGAAAAAATGGCACTAAGTTTATAATATTAACTTTGTCTGAAGGCTTCTTGTTCAGGATTTCAAATTCCCCATCAAAGTACGAAGGGCAGATGTGGGATACAGATTTAGTTTACTCCTCGGTGCTCAGGGTTGTCCTGTGTTGTCTGCAGACATAGGTGTTCTCTGTACTTCTGATAGTTCTGCCACAGTGAAGGAAGCTTAAATGCACACACAAGGGAGCCTAGATGACAGACACGCAAGGAAGCTTAGATAAGGCATAACTCTAACAGAATCTCAGTTAGCAGAGAAAAGGTCCCAAGTCACCTCTCAAAATTCAATACATTGTGATAGAAAAAAACATGTTATGTTGACCTGGAAAATCTCCATCCACTTTAAAGTTTCTAGCCTTGGAAAATAGATAAATATAATGGCTTATAAGGAATGAGGAACCTTATATGATTGCTAAGGACTAAATCATAAACCCTCTGGATCTAAATGCTAAAACTCAGACATACTATATGAACACATTTGAAGATAGGGCTTATAAGATGTAACTAGTATAAAATGAAGTCATCAGGCCTGAAGTCAATGGGATTGGTGTCCTCTCCACCATATGTGACCACAAAAAATATAAACACTCAGGTGACTACATGGGCCATATCTACTAGCACCCTGGGACTCTAAACTGTGAGATATTATGTTTGTATTTATAGCTACCCAGTCTGTATTTTCAGGGTGGGGTTGAGCCATCCTTAGTTTATTAACTAAAAGAGATTTATCATTACCAAATACTATAAAACCACTAGAGGAAAAATATTGCCAAAGACCTTTACGACATTTTTCTGAGAATGGATGTTTTAGGTAAGACCTCAAAGACACAGGCAAGAAAAACAAATATGATTGTATCAAACTAAATAGTGTCAATGCTGAAAAGGAAATAATCAACAAAAATAAGTGCTGGCCAGAAAACTTGAACAATAATTTAAAATTAAACATATTATGAATGGTTAGTGTCCAGAATATAAAAGGAACTCAAACAACTCAAAAAGTCAATGGCTTTTAAAAGGGACAGGAGACACGAATAGATATTTATCAAAAAGTCATGCAAACTATCAGCATGTATGTGAAATAACATTGTTCAAGACATGAATTATTGGAGAAATGCAAAGTGGAACAGTGAAGAGCATCATGCATCATTATTAAGATGATAGTGTCAAAAAGACAAGCCAAGTCAATGCAGACAAGGGTGTGGGTAAAAAGGGAACCTTCATACCCTTGTATTGGCAGAAATACAAGTGAAAGTCAATGCTATTATGATGGACATTTTATAGACATTTCTTAAAAAAAAAATAAAAACAGGGCTAACAAGCAACAAACCCAAGGAAGATCATCAGTCTGCCTAAGAGACATCATCACTCACGCACATACTTCTGTTTACAATGGCCAAGACATGCAATCAGAATAAATGGCCATTGGGAGATGAGTGGGTTTGTGGGGGGGAAATATTATTTAGATATAAAAAGCCTGAATTTTAGGTCTTTGCAATAAAGTGGATGAATTGTGTTTAATGAAATAATCCAGGTCCAGAAAGACAAAAACGAATGGCCGCATTTATGTTGAATATTGAAAATAAAATATTAAAATTTGGCATCACAGAAAAAATGGAGTCAAATAATGATTGATGATCAGAAGTGAGGACAGACAGAGAGCAGGAGATACAGGAGATATAAGTCAACAAGCAGAGAACTGTGGTGAGCTCGGAAGAAAGTGCTGGAGTTTTATTCTTTAAGGAGTGATGTATATTTTTAAGATAATGTATATTTCCAATGGCTAGAAGATTTTAAATGTTCTCGCTATAAACAATTGCAAATATTTGAAGTAATAGTTCTGCCAATTAACCTTATTTGATCATTATTCACTGAGTGCATACATCAAAACACTATACATGACTATTATGAGTATTAAAATAAAAATGAAATAAAAAATCCATACATTATATGAAGCTTAATGAATATATAGGTCAGAATTCATGACAATGTATTAATACTCAGCAACCCAACCCCATCTACCACTTACTGTGACATATTTTAATATTTGACCTGTCTCTTGGTTTCAGGGAAGTATTTTTGCTTTGAGTAGACATAAGACAGAGAAATAAATTCCCCCTTGTCTAATTAAAGGTATAGTTAATTTATCCCCATTTTTGCAACACAAATAGCAAAGTTCTGATTAATCAGCTCTAGAGCAAAAGTAAACACTGTGCTTCACTTAATTAAAAATTAAATTTCTCTGGAGGGTTGATTACAGCAGGGAGTCCGGATCTGCTTCTGCTAAATATGTGCTACTTGCAGGACAATGTTACAGACCAACCACGGGGACTTGTGCATCAGTATAAACAAGAATGTGCCCAGACGCTCAATTAGAATCTCCACATTTTTATTCTCAATAGGGAATGGGTGAGGAGAGAGGCCTAAGGGCATATGCAAAAAAAAAAAAAAAAGAAATTATTGAGACTTAAGTTCTGCTTCCAGTTATTATTCAGAAGAAACATTTACAGATAGTCCCCAAAGGGAAAATACAGGTAAGCTATACATATATACAGCCACCATGCACAATCTCAAGTGGAAGAAATGGGCAGCATCCCTGGTTTTACGACAGTGCAATTTACAAACATCATGCAATTGATTCAACACTATATCTAATTGCAAATAGCCATTCCATCAAGAGAACCATTTCATTTTATAGTCCTGGGTGAACATTACACTCTTTGCTTTCTAAGAGAGAGAGAAAAATCTAGGCTACAGAACTAATAAAGATTTAGTCAGGTAGGTGTCAAAGCCCTAATTGATACAAAGACCAGGCAGATAACATAAAGAGAAAAGAGAATTGATTCAGAAAGAAAATAAAATAAAAGATGTTACTCTGCTGAAGACTGACTCTCCGGGTTGTAGGAACACATATCCTAAATGCAATTTTTTTTGAAAGAATGCGAAAATGCTAGCTTTCACAGGCAACATTTTCACTTTTGCATGGGGAGTGCATGCTAAGCTTGGAGTGAAGCATTTATCACATCTTCTCCAGCCAATATATTATTAATTCCATTTGCCAAAAGAACCATATAGCCAACATCTAAACATGCTGGAAGCCAATGCAAAGACTAGTCATTAATGAGATAATATTAAGTAAGTGAAGAATAAGGGGCAAAAAATTCATCACACAATGTTGTCTACGTCTTTGTGTTACTCAATCACCCTGTAATAAATAACAGGGAAAATATTTTAAAAAGAAAAAAATTTATTATAGAAGTGAAGCCACAATAGTCACAAAATCACATTAACACAGATTCATGTTCATTTCAGGGAGTCATGCTGCATGGATCATGGTTCAGTTATAAAACAGACATAAAGAGCTCCGAATTTATTATCACCTGTTAGTCTTCATTCACGTCACTTCTCTACATGAAGACCTGGTCCTGAGAAGATTGCCTCTCATGTCATGAAATTGACCGGAGGAACATAAGCTTCCACTGTCTTTGAATGGGAAGAATGGTTAAACTGATCCCATCTCCTCAGGGAAGCTGCTCTCTCCTTTCTCTAAAATATTACTAACCATAATATCACATATTATCTGGGTATAAATTCTTTTTAGTGCTTTTATAAATTTTTGAATATTTAAACTAGAGTAATAAAATCTGTGAACAGTTCTATATTTAGCAAAATAATAAAGCTAAAATCACTACATTTTCACTTGAAGTTATACGTTCTTTACAGAGAATTATGCATATAAAATTCCACTCTTCTGACATGTCTTCTTAGAGGGGTACTTATTTATTTATTTTTATTCTATAATATGTTGTCCTATTTTTTGAGTTCTGAGGAAAACACCCTACCTCGTTCACAAACTAGCTGATTTTAATATAAATCTGAAGAATGGATTAAGTGTACATTTAATCATGAGTGAAACATGCTACTTCATTTAAGCATAAAATCATCTACATGAACCTTAAATTAAAAACTTGGTGAAACTTTAAATTCATTTCTATTCGGCTGTGACTACATTAACTATGTAATGGAAATTCAGTGGCAACTTATACAGCAAAGGTCGTCTCACTGTTGATTTTTTACTATTAAAAAAAAACATGTCATGCCTAATGGGTTAACTGTGATTTCAGTGGAATATTGATCTGGTCCCTTCCTCCAGAAGCTGATAGGAGCAGATGCAGAGACCCACAGCTAAACCTTGAGTAGAGCTCAGGGAACCCATGGGAAAAGGAGGAGTGATTGCTTGGGCAGGAGTGTCAAGGACATCAGGAGAACGTGGCCATGGCCGTCACAATCAACTGACCAGGGCTCATAGGGACTCACAAAGACTTAAGTGACAACCAGGGATCCTGTATGGGTCTAAACTGGGTCCTCTGCACATAAGTTATGGTTGTGTAGGTTGGTGTCCTAACAGTGGGAGAGGGAGGATGTCTCGGACTCTTTTTTGTGCTTTTGAGACCCTTTATCTTTTGTGTTGCCTTGTTCAGTCTTGATGGTTTTACCTAGTCTTATGGTATCTTGTTATGCCCTGGTCAGTTGATATTCCTAGAAGGCTTGTTCTTTTCTGAAGGAAAATGGAGGAGGAATGGATCCTGGAGAGAAGTAAGATGTGTGTGTTGGGGGGGGGGGGGGGGGGGGGGGGGGGTGCTGGGAGGAGTGAAGGGAGGGAAGCTGCCGTCAGGATAAATTGTATGAGAAAAGAGTAATTTTTAAAGGAAATAAATATAAGTTATATGAAATAACTGCAAAATAGTATTTCTTTCTTTAAGTAAAAAGAACCAACAACAATCCCCAGTGACGCACTATATCAAACAAAACCACACCTACTCAAACAAGGCCATACATCCTACTACTCCTAAAAATTCAGGTGTATGAATCTATGGGGGCCAATCTCATTCAAACCACCATGCACAAGAAATGTGATCTTTCTGCTTTATTTTTAAGAACACTCAGGTGGGCGAAGGGAACCAAATCTTTCTCCCCAAATATGAAAGCTTCTAAGTTAAAGACAATCATAGTGAAAGGAAAAGCTCTGTCTCTTTTTGATTGTCTAAAATTGTTACAAGACTTCACAAAGGGAAATGTCTTCTTCCTGACAGACCCCTTTCCCTTTCCCACATGCTGATGGGATTTTAAATTGTCTTTATCGCGCTTGTTTTTCACCGTAGAGTTCACATCAAAAGCATCTGTGCAGAGATGTTTTTCCTATAATTTATCTGCCCACGGTGTTCTCTCTTCAGAAATCCTGGCATCACTCTTTCTATGATTTGTCATCTATTAAACCTGACTGTCCACTATTGAAATACTATTTAAAGGTGAATCATAAAATACAACCTTGGACTACTTTCTCCTGTGTGATGAGGTCTTTCTGTGTTGATAAACCTGTTTGTTTTTCTTCTGTTGTTTTGTCTTTGGTAGTAGAAGTCTGTCCCAGCTAAGGAATGTGGAGGAGACATTCATTTTCTTTTTCAGGGATGTATCATAGTATCCATCTAGTTTTGCCTTTTTTGTATGTATTGCACATATGTAAATTATGTGTTCTTATCCATGTATACACATTCACATATATATGAGTGAGGACACACAGGTTAAGGTCAGAGGACAACCTCAGATATCAGCCTTCACCTTGCATCTCGTTTGAGAGGCTCTTTGCTGCTTAGCACTCTGTATAGAGGCAATCTGATCTGAAAATCTCTTGGAATTCTCCTGTCTTCACCTCGCATTATACCGTAAAAGGAAAGGCTGACATTACAGACCTACACCACTTCGTCCAGCTCTCACATGGATTCCAAGGGTTTGAATTCTGGTCCCTAGGTTTCTACAGCAAGTGCTTTGCTCCCTGAGCCATCTCCCTAGCCCCAGCCCCTGGTGCTATAGTTATTGAGTCTCTCTAACAGTGGCCTTAAAACTATAGCAAATCTCCAATATGTTTGGTTCCCATAACCTTCTTGTCTTACAAACAAGCAGCTTATTAGGGCCACATTAGTGATCCTGGATGCATTATGTCTTTTCTTCCTAATTCTTGGATATTACTAATAAGTGAATTTTTTTAACCATATACAATAAGACTTAAGAAAATAAGAGAAAATGTACAAAAACAAAATTTGTAAAGTTACTCTGCCCCATGAAGAATTATTAGGTCTAAGAAAGAAAACCTCGCTATGGAATGAATCTTGCCCATCATGGTTTTAATAGAAGTTTTTCCACTGCATAAAAAAAACTATATGTGAATTATAATGGATGTGTATCATTAATATAGCAAAAGTTCTTAAATTTTATTGCTGATGGATGATGTTAACATTCTAAACATATTATATTACAAAATTTTTAAAGACATTTGTCATATTTTTTTTTCTTAAAAGTTAAAAAGATTACATCAGTGCACAATTTCCTCTACATTAAGAGGATGGAAGTTTTACTTCATTTTCAGTGGCAATTTTTATGAATTTGGTAACTACTCAGCTGTGATGAATTTAACATACCATATCATTGTTGTTGGTTTAATTTGCATTTCTTTGATCAACAGTGATTTAGAGCTTTTCCCACAGGTTCAAATCCTAGCTGTATTTATTTTATGTCAGTCGCTTATGACATGTCCCTCGTCCCATTAGGAAGCAGGCTGTGAAGCCTGAAAAAGTAGTTTTCACAAGGAAACCATGAAAGGAATCTTTCCACCAGAGATAACCATAATGTGACTTGCTTCCATTAATTTTGTATCATTCCTTGTACTTTTAAAGGACTCAAAAATGACAATATTCAAGTGGCAATTAGTAAGCACCATTTCATAATGGATTATTAAAAAATATAAAGAATTCATCTTCATTCTCTTAAAATATAAAATAGAGTAGATGGTGCTTTTCAATGCTGTTACAAAGCCTTCTGCATAAAAACACTCTACTGGTTTGCTTTTGCTAGTGCGATAGAATACCTGAGGGAGGTTAGCTTTGCCTACAAAAGGGTTTTATTTGGTTGACAGTTTGAGACCTGAAAGTCCAAACAACATGTTCCCAACTTTGGCAATACTTTGACGACAAAGAAGAGATGTTTGTACATGAAGAAGAGATCTCATCACCAAATGGAAGCCAGAAAACTGCAATTACACAACGTCTTGCTAGACCATATCCACAACTAAACATGCCTCAAATCTTAAAGGACCTTCGAATTCTAATGCTACCATCAACCTTGCAACAAACAAACCTTTAGAAGAAATGCATTTAATCCATATTTCAAGCCTAGACAAAGTCACGACTGGGGTTCCACATAGGAAGTGAAGAACTAGGGACTCCAGATGAACACCACTGAGCACCTATCTACCTTGCTCTACTTTTTGCCCATTTACATAATAAAACTTTCATAAGTAACAAAACATACTTCCCAGTTATTAAGCATAAAAATAATCACCCAAAATTCTGTAAATCTGGCTAATTACTTTCACTATTAAAATTAGATTATTATAGAATTTATTTAGAATATAAAATAGATCAAATTGAAGACAAAAAGCATTAATACTAATATAGAATGTGTAACTGCTATCTAATATCTAATTTTGAGGAGCAAGAAAGGGAGATCATTTTTTCTGCCTTATTCCAAAGTTTCAGAATCACCTATAGAGTGAACTTTGAACACACAGTCATCTCTTTACATTTTCATGGTCCAAGGTCATTGTGAGCATCACACCTACCCACTGTAATTTCCTCTCTGCTTTACCTCTCTGTTGAAGTCCTCCTCCCACAGAAGCAATAGATTTTTTTGGATTCTTACAAGATATTTAATTTGAAACATAGCTTCACCACTTCACTGCATTTGAACAGCTTTAACACTTCCTTTCAAAAAATATCCCCACTTTTATTATGCCTTTACCTTTTTAGTTGCCAATTCTTTCTGATTAATCATGTTTAAATTTCTTATATTCTTTTATTTTTCTATTTTCACTACTTCAGAGTAAGAATCCTCAAACAGAGCCAAGTGGTGATGGCCTATTCCTTTAATGTCAGCAATCAGGAGGCAGAAACAGGCAGATCTCTGTGAGTTTGAGGACAGCCTGGTCTACAGAGTGAGTTCTAAGACAGGCTCCAAAGATACAGAAAAACCCTGTCTCAAAATGGCGCATGCCTTTAATCCCAGCACTTGGGAGGCAGAGGCAGGCAGATCTCTGTGAGTTCGAGGCCAGCCTGGTCTACAAGAGCTAGTTCCAGGACAGGCTCCAAAAAAACCACAGAGAAACCCTGTCTTGAAAAAAAAAACAAAAAACAAAAAAAAAATCCTCAAACATTATAATATAATTGTACTTCGAATGCCTCAAAATAGATCTGCCCTTATACTAATAGTTATATCATGAATATTTGTGTTGATATCTGCANAAAAAAAAAAAGGGGGGGGGACTTATTTAGCTGGAGTCCAAGAATTTGTTCTAAAAAATTTCAGACTATTCTGGGCCCAACAATCCAAAATTGGATCAAACTTGAAATAACCTGAAAATAAAAATGACTTAAGAGTTAAAACAAATGCTACAGCTTCTACATCTAACCACGCCACTCCTTTTTCTGAACAAGTGACAGCACACACCAGCAGCCCCACTGCTTCTGATCTAGCACAGAGTGGCCAACACAGCAAGAGGTAGTGGTTAATAGAAGGAACTTCTGCCTATATTCTTATCACACAACACAAGGAGCTCAAACACAAATGACAGCTGGATGTGGGAGCACATGTCTTTAATTGCAGCAATCAGTAGACAGAAGCAGGCAGATCTCTGAGTTCCAGCCAGCCCCAGCTACAGTGAGACTGTCTCAAAACAAACAAATACAACAAAACTCCAAATGTCCTCTAAGTATTTTGCATCAAGTGATGTGAATGGGTACACACAGGTCAAAGCACAAAACTACCTCCTCCAGGAAGCTTGGTGTGGTGAAAGGCTGTGCTAATATACAGTACACAGTACAGTCATCAGCCTGGTCTCCTGTCCCGGGGACTATAGCTTTTGGGCACCTTTGCGTGGCCCCACAGAGAGCTGTGCTTGGGAGTCAGCTGCCACAACTGAATAGTCTTAACATTTTATGTGACAGTCTGCAGGTCTCAGGGTGAAGCACACTACATAGGGCCCCATGCAGTGTGGACAAGGTGTCAGCAATCTCGTGCACTCACGAGGGCAATGCAATTTTTTTTTTATGAACAAAATAAATTAATGGGTATCACTTCTGCTGGGCATGATGGCACACACCTTTAAGCCCAGCACTAGAGGGGCAAGTGGACCTCTATGAGTTTGAGGCCAGCCTGGTCTGCAAAGCAAGTTCCAGGACAGCCAGATGTGTTATACAGAGACACCCTATCTTGAAAAAAACAAAACAAAACAAAAAAAAGTGTCACTTCTATTCAGTGTCTCAGAAAGGCAGAGATGGTGGGAACTTTTGCCATTGACTACAGTGAAGACAAGCATGGAAGGTAGAAACAAAATATACTAAATAGGCCAACTGACATGCTGTCCACAGCTCGCACGTGTCACAGAGAGGCTTGAGTCAGCCGTGACAGATCAGTGAGCAGCACCGCAGCTGCCGACCCAGCGAGACTCCACACCTCCACATGTGGTAGGCCAGTGAAGCTCAGCTCATCCATGATGAGACAGTTTATGCCTGTGACCATGAGAAGTTCGTCCGCACTGCCATCTCATGCACATTAGCATATCGGCTCCACTCTGTGGACAGACAGCAGATGCTCTGAGCATTCCAGAACAATTTCAGTCAGTGCACATGGCAGATCTGCACATGAACGTGTGTGTGTGCACAAACAATTCCAGGGAAAGAGCTTGGTTTGACAAGCTGGAAAGCCAGTGGGTTTGACAACTGTGAGAATAAGCCATGTGGTGCTTACCTGGTTTCTTTCTCCTTGGAGGGGGTGGCCCTGCTGGTGCTGATGTGCATATCTACAGCCTGGCTGTCCCCACTGCTATATGTTGCTGCTGTTGTGACCAGGCGTAAGCTGCGGCGGGACATCCTCGGAGAGTCAAACACAGGTTCCAATCTGTGCTCAGTCTCAAAATCCAGGGCATCCGAAGAATAACTAGAACTGGAAAGAGACATGGCTGGAGGAAGCACTGGTTGCCAGGTCATGAGCCATGACACTCCTGTGTGCTGACTTTACTGCACTGCAAGGGCAGCCATACTTGGACCTTCACCAACCCCTTCACCTGCTGACCCCAGGTGGGGAGGCCTGGAACTTTGTCTGAGAACAGTTGTTTAGGGCAGGCAAAGACGCCTAGAATCCTGATGGGGCACTAAGACAGTGACACCTCAAGGACTAAAGTGAGATCAGCGACACGTTCTTGAGAAGAAAATGGAAAGCCCCAGAACAAACATTTCATACACTGAAGCTAGATGAACATAAAACCCTTTGGAGCCATGGCAAAGACTGTCACTTCCAATGCAATGGATAAAAAGATGTACCATTGGGGCTGGAGAGATGGCTCAGTGGTTAAGAGCACTGGCTGCTCTTCCGGCGGACCTGAGTTCAATTCCCAGCAACCACATGGTGGCTCACAACCATCTGTAGAGGGATCTGATGCCCTCTTCTTCAGGCATAAAGTCATACATACAGATAGAACACCTATATACATAAAATAAATAAATCTTTAAAAAATAAATGAAATGAGAAAAGATTGTTATAAATAAATAAATATTTTAAAAAAATATTTCAAGCTAATTACATCAAGCCCGTAGCTATCATTGAAGTGTTGAACTTACTCCTTTAATGTGGGGCCATTCATCAGTATGTTTAAGGTCATGTAAGTCTAAAAGGAGCGTGATTAAACTTTTAACGGTATAATGTTTAATTTAATTTACCTTTGTTTCTTTTAGAAATGCCTTATACTTGATACTTCATCAGCAACTCAGAGAAGTGCTTCAGAAAATTATATGATTCAATTCCACATTTCACTGTGTGTTAAATACTGGCAAATAATTCTTTTGCCAATGATCTTGACCTTGACCAGAATTATGTTTCTAAATGTAATATTCTAGATAACAGTTCTTTGATACTGCTCAAATTGAATGCAGACTATAAACTGAATAAACAATGAGAATAACGTAAAATTAGAGAATAGGCTAAGAATACTAAAACAATATACCTAAGTAGACCATGTAAAACATGTAACAAGTAAGTGTTACATGTGGAAAGAAAATGTCAATAATTTTTTTAAAAAGAACAAAATAAGTCATTTATATTTTTACTGAATAATTAGCTAATAGGTTTTTACTTATTTTACTTTTTTTCTTACAAGCTAATACTGGACTCTCAGCATTTGTGTTTATAAGAGCAGTCTAAACCTTTGATCCTAAATATTGTTCAGCCATCAGCCCCTTATCTGAAGAGAAAACTTCTCTTCATCTTCCCATACCAATCTCAAATAGTAGCACATTTACAAAGTATTTGATGGCATTTCAAGGCAGGTATTACTACATGTATGCATTCCTAACCACTGTTCTCAATTACTATAGTGCTTATCTTGTTTTATGTTATCTACTGACCTGTGTGTCTTCCCTTATTCTTAGACTGTGAGATTCTCAGAGGCAGAGACTGTATTTCATTCAGTGTTTCTAATGATAAAGACATACAACAAAATCGGGGAGAGTTTCTTGAATACATGAACAAATGACTATATATTCTATTGTGTGTATGTGCAGATCATATGTGTGCAGGCACACATATAGACATACCTCCCAGGAGGAACCAGAGTACAACAAAGCAGATTAGTACAACAAAGTTTTATAAACAAAGACATTTACCAAGATGCAGGTATCAATGAACGACAAGAGATATTGCAATCATTTTAGGTAGTAACAAAGTTCTTACTAACTTAAACACAAAAATAAAAGAGAACGGAACAGTTACTGGACACAAAATGACAGAAAATCAAGCTGAGTTAGACGCCTTCAGAAAAACAGGCTGTGTGTCTTGATTTACTTTCACTCAAGAGACAGAACCAGCTGCACACCGCATAATGGAAGGCAACCAGGGAATAAATACCGTGCCTGACTGGCTTCTATTACTTCCCTTTATTCTCTTGTTGGTAATTGTTTTTGTCAGTCTTCAGCTGGAACCTCTTCCTAAAACCCCAGAGTATTAGTGCACCAAAGCAAAGGAGGATGAGGCGTGGGTCTAGAGGGGCACATGAGAGGATCTGACATTATAAGGTTGTATGTTATGCTAATATGTTGAAGAGTAGTCTAATTAATTAATAATTATGAAATTTCCCCCTCTTCTTTACCCAGATTCTGAGTAAAGTGAAAAATAAAGTTCACCTTTTATTAATAACTAGATCTTCAGATGTTGACCATTTCTTCTAAAAGTCTCTCTCATTACAAGCGATATAGCTATAGACAAGGACATGAGTTTGAGATGGAGCTTTTGGGAGCATGGGAGGTGTTAGGGGGTTGAGGAGTGAATAGATATACCTAAGATGCATTGCACTTGTATATGGAATTCTCAAAAACATACTTTTGTCTATTCAAACAAACCTAAACTGCAATGGTCCTATCAACTGCAATGGTAACACAGCAGGATTCATGGCTTCGTCAAGCTGATCATCCCCAAGAGGAAACATTTCTCTTATTATTAAAAGCAGCATTTAAGCAAGAACACAGAGACTTGTCTCAAACTTACAAATCAGATTACACTATAACAGTACAATTCATATACAACATGCATCTAATTTGGTTTTCCCCCAGTTCCTGACTCCAAGCTGTCTACCAAGAAGAGACAAAACTTATCCTCAGAAGAGGAAGTTAAGCTGTGGAAGAAGTGAAACACAGCCAAGAAGTGTAGCCAGCCTCATCCTAAGAAACTCAGAGAAAGAGGGTAGACCTCTGTTCGCAGGGTTCGCCCTCCTGTGTCAATCTGACTATGTAATTGATGTGGGAGTGTCATATATCAATCTGTTGATTTCATTGGTTAATTAAACAAAGACTGCTTGCCCTGATAGGTTAAAACATAGGTGGGAGGAGTAAACAGGAGGAAGAGGAAGTGAGGTAAGACTCCTCAGACAGACGCGAGATAGCTCTGCTCTCTGGAGCAGAGATGCCAGGCTCTGCTCTCCCAGGCAGCTCCGACTCAGGATGGACATAGGCTAGAATCTTCCCGGTAAGTGCACCTTGGGGTGCTTACACACATTATTAGAAATGGGCTAGTTCAGGTGCGAGAGTTAGCCGAGAAGAGGCTAGATATAATGGGCAAGCATGTTTAAAAGAATACAATTTGTGTGTTGTTATTTCGGGCATGAGCTAGCAGGCGCCGGGGTGCTGGGGACGCAGCCCCGCCACTCCTATTTCAACATGTAATGATAATGAATTTGGGAGCACTAAATCAGATTATTTTGGACATTGCTGCTCCTGTGTTGAACATTTCTGCCAAGATTAGAATCTGGGATGATGCACATGAATATTTTAGATGGCTGAGATAACAATCGACAGGTGATGTTAACAGTATTGATTGGAGGATCCCACCTGACATTTAGAACTCCATCCAGTCCACACTTAGCATTCATAACCCTTTCACTCCTATCACTTCATATATAACATGACTTTGGCCTTTTTGATTCTACATATGATAACGGTAATCAAAAGAAAGAAATACCTTAGAAACTCCTCCTTGCTCAAGAGCATGAAAAAATTTACATTGCCTTCTAATAGGATATTTATCCACATGATAATCGAGTAATATTTTACTTGGTAATGTTAGATTATGCTAAATATTTAGAAGGTGTACTCTAATTAACCATGAAGACATAAAATTAATAGCATATATTTAAGTTTAAATTTTGTTGATTTTTGTTTAATTACATTTATATTAAAATGCATAATGTATACTTTATTTAAAAACTACTATTCTAATTGTAATATCTCAGAAAATGACTTTTCCATCACATAACCACTTTACTCTTCATAAAAATATATTATATATATATTATTTATACCTTTAAATAACAATAATATTTAAAATTTTGACATAATTCCAGAACTAGATAGAATAGACTATCTTGAGAGCAAACCTGGAGTTCCAACTTTTAAATTTTTACTGTATCTAAAATTTACTGTATCTAAAATTTACTAACTAAATTTAGTAACTAAAATTTACTGTATCTAAAATTAACATGGGGGTTTGTTTTGGTTTGGTTTGGCTATGTTTTTTTCCCCTTTAAACACCAAGTAACATGTCTTCCTGAAATGGGAGCATAAGAGATCATTTCGTCATTGTAACCATAGACACCCTATGTAACCTAATTGTCTGTTGACCATTCTTCTTAAGAAATGCTTTTCTATGGTGATATGCAAGATATTAATCAGTATGGCTATAGGATAGGGTCATTTCAGGTTCTCTGTCCTCAGCTGCCCCAGGAACTAACTGGGGACATCGCTCTGGGCACCTGGGAGCACCAAATCTCTTGCCNGCACTCGGGAGGCAGAGGCAGGTGGATCTCTGTGAGTTTGAGACCAGCCTGGTCTACAGAGCTAGTTCCAGGACAGGCTCCAAAGCCACAGAGAAACCCTGTCTTGAAAAACCAAAAAAAAAAAAAAAAATTGACTTCTTTATAGATCTCTGTATATTGCTGACCTCCACGGTATGGAAGAAAGACCACGAGCTGAAAGGTCCGAAAAGAGCCAGAAACCAGATGAGAAAGCCGTTCAGTATGTTTGTCTACTGTCCACTGTGGATTTTCAAATGTGAGACTAAGTTTTACAGGCTGGATGTCAAACTGTCTATTGTAATGAATCATCCTTCTTCCAGAGAAAAATGTAAAGAACTTCTCAAGTATTTTCTAAAGAGCATATGTGTTGCAATAAATCTGCTGGCCTGCCCTGTCACCATGTACCCAGTCCCTCTAAGAGACAAGCCCACCCACTCCCAGTTTCTCCTTTCCCACCAAGGCAAGTAGATCTTCTGCCTCCTCTCCCTCCTCCCCCATTTCCTTCCTTCTCTTCTGCCCCTTTCTTTTTCTTCCCCACCCCATCTATATCCTTACTTTTACTCTTATATCCTTCATATCCTTCCCAATACCCACTAAATAAACTTTGTACCCAAGTTTTCCTCTGTCTCCTACTGCCAAGGCCCCTCATGAGACTGGCTTCAACTCATCCGTGTCTTGAATCATAATAATATGTCTTTTAAAAAATTAATCAACTAAATGGTAATATACTTTTATTATTTTATGTTTTAGCAGAGCTGAAGTTTATTAAGAAAAGGTTTAATATTAATTTAAAGGTGCAGATTCAGAGTGGGGGGGATAATATGCATCAGTAAGAATAGGTTGGGGCTAATGACGGTATTTTTATGCTTATTGTCATTATCAATCTAATAGCAAGATGAATTTAGTCAGCAATAAAGTCCGAATCCTGTATAAAACCATATTTCTTGAAGATTCTTGTATGATTCATATGGCTGTTTTGATTTTTTTTTTTTTTTTGAGAACATACAAAATCTGGCCATGGACTCTCTTAATCCCTCTGCCTCGGTCAATTAAATGTTAGAATTTTAGTTAGGTGTCATGCCTTCCTTAGTGCCTAATAAAGATTTTGATTATATTTTATACCCCCAAATTAGTTTTGTAAAATATCCTTTGTTTTAAAACCTTTTGTATATTTCAAAATATAATGTCAAAGTCAGTACACAAAGAGTAACAAGTTACTTGATTTTGACATTCCTAATGGAAAAAAAATATAATATTAAAGTAGAAATTTGAGCAAAAGAACTAAACTAGAAGCAGTGAATTTCAGTGGAGCATTGACTAAGCTGTTATTAGGCAATAAAATAAAAAGCCATTCTTTCTTCACAATTGTTGTTCCTTTTCCAATATCATGATGAACATAAAGAAAGGTTCCCAAGATTAATGAACAGGCAAAGGTCAGACTTACCAATGAACGATAATTATCATTGTTTTATGTCGTAAATTTATGTAAGTCATAATTTTGTTCACAAAGATCATAAGTATGCATTTTAAGGTATCATCGATGCTCTTTATATACTAAAGTAAAATTTTCATAGTCAATATAGAAATGAATATTTAATGTTCTGTATTAATACTTAGGAGTTTCTTATGATGAAAAACAATGTATATAGAAAAACTCAGAAGCTATTTATTTCAAAATAAAAGCTCCCATTAGGTAATAAAAACATGCTTATAAAATCTGTTTTTTATAAAGCAATACTTAAGACATAGAATTGAGAACTTTTGTGCATCTTATCCAATCTGTAGCTTATAACACAAGTGGCAGAGTAAAAACACAATGACTTCAAGTGAAAAGGAAATTCGCAAGTGCTCAATGAAAATAAAGCTGTGGTTCTTAAAACTATTATTTTTGTGCTAATGAAAACTCTCTAAATTTATTCCGTCACATTCTGCCGTTTCTCTCATTATTATCTGCTTCTGATTTCCACTGAAACCGTGTATTTCACACTGCATCCATTGTCTCATGCATGCTTTGCTCACTTGATGACTCTCTCATTGATTTTCCATCTGCTCAAACACTATGTCACATAACTTCAAGAAACAATAAAGAGAAGTTTTCATTTTTAAAATTTTCATTGACAATATTTGCATGTATTCATGGTGTATACAGAGTATTTCAACATATGGATACATCATTGAATCCTCAGAGCTGGATAATTTCTCTCTATCACCCTACATTTTTATCAGTTCTTTAATCTGGGAGGTTTTGTCTTCAGTACACACTACTATTAAATGTACTCTCTATAATAGAACAGTACAGTTTAACCTTTCTATATAGCTATGGTTTTACAGTTCTTGACCAGTATTTTTCCTTTCCTGGATCCCCTATATGCATTGTTTGTAATTTTCAATATTACCTGTAGTGTTTGTCCTTGTGGCACAGTTCTGTATTGTATGTTTAAAACTGCCAATTAGGTAGCTACTGATAAATATATTCTAGATAGTAACAAAACAGATATGAGGATTGCTCTACGTGAAAAGATTTTAGGCCAGAAAGTACATAATAGCACAGATATCCAGCTGCTTGATCTAGGTAAATAGCAGCAGAGGTCATTTCTTCTAACTCTTGTTTTCTTTTGCTATAGCTGTAACAAATTAACAACAGCAACATGAAGCAAACTTTCATTTATCAGTACAATGAGTCTTCTTTATTTTTTTGTTAATATTTGTATGAAAGCAAATTGTTATTGATATAGTTTAAGTAAATTTTTGTCTATATGTCTCTCACATATACATACATACATAATTGAACAATTTCATATAAATGATTCTTGGAATGGGTATTTAACTATACATAGGAATATAAATATTTTAAAAACTGACTATTATTTCCCCTACTTATTTAACTGGTAAAAAATATAGATTGTGTTCCAGAGCTTACATTGCTTTTTATCAAGATCACACTATGCGTTTATTTTTGATGATGCTCCCATAAATGAGATTTTAAAGTGAGAAAATATGAATTTTATGTAAATGGGTTTATTAAATTTCACTAATGTCATAATTTTCCTTTGTGACATTTCTTGCAGATCATCAGCTTTTTCTGGGACTAGAGTTCACCTTCTGGAGATGGTGGCTTGACAGTGATGATGATAAACAGAGATAATGGTCCTGGAAATATCAGCCAAGTGCAGAGATATGAGCAGCACATTCGAGAGACGAAAGTGCCTTAAAATTATTCACTAGTTCTTGGTGTATTTCTTACAAAAGCGAAAAAAACTCTTTCTTTTTCATAAAACACTTCTAAGCGTGTATTTCCAAAGCCAATGTCTCTAATCTAATCAGTTCTGTTTTTTATAGATGTCTTAGAAGTCTCTCTAAATTACACACATCTATTTTCATTCATCTGGAGACAGTATTCAATAGCTATTCATATACATCATGATAGAAATTTTCCATTTTTATTTTCACTAGGATTAGAAAGTGAAGAGCTTTGTTTTGCAGTCATGATAATGTGGTCTGATTTCTGAAGTGTGGAGGTTGGAACCTAGGGTTTGGTACATGCTAGAAAATGTCTTATATCTTCCAACATTCCTACCAAGTAGCATTTGGTTAGGATTTCCTATTATTTTAACTATTCAAAATGCATGTTGTTTGTTTAAATTTCCTTAGATAATTCATTAGTTTATGCTGTTTGCAATATTTCTAAGAAAGTAGATGATAGGCATATCTATCCCAGGGGCAAGCATGGTTCCATTCATTTTCTCCACTCATAACTGTCAGATAAGGATGAGAAAATGAAATATTCTTATCCTGTCTTTGTTTTATGCTTTAGAACCATATATACAGAATCATCTGAAGGCACCAGAACTTTTTATACCTTTGAACCTGATGTTGAAGTTTCCTTTATTATTTTGCCTTAAAAGATAATTCAGCTGGCATGATGGAAATACATAATGCTGCAATGTCTAACATCTAACCCCTTAATATCAGCTAGAAAGAAAAAAAACAAACTCCTGTCAAGAAATACCACTGGGCTCCATCTCTGCTCCCTTGAAATCTACTCCAATTGCTTCTTATTAATTTCCTATTCTCAATTGGTATTCCAGATGGAACACACATATCTGAAGATTCAAAGATAACATCCTATGATAAGAGAAAACATGATGTTTCTGGATTTGGGATAGCTCAATAAGAATTTTCTGTTTTGCAGCTCCATTCATTTACATTCAAATTTCATAATTTGATGTTTCTTTAGAGCTCTTCAGCATTTCATTGAGTAAATATGCCATTTATTCATTTTCCTTCCATAGTTGGACATTTAGGATGTTTCCATTCTGTGTCTATTTTGAATGGAGCAACAATGAATATGAATGATAAGATATCTCTATAGTAAGATACAGAATCCTGTAGGTGTATGCCCATGAGTGGTGTAACTACATGGGTGCTATGGAATAATCCTTCTGTATATTGTGAATATGTATTATTCTCACTGGTTAATAAAGAAGGCAGTACAATTAAACTAAGGATACAGGAACAAAGAAGGGCAGAGTCAGAGAGTAGCTGGCAGACACAGAGAGCAAGATGACAAGCAGTACTGAGGAAAGGTACCAAGCCACATGGCAAAACACAGATAAAAATTATGTGTTAAGTATAAGAGTCAGCTAGTAATAAGTGGGAGCTCTTGATTGACTATTTGTAACTAATTGTAAGTCTCCAAGTCAGTCATTTGGGAAGCAGCTGCTGGTTATTTGGGAGCAGGCTGTCAGGGCAGGAAAACTATGCCTACATCTGGGTTATGTGATCAATCTATTTATAGTTCCTTTTATTAAAATATTTTTCTGTATAATATCTTCTGAGAATGGATTCTCTTCCCTTATTGCTTCCCAGAGCCTCCCACTTACCTAGATATCCAACTTCATGCCTTATTTATTGATGAATCTTTGCCATCTTAAAATCAGCATATATATTATTTGATAAACACTGATGTTTGTAATACTGTTGGTTACCTTGGCCAATTGGAGTCCACGATTTAATGCTTTGTGAAACTTTGTTAAAGATTTCTGCTGTCATCATAGAACTTAAATCCAGCAATTGATAGAAGCAGATGCAGTAATCCACAGCACTGGTCTGAGCTCCTGGAGCTTAGTTGACAAGATGGAGAAAGGATCATAAGAGTAAGGAGGTCAAGATTATGGTTGGGAAAACCACAGAGACAACTGATCCGAGATAGTGGGAGCTTATGGTCTCTGAACTGACAGCTGGGCATCCTGCATGGGACTGAACTATGTGCTCTGAATGTGGGCGACAGTTATGTGGCTTGGCCTTTGGGAGAGGCTGGAAGTGGGATCAGGATTTATCCTGGGTGCATGAACTGGGTTTTTGGAGATTCACTCTGGTGGGATACCTTGCTGAGCCTTGATACAGGGACAAGGGGCTAGGTCCTTGCCTCAACAAAACTTCGTTGACTCCCTAAGAGAGGCGTTACCTCCTCTGAGGGGTAATGAGGTGGCATAGGGGATGTTGGGGGGGGGGCAGGAGAAGTGGAGGAAGAGGGAACCATGGGTAGTGTGTAAAAATTTTTTAAAAAATTAATGAGAAAATAATTCTGCAAAGTATCCTTCATTCCTTCCTAATATGATGCTTTCTCTGCTGTTCAATAAAACATAGAGAAATACCCTTTGCTAGTGAAAGACACACACTCAGAGACATATGTTAGGAACAAGACAGCCTTCAAGCAGACAAAGGTTCAAACTCATAGAGCAGACCAACATGAGAGATTGGAAGAAGAAAGTCACAGGGAGAGAGAAGTAGAGAATTCCAGTCTGGGCTTGTTCTTGGCTAAATGACACCAAAGGAAAATGCTTTGACTTATTTCCTTAATATGACACCAACACAGTACTGGTGGTGACTCAGAGATTATTTTTAATGTGTAAGAAAAAAACCCTTATCTTTCTTTCTTATTAATGTGTTTAATCCACACACTGAGGTCCTTGGCAAGAATATGTAAGGAAGTTGTTATATCACAAAATTCATTAAATGGTAGCATCAGCTGTTTGAGAATTTATTGTAAAAATAAATTCTTAAAAAGCTCTTAATTGACTTTTTGAGGTAAACAAAAATATATAGCCTTTGGTAAAAAATACATATATCAGTATAATTTTTTTAGCATACATGAAAAAGTTCATAGAAATTTTACTTTCATTATAACATCTCACTCATATCAAATCACTGGTAGTTTATCTAAATCTGTCTTCAATGTTTTTAAGGAATCATTAGGAGGCTCAGCTCTTAGTTAATTGGATAATGGTGTGCTGGAAAATCTTAAATCCTGTTTCTTATATGCTCCTTCACACACACAAATACAGCTATCATTATTTTAAAGAGTTAGTCTGAAAATTAAATGAGATTGTATCCATAATCAGTCTGACATTGAATCTTAATACCTATTGCGTTACAATAGCGCTCCAGCGATTGCTACTACCCTAAAGAGTAGAGCTTTCATTGGTCTTTCTAGAATTACCTATTCATTCATTTCCCCTTAGCCCCTGATGAGAAACTGTCTGCTCTGCAGCTAATACTCTGTAAGTTATTATGCTACAAGTGAATAAAGAATTTTGTGATTGGCCTTCCTTTGTGGTGATGAGTTTAAATCAGTTCTCATGCCTATAATTCATCTAGCTTTGCATCTATTTCCCAGCCAAGCTCACAACTTAGGTGAATATTACAGTTATATTCTGCTAACTGCACTTTATTTCGGGTTATTTATCATTCAGAAGCCTTGAAGATTTAAATCTGGTGCACATCTAGGAATGGGACTATTGCTAGAATGACAGCTACATTGCATCTATCTCTTATGTTAGATGTGGTGGGAGCACAAAATACAGGTATCAGGCAATTCTTCATTTTAAGAAATTGCTCGTGTCGACCGTGGCTAGTGGCACACCCCTTTTCTCCTAGCACTTGGGTGATTGAAGCAAGAGGATTATGAGTTTCTTGCAAGTCTAAGTTACACAATAAGGTCTTGTCTCAAAGGCAAATCTATTACCAATGTTATTAACATAGAACACATTGTCAAGGAGAAGTCCAGGCTCAGAATAAAGACTGTCAAATTGTAACTACTCATAGCCTGGTTGGATAAGTAAAGTTTCATTCATGTATTCACCTGTGTAGATCAAGAGCTGAGTTTTCACTCTAAGGTCAAAATTGAGCATTTGTTACAGTGAACATGGAGCCTGGAAAGCCTAGCATACTTATTGCCTGGATATATAGAGGAAGCATGTAGTGATAGCTCCTCTACCATTCAAATGAGAAAAGATTCCTGTAGCTGGAGGATTCTCTCCCACCACCAGTTTGCATATAACCACTCGGAGGCTTACTATTAATTGCAAACTGTTTGGCCTATTAGTTCAGGCTTATTATTAACTAGCTCTGGCAACTTAAATTAACCCATTTCTATTATTCTATATTTTAGCATGAGACTAGATTTGTTACTTCACATCTTGATTCTTCAGTAACTGCTGGCATTTCCCAGACTCCTTCTTTCTCCATCTGTCTTTGCTTGGATTTCCCACCTAAATATATTCTGCCCTGACGTAGGCTAAAGCAGTTTCTTTATTAACAAGTGGTAATGAAACATATTCACAGCATACAGAGGAACATCCCACATCAGGTTTCTCTATTCTTCCTGGTCAGAACAGACTACTTAGGAGAAGGAAAGCTGACCTGAGCAGCTCCCACTTTCTCAAATAAGATAATTTGCTTTTGTCCTTCTGCAGAGAAAAAAAAAAAAAGCTATAGAGCATATGGATTCACTGGAGATGCACTGCCCCTGTCACCTGCTTTAACAGGAGATGTTCCCGGCTTCCATTGCCAAATATAGGTATCCTTGTTCTGAAATGTAGAGATCTTTTCTGTTAGCCACGCAACTTTCTGAAGTTATCACCATTTGATATCTAAATTCTTTAACGGTGGCAGATTAACAAGTGCCATACCAAAATTAACGTTTTCCTTCTACACACACACACAGAGTATACTTTCCTCTTTATCTGTTGAAGATAAGACATGAGTATATGTTAAGAAATTCTTGATGCGGAATAGATTGGAGCTAGATAACGAAATCAAATATAAAAACTTATTGAACAAAAACATACTAATCCCAGTGGTATTTTTTACGTGCTTCATTAGAATTCATTTAAATTTGAAACATTTCTCTTTTTTTTTGCTCATGCCTTGCATTGCTCTGTAAAATATGATAAAATAAAACCAAATAACTGTGAACATGGAAAAAAAAAAGAAATGCTTTTCTAATACATGCGGTTCATTTTCCCTATGTCTGCCTAATAGTTCATGCCATTATCGAAATGAATGTGTCTATTTAAAGAGATACTTTAGATAGACAGGGCACCAAGACAGGAAACCACATGACAAGTTCCTCTTCTCAGGAAGAGAGACTTCTACCGAAAACAAAAACAAACAAACAAAAAAAAAGCCTGACTTTGGTAAAGAATGCCATGATGCAGACTTGTTATGGCCTCCAAACAATATCAGATATGCAATATTGAAAGAGATTTCACAACTCAAACCTGAACCTAGAATTGGTTGGAATGCTGGGAAATAATATCCACTAACAGTATATCCATAATGTTTTCTTAGAAGGGAATACTCTCATAGACTCCGAGTACACTCACGTGTAGTAATGGTAAGTTTTGCAACATGCCTACTCTTTCAAACTTCCAGAGGAATTAAGCTGAAAGGTAAGGCAAGGATTTTTCTCATTCTATGTGAAATTATAAACTTCTCCTCTTAGGTTATCAACATAAAAAAGGAGAAGAATAAGAAAAAGGAAACAGAAAACTGGGCCCTCCTTCGCAAGGGCGAAGTACATTAGTGAAGGACAACAGCAGTGTCCCAGTGAGGATGCCCCAGCAGCCGACATCAGCAGAGCCAGCATTGTGGTGTTGTGTCTGGGGACTGAAGCCGGATAATGAGGGAGACTTATTTCTGAGTGTACATGTGACAGCTATCAGCGGAGCTCTTCGAAATCGCTGAGGGACATGCTGAGAAATGTTAATTTCTGTCATTCAAGCACACAGAGATGATGTCTTGGTAATGTGGATATTTAAAATTGCTCATGAGGATGTGTGGCAGTCATAAACTGGGAAGGCCAGAGAACATTGGCGTTACATAAACCTCATTTATTATGCAGCACAGCCTTGTGAAATGCATTTCTTTTCTGTTTTAACAACACTACACAGAGAGATAAAAATCTCCATTTCTGTGATCATTTTTCCCCTAAAGATATCTCTATGTTTAGGAAGAGGTTATAGAAAGTACTATTTAATAAAGAAAAAAAGTCTTCTTTTCCCAAAGTTGTTACTTTTTCCTTTAAACAGTTTAGGTGAAAATGTATATATCTAATTCTTGTTTTCTAAACAGAGTCTTGGTGTGACAATGGACTAATCTACTCAAAGAAATATCAATTCAAAAAATAAAAGAAAAAGTATAGCTCAAATAAATCAGAAAAATTGATTTAAATTTCTTTATAAAAATCCCATGGAAAGCCAGGCAGTGGTGGCGCAGGCCTTTAATCCCAGAACTTGGGAGGCAGAGGCAGGCAGATCTCTGTGAGTTCAAGGCCAGCCTGGTCAACAAGAGCTAGTTCCAGGACAGGAACCAAAACTACAGAGCCTTTGAAAATTTCAGATACAGTTGTTCTGGGTCATGTTCCCATGAACCTCCTATTCCTTATAATGGGATCTCAATTAGATTTCTCATCGACCAAATCCAAATCTGTCTCTTTTCAAAACCCCACATCATTCCTTCCCTGTCTTATTCATTTCCATCATATCAGAAAAATGTCACTATTAGAAAACAACAAGAAAAAAAGCACAACCTTTCTTACAGCCTGGACTGGGACTTTAGAAACTGTGTGCTTGTTTGGCTGCTCCCTGTCTCATCACCTACCTTCTAAAGAGCGAGTGGAGGTGTGAGGTTTCACTGTCATAAGCACATGAAAATGCTCATTTTCGTGACGTGTAAAGAATCCTATCAGAATACACTTTACTGTCTTATTGTAGTAGTCTGACTTCTTTCCTATGAGATCTGCGATGAAGAAGACTCTGTTCTCTGATAAATTTTTGTGTCAGTTACGGACCCTAATAGTATGACAAGCATTTAAGAGGACCCATGCATATATATACATACGTGTATGCATATGGGTCTCTCATATATAGGTGGGCATGTATGTATGTATGTATGTATATGTATGCTCATATATACATGTACACATATATATGCTTGTGTGTGTTAAATATATACATATGAAAATTAATTCCTACTATTTACATAAAGACATTAATATATAGAAATCAAGAACACAGGTTTCCTCCCCACAGGTTCATCTGAGGATGGTCTTTGGCCCATCTCCAGTTGCAGAGACAGAACATTTATAAGTCATTATTTTGGGGCATAACAAAATAACTCTCTGATGGTCAGGGGATTCACAGAATATTTATGTGTTTGATTGAATGTTCATAGGCAAAGAAGTAGCTAAGTAGGTCCTTGATTTCTCACTTCAGAAGACCCATTTCCACTCACACACACCAAACTCACTCTAAAGCCAAACTCCATGCTTTCCCATCTCTGTGACTACTTTCTCATTTGATTCACCAGGCACGACTCTTTCCTTTCCTGACATTCAGCGACTATCATCTTCTGGTGAAGGCTTCTCTACTTGACAGCGATGCACTGCCCCGAATATATTCCAGCTTCGAGTTCTACTGATCATTGTTCTCAGTATCTTCTTACATATGCCTACTTCAGGGTACTGCTTCTAGATTATAGAATTATTAGCCATTTTACTAGGTAGACCAGAAGAAATTAAATATTAATAGCTGATATTAACCAGTTGGTCATTGTACTCATCATTATTCTAAACAACTAACACTCAGTTCATTAATTCTCACAACTCCGAGAGCTAATTCACCCCCCCATTTATTTGTAGGGAAACTGAGGCACACAGAAATGAAATATTTTACCTCAAAAGTTCTATTTAATGAGATAGGTGAATTAATTGATATGACTTATAATTCTTCCTAATGAAATAAAGTTAACTTTGTTTACTTTAATGTTAAAATAAAATAATTTTCTCAAAGAAGCAATAACTGTTCATTTTTATACAGATTTCTATTTTAAATGGTACCAGACAAAAGTTGAAAGATATGTAATGTTCAGCTAACTAACAACTAACAAACATTAGCATGGAAATTTGTTCCTCCATCTCAGTGGAGTACCAACCAGTGAAAGAACCCAACACAGCTACAACCAGTGGGTGTACAAAGTTCCTGTGCTTATATATTCTAAAGAAAATAGTTGTAGAATGAATTAAAATAAAAATATACCACAAACAAAATCATGTGCACCCTTAGGATATTTTTGCAATATCTTTCTCCTTACCACCCATTCCCTGGTCCCTGCTCCACTTAGCAGCCATGTTGTCATAGAAAAGAAATCTCTGGAAGTTGAGTCATCTGCTAAATTTAAAGGCTAAATATTTGCTCTTAAATCTATTAGTCATTTGACTTTCTCATAGCAGTACTAGAGAGCTGTGTTAACTATATTGTCTACGTGCTCCTAAAACTGGGTAGAAACAAGATAACTTAATGGGAAGCTGAACAAAATACACACATTTTATATGGACTAACAAGAGTGTCTAACAATATAATTTACTAGCGTGTAAAACAAATATAGCTTTAGCACTAGGATTATTGCCTGGTGCAGGAGACATGGATCAGACTCTGAAGAACTCTGATTAGACAGAAATGAAATTTGTCATTGAGCTGAGGACCATAGAAATTGATTTTTTTGTTGTTTTCACAGAGCACACTGGGGTAGACTTAATAAACTAAATGATTTATGATTGCCCCTCATAATTCTCGTACCTTCCAAGGAGGAAGAATTTTAAGATCTAGTATCAATATTTTTGCAACAAAATGAGGAGAGAGTAATCACTTTTCTGTCTTCCTCTAAAAGTAGAAACAATATTAATAAACCTCATTATTTTAGGAAATAGAAGATGTGATCTGATTCCAGAGAAAAGTGGCAATGAAAAAAAAAATACTTCACTGGCTCCAATAGCAAAGCCAATAGAACACACACATTTGTGTGGCTCTCGCATTTGGAGGGATGTTATTACCTTTGGCCAAGTTAAGCACTAAGTTTTACACGATGTTAATAATATTTTTCCAAGTCACTTTTAAATATAAAATCAAGCTATGCAAAATATGAACATTATTATCAGCAAAATTATGCTGCAGTCTTTATGTTTAGATAGTTAAGTAAGACCAGAATAGATATGCTGGTAATTCTCCACTTGTCACATTCCCCCAGCAAGTGAAGCAAGGGAAGCTGTTCTTCATGGCAGGATCAGTAGATTTCCTTCTTAGATCCCACCATTTGGGCATTTTGAATAGACTGACCATCTGGAGTGAGAAGGATTTGTAAGCCTCCTCCCCAGTTCTCTCCTCCTTTGGTACTGCATTTCTTAGGATCTCCATAACATCCCCAATTAAATCTCTTAGCATCCAGAATTCCTAGGTAGCTCCAAATTTTACGGACCTTTGTGATGATCTTTTCAGTTGTGCAGTGGCATGCCTAAAAGTAGAAATAGCTTCCTCCTCTTACTAATCTTACTCGTCTAGAACCTCTCTTTTTGGTTCCTCTAACCATGTCGACATTTTTGTAAGTCATCCATTTTTAATAATTCTTTGCCTGATTATGGTGAGGCAAATTCCATTTCCTGTGTAGTTGTTGCTTGCTACAGTGAGGTTATGTGGGTGTCAAAATTTGTTGATAGTGTCAGAGAATGATATAACCCCCGAGTCCCCTTTCTCAGTCTGATAAACTTCTCTGAGGCTATCTTCCCTGAAGGTCACATCACAGGCACCAGGCCAGTAACCTGTGACTTCTCATTTAACTGCATTCCTAACACCATAGAAAATCTTTGCAACAGGCTCTGGTTAAAGATTCAGTTTTGTGTAACTGGCATCTACTTAGTAATTCATTGAAATAATATTTCTCTCTCTTTCTCTCTCTCTCTCATGTCTCTGTGTGTAAAAGAAAATATGTTCACTTTTCTTGCCATATTTTTGTTCTAGGATGCTTGTCAAATACCAATATCTAATGATGTCAATTCCCCTATATAAAATGTCATAGTGTTTGTGCTTCCTACATACAGCCTCTCACATATTCTATGACATTAAAGATGGTATTAAACAATGGTCAGATTACATTATTTGACATGACATCAGCACATGCTGGTGCAGATACAATATTTTTCAAAACTTTTCATCCATGTTTTATTAAACCTACAATTACAGAATCCATGGCTACTCAACCTAATTGTATATATTGCCATATGTTCACTAGCGCAACAAAAAAGAGTAATTCATTATAACAATCTATCTTCATTTGAATATTGAGTTGTTTTTTTTTTCAGGGAGTAAATTTTTATTTTTTTCTCTTTTTTTAGAAAAAGTTTTTTTCATTTTACATACCAACCCCAGTTCCTCCTCTCTCCCCTTCTCCTGCCCCCTCACCTCTTCCCCTTCCTCCCCCATCCACTCTTCAGAGGGGGTAAGGCCTCCAGTGGGAAGTCAACCAAGTCCAAAGTCTGGCATACCAAACTGAGACAAGACCAAGCTCCCCCCGCCCCATATCAAAGCTGGGCAAGATACCCTGCCATACAAAATGGGCTCCAAAAAGCCAGTTCATGCACCCAAGATAAGTCCTGATCCCATTGCCAGGGGTTCCCTCAACAAGTCAAGCCATATGGCTGTCACCCATTTTCAGAGGGTCTTGTTAGGTTACATGCAGTTTCTCCAGCTATCACTCGAGAGTCCATGAGCTCCCACTAGCTCAGGTCAGCTTTCTCTGTGGTTTTCCTCATCATGAGCTTGACCTCTCTTGCTCATATGATTCTAGGTGACAAGAATTGACCATTTGAGACTGTCTCCCTCATTATTTGGAAACTATATTAGGATCACCTTCATGTTTTAGGAAGTTTCTACGGCCCAATCTTAATTTATTTTGCTTGTATTTAAATGACTTTTTTCCCTCTTTCTAATACATAGCTTATAATGATATGTGTGTATAAATAATAGCTGTTGATTTTTTTAAGTACTAGAGCATATTTAAGAGGATATCACATGGAAAGGTTTTGTTCAGACTGCAAATGAGACTCAGAAAGTATTACAGTCCTTGCCTATCATGAACAAAAATGTGACTTTACTCCCAGCACCATATAAACCAAGACTAGTACTAGATACCTATAATCTCAGAGTTGACAAGGAGGAGGCAGGAACAGCCACAGTTCAAGGTAATCTTCTATGCACAGATAGCTCACAGGTCCCTGAATTGTCCTGCCTAGCATAGCTAAGCAGTCCTTGCAAGCTGTTTGCACCACTGAGATCTTGCATTCTAGTCTGGGCAGGCAAGAACGCTGAAAGTCATCTTCTAACCACGTTTCACTCACCTTCAGTTCACCATCTCTGCCAGGAGACTGACACCCGACTAGTTCCTTGTCGTTTACGCAGTGGATGTTGAAATTTGCATATCTAACGGCACCCCTGTGTTCTCTTCTCACATGACAGGTACTAATCAGTGTTAGCCTAATGAGGTGGCCAGATTGCTTCCAACTTCAGTGTCTTAAACATCTAGTAATAAGGGTCGGGCTACTGATAGAAAGCTGTGTGGGAACAATGGGAATTGGTGTTGCTTAAATCTTGTGAGGGGGGGGCTGATGTTTTTTGACAGAATATTTGTCAAATTAGGCATGAAAGGTATGCTGTTTGGACACCTTGGCAACATCACAGTCTCAAATTTTACTCACATGGTTGCTCATCCTTCTCTCTCACAGCGCATTCCCAGACCTCGCAGCTACCTCCTCCTGGCTGTGAAAAGAACACTATGTTTAAAGCAAAGAAAACCAGCCTACAAGCCACAATCCCAGAGAACTTAAACAACTATGAGAACACTAAGAGAGACTTAAATAGATCTAATCTACATGGGAAGTAGAAAAAGACAAGATCTCCTGAGTATATTGGGAGCATGGGGACCTTGGGAGAGGGTTGAAGTGGGAGGGGAGAGGCAGGGAGGGGAGCAGAGAAACATGTAGAGCTCAATAAAAATCAATTTAAAAAAAAGAAAACATAGAGAGCTTGGGAAAAAAGAAAAGAACACTAGATTCTCAAGAGCAAGGTGCAGCTCTGAAACTCTTTTCTGCTGCATGCAAGTTGTGTAGATGTAATATGAGAACCTTGCTAGCACTTTAAAACTAATTCTTCATTTGATCTGAGGAAATCTGAGGGCTTCAAAGGTCAATGCTATGGAATGGCTGCAAGTTTATGAAGACCCCTTTGGCAAAGCAGAGAGCATGCGCAGACTCTCCACTTGTGACTGACTTGGAACGTTTCAATTCCTCTTTGAGGTAATGCGCTTTTAGAAAGCTTCAGCCTGACTTTTTTTTTTCAAGGTGATGTGAAAAATGTAAGAGATAGATGTTGCTTTTGTAAGAAAACCTGAAAGTTATTAATATTTCTAATTATCTAAGATATTTAAATATTCACATAATTGTCCAAAAAGTTCGAATGATCAGTTAATATTGCTCATATTGAGAAGGAAAGGGGCTTTTCCAAATTTTAACTATAGAAAATTTTATTTTGAAACAAGCAAAGTTTCACTAATACTTGAGTTGAAAGTTAGTGCTGACTATCAATAAACCTCAAAGTAACAACTAAAGAGTTCAGAGAATAATCTGGAAACCATTTTTTTCCATCCAGCTTAACTTTCGTTTAAAATAATGACAAACACCTGAAGGCAGCACGTACTAGTGATTTACCGTAGTTCCAAACTGCCCCTCCATCTGTTAAACCTCACTGTCATGATGGCCCTACCACGGAAGGTTCTATAGGAAGACACAGAAACTCAGAAAGGTCAGGTGACTTGCCCATACCACACTCTGAACTCTAGAGCTGAAATAAGACATGAACTGGTAGGATTTCAAAGTTAACACTAAGAAAAGAAAGCTCTGTACTGACTGAAAAACACAGGGCACTGCCTCTTTACTCAAACCTATGAGTCCTGCGTCAACTTGCCTGCACATCTAAAAGGTCATTTATCCAAACTGCTCAGCTACTGAACACTCAGGCATTAATTGCAAAGGAAGCAAATGCCCAACACAATAAAACTGCTCTAAGTTATTGCCTCCACTGAGACACAGATGGACAGACTGCATGTGGAAGCAGAGTTTTACTAAGGTCAACAAGAAACCATATATCAGCAAGGCCTGAGGCCTGAGAAGGGCTGGTGTTAGTCCAGGCTAACGCCCCGGCACTCAAAGGAGCTAAGTAGTCTACCATATACCCTTAGAATATTCATTTATTTTTAAGGCCACGGAATTAAATGATCCACAATTATATTCTCAATTCTTCTTGGAATGGTATTGTTTAATCATCCTTGCATAGGGAAGTGATTTAGAGCTTCTTCCTCATTCTTTCAGTGAAGTGGTTGCCACCAGATTTTAGGTTTGCTGTCGTTTCTCTTCAGCATTCTATTCATCCATATTTTAATGTTCACTTTGTGGTTAAAAGTCAAGCAAGAAACTAAAATCTAAATAAAATAAAATGCTACTTCACGTGCCAATCATTGGTAAAAGTTTTAAAATCAATAGGTTCAATTAAAATTCATCTGATAACATACAAAACAAAATATTTTCTTTAGTAGGTGACCCAATTATTTTAGATTTTTAAGATATATTTTGATCATATTAATAACGTCTATGTTGAGGTAGAGAGAGGAATTAATTACAACTTAGCATGCACAAGTGCACAGATGCCCACAGAGGGCAACGGTGTCAAATGCCCTGAGCATCGCATGGTCCTACGTCATGCTAATACCTACCCCCATGGAGGAATTGACCTTCTGTTCCTTCAAGAGAAATGGGCATTCTTAGCCACAGAACCATCTTTCCAGCCCATGATTCAAATGAAAAGATAATTCAGAATCTGTTGGATCCTAAGATGGTTACTATGCACAAAACTACAAAAAGAAGGCTCAAAGCTACCTTATCTTTCTCCTGGCTTCATGACTGCAAAATTAATGTCATGAAATGACCTTGCCAAGGTCACAGTTGAGGAAACATAACAGGACGTGAAGGTAGATCTGATACATAGTCCTCCCTTGCCTTGCTACCCAAAGTGTAACATGAGGACCATCTGCTCTCACATTATTGGGACACATGTTAGGAATTCTGATTCCCAGGGCCCTGCGCTGGTATGCTGAATCAAATCCACATTGTACAAAACACAGTGGTCTGTAGCAGACTGCCGATTTTCTTAATGATCCATTGGCAAAGCAATATAGCCTTTGTCAGATGAATTAATCTAGAACTCCTACAAAATCCAGGGAAGTGAGGAACTGTTTTAATCTTATACCTGGTAATTTCAAATACAGTTTTTGATTGTTAGGCAGTTCCTTCAGAAGCAATGCATGAACACTGTTATGATTACAATGATATCTATATATTCATGTGTTTATGTGTATATATAAGTGGATATGTACCTTAGTTTCCCACTGGGATGTTAAAGAAGATCAGAACTCTAGCCCAGTTTTTGCTCAACTTTTTTACCAAATGTCATTAAAAGCACACTAGCGCCACCTGCTGAAGCTGGTGAAGAAAACTGGTGAAGTGTTTTGCTCTTGGCTGCCTTCCATCAAGGTAGTTTCATTAAAATTTTACTGCTGAACATAGTAGAGCATATGCAGAAGGAGAGAGAGCATGAGCAAGGAACTCAGGACCGCGAGGGGTGCACCCACACACTGAGACAATGGGGATGTTCTATCGGGAACTCACCAAGGCCAGCTGGCCTGGGTCTGAAAAAGCCTGGGTTAAAACAGGTCTCACTGAACGTCAAGAACAATGGCACTGGTTTTTGATCCTACTGCACGTACTGGCTTTGTGGGAGCCTAGGCAGTTTGGATGCTCACCTTACTAGACCTGGATGGAGGTGGGTGGTCCTTGGACTTCCCACAGGGCAGGGAACCCTGATTGCTCTTTGGGCTGATGAGGGAGGGGGACTTGATTGGGGGTGGGGGAGGGAAATGGGAGGCAGCGGTGGGGAAGAGACAGAAATCTTTAATAAATATATAAATAAAAAAAGAAAGAAATTTACTGCTGAGTAATCACCTTTTTCAAGTCCTGATTCCTCTCCGAGCAACATTTTTCCTGTGTTTATGATACCTTAAGAGTACTTTCACCTTTGCTCATTATAACCTAGGGGAAAGATCTTACAACCCCCTTCAACATAAAGAGGCTTCTACCTATTGTTAAGAACATTAGCACAGATATATAACTGCAAGAATATTATTCAGTCTATGAAAAATCAGTACTAGGATCAATGTGAGAGATGGAGCCTAGTAATCATGAATAATATGGAATTAATCTGTTCAAAGCATGAGTACTCAAGGCCTGGAAGATGCTTCCCTAGTTGGTGTTTGGAAGAAAGGAAGTACACTTTCTGGTATTTCCAGCCTAAAACGAACCAATATCACCAAACACAAATACCCTTTCTATTTCATGAAGGCAAGTTCTCTTTCCATTTTATTTATTTCTCCTCCACTCTGATTTACATTCAGAAAACTTGCTACGTATTTCCTCACACAGAAGAGAACAGTAACTGGTCTCCAAAACTGCAACTATTTAGAAATCTATAGGAACCAAGGCCAACTCCATGCAATTTAGAATAATGAAACTGGCTGAAATGCCTCTGAATCTCAAATTTTTTCCCCCAAACCCTCGCTGTTTCCAAAAGTTGGCAAAGATAATTTTCTGGCTTTCATTTTTTTGTTTGTTTCCCTAATGATATTGATTAATTTCTACATCCATAAAAGAAATGTCATTAAAAAATACAATTGGCTACTCTAAAATTTCACCTCTGGAATACTACAACACATAAAAGACGAGGAGGAGGAAGCGCAGCAGGAGGAGGAAGAAAGTGTTAGCCACCCCCTTATGTTAGATGCTCCCTGAAGAAAAGCCCCATGCCTACCCTTTCAACACTGTCGGTCTCTGTTAAACTGATGCTATCTCTTCAATATTAGTAAAATTTCAAAGGCTGAACTCAAAGAAAAAGAAATTTAATTCCCTAAAATAACACATACCTTCAAAATCCTAGAGTGCCAACTTAGTGTGTGAAGAAATGGCTAAACACGAGACCCTCTAATGAAGAGAGAGCAATGGGAAACTGACGTCAAAAGATCGGATAAGAATTTGCATGAAATTGTTTCCATTTTACTCTCCATATTGGATTTGATTACAATATTTTTTAAAAAAATGTATATATCCAGGGTTTGATTAGTTTCTGATTAATCTCTGATTGAATTTGTTTCTTCATTTGCAAAGAAATTGCACAATCAGACTCAAACAGCAAAGATTTTACTCAGGACTGCTTCAAAAGGAAAGAGATTGAACAGAATCTTGTTGAAATCAAAAGACTGGGGGGCCTGGTGGGAAAATACCAGAGGTCATGGGGAGGAGAAGCTGGTGCATGTGACTAGGTCTGCTGGTGAGTTAGTTATACTGGTATCATCAGGCTTGGAGAATATTAAAAATGAACCCACCCCTCATAGTCATCTTTGAAATCCATCTCTCATTGCCTGAACAAGAGAAAGGAAGACATAACAACTACCTCCCCTTAGGCTTCCTGGGAAAAAAGAATGAAGTATTTCCAGCCCTGGATGAAGACGGCCTCTCATGACTCTCAGTTATCTGGTTATGAGACCAGCACCACAGGCAATTTGACTCATGAGAGAGCATGCTAAGAGGATGGGAGGAATACTTACTCTCTCAATGTAACACTGTAATCACGCTTCCCAGAAGCCCCTGCCCCTAAGCAGCCACCTAAAGAGCCTGCACAATCAACTCTATGGATTTTTCCGTTTGAGGCAGAAACCATAACTTTCCTTTCTCTTTCTTTCTGTTTTTTTTTTTTCCCCTTTCAGACACTGGTCACAAATCTAAACAAGATTCCCCTCCACTCTGGGCTTTTTCATTCTTTCTTGAAAGACGTTCTCCATTCCTAGCTCTTTCACGAAGTAGCTAAACAGTGTTTTCTTCATAGGGGAACAGAAGTTGAGAAGCATGCATAAGACCTGCACAAGTTCAAATGAGACAAGGATCCTAGAATGAAGAGAGGAGCTGGTTGAGACACACCCCGAACTAAATAGCTATTGACCTGTACTGGTAGAAGAGGCATCAGTTTTCTTCAAGGGCATGCTCCCTGGGGAGTTGACCACACTCCAGCAGAAGGCCACACATCCAAGACAACATCAGCTGTACGTGATTTATTTCTTTTTAAAGGAGACACAAAATTACGTAGATATGGAGGGTGGATCAGGAAAGAGCTGGGAAGGTAAATAAATGTGATTGAAATACATTATAGGACAATCTCAAAAACTAATAAAAAAAAAACAAGAAAATGCATTTTTTTGTTCCTATGGTATTGAAGAGGTAACTCCATCCTTTGTTTCCACATAAGTTTATCTCTTTCTTCCCTGAAATTTAAGAGTTCCTTTCATTCCTTATTTTTTAGAAAGAGTCACGTTGAAATTACGTTAATTAGGTATGGTTATAATATCATTATATCAAAATCATTTCTGTGTTGATGTTTATAAAGTGGTTGACCCATCTTCTATCCCCTTCAGCAATATAACTGTTGGCTTCCCTTTTCTTCATATACCCAGCAGCACCTATTGTCTTTTGACATTTCTATTCTTGTCTTATTTCTAAAGTCATCTTAACAAACGGGATCTGAAATCTCATTGCTGCTTTATTTGTGATTTGCTATCAATACAGATGTTGATGTGAGCATGTCTTCACGTGTTTTGAATCACTACTGCATCTTTTCCAGACAAGTACCAATTCATGTTCTTTGTCCATTTTTAATTTGGCTCTTTCATTTTCTGTTGGTGAGCTACAGGACTTTCTTATATGCATTGAACATTAAGGGATATATCCTTGCAAAAAATGCCCTCCCCGTCTGTAAGTTGTCTCTTTTGTATTGATGGTTGTTACCTTGATTGTGTAGAGCTTGTCAGTTTAGTGAAACCTTATCTATTTTTGTTGCTATTGTCTCTGTTTTAGAAAACATAAAAAATAGTTATCAAGACCAAAGAACAGAAGCTGTCCCTTATATTTTCTGAAAACAAGGTTTCCCCAAAAATTACAAATATTAGTTGGTATTAAAGAGCTGGCTCAATAGTTGAAAGGGTTTATAACTCAATAGAGTTAACTGGAATTCAGATCCCAGCACCTTTGTCCAGTGGGTTACAACTGCCAAAGCTTCAGCTCCAAGGACTCAACACTCTCTTGTGCCTCCATGGCATGTAAATATGCCCATACTGCCACACAGATACATAGATACACACACACATTAATTTACGAATTAAAATATTTTTAAGTGTAAATATTAGTCACATATGACCTAATAATGTCATTTCTAGATATACAATTGGACGTGTGCATACATAGATTCAACCTAGAGTGGGATAAAAATATTACAAACCCAGCACTTATTAAGTATTTGTTCTGAGCATTGTAGACTTTCCTCTTGTTATTACTCTTGGAATTATTTAGAATATCCAGATGAATAATGCATATACAAATTCTGAAGTGCAGTATTAGGTGAGCTCTATGCTCCCATATATCAAGTGGTCCCATAATCAATAAGTATGGCAGAAAGCCAAAGACCAAGAAGGAAAAGCCTCAGTATAACAGTATAACAATGTTGCAGCCCCAATGCAGGCCTAAGCCTGAAATATCCGGGCTGGGGAGCAGTACAATTCTACATTAAAAAGTGAAAAACTTGTAATCTTCTGTAGAAGGGGTGATATCAGCACAAATGTAACCCATTTGGGAAAGGAGAGCGTAAGAAGAGAATGTCTTTCACCTTTGTTTCCTTTTCCTTCCAGCTGTCCTTCAGAGAGAGTTCATTTAATTCACTGGAATCTGAGGCTAATCGCCTCTGAAGACACCCTCACTGACGCTCTGAAGCTTCTTCTTTCAGCGTCCCTCCACCCAGTCAAGCTGGCACCCAATTCTTTATCATGACACAGTAGAAACCCCTAGCACATTTATAATATGTTAGATGTTATAAGTCATCTGGAATGATTCATGCTATATTGGAGAGGGTATATAGGTTACAGGTCACATGAATATACTATGCTATTCGTAGAAGGGACTTGAGAATCTATTTGGACCTCTAGGTGTCTTCGTAGCAATCTTCAAAGGAAGATACAGGGCTTACCATATATTTAAAAGAAATGGAGTTGAATTTATGAAATTATATTTGCAAACACACATTTGTGCAGCATTATCCACAACAGTCAAAATGTGGAAACATTTAAATATGATTGGCAGATGAATGGATGAAGAAAATGATAATAAGCACATTCGTGTTGTTCAGCCTAATCAAATATAAAAATTTCACCATATACAACAACATGAATAATATGCCAATGGCAATAATACACTTATAGAAGGACAAATGGTGTCTAATTTCACTTATAGAATAGTGGCTTTGTAAGAGACTAAGGGGACAAGAACAGGGAACTACTATTTATTGGATGTATAGTAAGTTATGCCAGATAGATTAAGTTTTAGAAATCTACCATAAGAACATAGCTCCTGCCATCCACAGTACAATGGCAAGCATGCAAAAACGTGGTAGGAGTGTAGCTCTTTCCTCAACTAAACTAAAGTAGCATTAAATAATAAGGGAAGGTAGATAGGTGCATCATCTTAACTATGATAATGGTTTCAGGACACATGTATCTCATGAAAATCATTGACTTTATTTATATACATATATTTGTCTTTTTTGAATCACAATTTCATAATGGCAAGGTTGTTGAAAAAGAGTCCCTTAGATAGACAGATAAACAGAAAAAACAAGTTTAAACTTGTATCAAAGGAGAAAGGGTAGTTTTCATGCCAAAAAACATTGCTTACCTAACTCTGTCTTTTCTGGAAAGTATATATCAAATATCGTTAAGACTAACTAACTTACTCTACATTCAGAAAATAAATTTGCTGTCATTAAAACGTTGCCAAGCAATTTTAGTAGCATACAATAATCATGCTTGAAGACTCGGTTGCTACACTAGATGCACTGGAGTGGCTCAAAATTTTTCCAAAGCTTTCTCCTGTGGACTGAGGCATGTCATTCTCAGAAGGGTTACAGAAGCAAAGGATAATAAAGAAACATGAAAAAGAGAAAAGAACTTCATGTCTCTCTTGAGAATTAGGCATAATATTCCCTCCACCTAATTCTGCCCAGAGAGAGTAACGTGGTGGAGCCCAGCATTCGATGTGGATGGCACTGGCAATAGGAAGGAATACAAGAAAGAAAAGCCAGTGATATCCATGTAGTATGTCATAGACCGAGTTGATCCATTAAATATTAATTAGAAACTTGCAATACACCAAAAGATATATGTTTTCTGTCACAAAAAAAGTACAGTATAAGAAAAGTCTGTTTGAGCACATTCAAAGGCTTATAAGAAAATATCCACAAAGTATAAGGCAGAACAAACACTATCTGCTGAATGGAAATAGAAAGAAAACATCCTTGGCAGAAGAAAGATTGTAAGCAGGTTTGATGTGAAAGGAATACAAGATATGTTGAGCAATGCTCAAAGTGAATCAACAATGGTAGCTTGAAAAGAAGTAGCGTGTCTGGAGAAAGCACAGGTCTGGTATCCTTTTCTGAAGACCCCCCTCATCCCACTCCTTAAAGGAGATGTCCTTCAAGATTTCACATCTCATTACTCTCTTCCTTTCTTGGTCGACCTAATTTCATCAGCAAATTTAAGCAAATAACACACAAAGCAGACTTTCTAATGCTATTCTCTTTATATTCATAACTATAAGTTCTAACAGGTTTCCAAATATCTTTAACTACATGGTCTAGAAGTATTTCAATGACAAATGACTATTTATTATCCCTACCCTTAATACTCCCTGCCTTGTCTTCCTTCTCACAGTAATTAGCCCTACTCAGTCCAATAGTCAAGCCCTAGATTTCCCAGTTTCTTCATTCTTTCTGCTCCATATATTAATATGTAATCATTTAAGTTGAACAATCTTGCCTAACAAACATTCATCTCTGTGCAGATGTTGGTACATGCTCACTTTAGCCATCAACATTACCTGTATGCAAAAAAAAAAAAAAACATTACCTGTATGCATTGTTACAAATTTCTACAAACTGATCACTGATCTCCAATTCTATTATTGCAAAAATGCTCCATCAAAACAGGCTTATTTGATCTATCATCCTTCTACTCAAATAATCTCCAAATCTTCTTCCTGCTGTCAGAATTGTCTTATTTGAACATTTATTCATTTCTATGCTGCATTTTGAATGCCTATTATACAGCATGACATATTTAGGAGCGTAACAAGCACTATAAAGAATGCAATGACGGGAAGTGAGTAACAGAATAAAAAGTAACCAGGTATGAAATGCCTATTTCAGACTTGAGTTAAGAAAATAACACCGAAAGACACAGCAGTGATCTGTATCATAACTAGTAATGGTGAAAATAAGATTAAATATACGATGACCCAATGTACATTCTGAGGTTTTGAGGTAGAAATCAGAAATTTGAATTATGGATTTGGTGTGAGAGATGGAAGGAAGGGGAATCAATGATAGTTTCTTTTATTGCTGAAAACATCATGTTGAATAAGGTTAGGAAGTAAATATTTGGAGAAAATCTTTTGAGAAAGGAAAGACAAGACCCATAGGATGGTTTTACTCTTTTGGTCTATAATCACTGAAATGACAATGTTCTGATCTTGGTAATATAGGAAAATTTAGTTGTGTCATTCATCTTTAAAGTAGTTATAATATTGTGCCCATAACTTGGTATGAAGAATTCAATTCCATCCATTACTTCTAAGTATACATTTTGTCAAGTTTTCAGAACTTAATGGAATCATTCAACAAATACTTGTTAATTACCTCCTACATCTAAGACCTGCTGTTCTACAGCTGGTTTGTGAGAATGGCTGCTTAAGGCAAGAAGAATGGGGGCAGGGTCAATTAGTTTTTCAATCCCAGAAGTTAAGGAAGACGAGAATGACAGAATTGATCAGATCCTTGGTGTTCTCTTATGATCATATTGTTCCACATCTGCGGAATTACAGTGAAGAGTTGTTTTGCTTTTCTACAATCTGATAAGTAGGTCTAGAGACCTCTCTTTTGGCATGGTGAGAGGGATAAATGGACATTTCATTATAGGACACCTCACCTTGGGCTCTGACAACAAAGTGAGTGGATTCCAGCCATGACTCTGGAGGGCCAGAGATGAGCAAACTCAGACATGCACTTCTTTCTCAGAGATACGGACGATGTTAAGGGAAGTCAACTTCCGGATTATTACCTCCGTAGCTTGACCGGTCTAACTGAGATCATTCCTGCATTTTTAGTACCTCTTTTGTCTACTTTCATGGGTAAGATGAAATCCCACTGCTAAAGATTCAAGGTAACTTGTCTTCTAAAGAATCATGATTTAGAAACCCGATCCCTTGTCTAAATGATCCTTTTGAACGAGGATTTCTAGGAAGTGGCTAGGCCATTTGGAAATGCTTTCTCAGTCTAGACTAAGGTAGTTAGTTGTCTTGAAAGGCTGTTTGGGAAAAGGCAAATCCAATTCCCCCAGCTCTGCTTCCTGTATTGCACATGATCCTCTCTGTGTCTAATCTGCTTCCAAGAGGGTGTTGTCTGCCACGTGGAGATGGAGTCCTGAAAAGAGACCGTTTATGTGAGAGAGCCTGAGGCTGGATTTCTAGCCAACAAACCTGAGATTTTGGTTTGGCCATTCCCCGGCCCCTCTTATTTTAGACCATGTCAAAATATACAAAGACTTTCAGATAAAATTCTATACAATTAAAGCACAGGAAATATTGAAAATAGTTCTTGACAACTACGCTTGTATTGTATTGTAACCAATTATTTGTTTTGTGTATTATTCACACACATATGTAGAATTCAGCATTGAATGGTTTAGAACAAAACGGAAAATCCCCTCATGCCTATGTAGAAATAAAGGCTTGTGAGGTGGTTCAAATAGAGCAAGTATTTTCAAGGACAATTATGACTTTCCTAAAACAGCAAATAAAACCATCAGAGAAAAGTTCCCTTTAAATACTCTCAGAGTGTGTGCTTCCTAATCTCTATAATAAGTTTACCTATCATAGCAAATGAAATCATGAAATTTACTCATCTTATCTCTGCCTCTTAAATACAATTACTAAGAAATAACAGTTATCCAGTTTTGAATTGTTAATTTTAGAAAATGTTATCATTTTTAAAAAAAAAACACAAACAGCTGGGCGGTGGTGGTGCACGCCTTTAATCCCAGCACTCGGGAGGCAGAGGCAGGCAGATCTCTGTGAGTTCGAGACCAGCCTGGTTTACAAGAGCTAGTTCCAGGACAGGCTCCAAAACCACAGAGAAACCTTGTCTCGAAAAACCAAAAAATAAAAAAATAAAAATAAAAAAATAAAAAAACACAAACAAAATTATATTGTTTTTAACAGAATCAGTAGGATTTATTTTAATCCCTGATTTTTAATTTCATTGCAAACTCAGACAACTGAGTCAGATATATGAACGTGTTCAAGAAATACCGTTATTAAGATGGTCCCCAGTCCTGTATTAGAAAGGGACTTCTGGATACACATGGCAATGCACATGTAAGATGATGTGTAGACACAGAAAGAACATTTCAAAATCGCCCTCTGTAGTTTCAGAATAGGCAATGCACTTTATTTATTTATTCTTTCTTTTCATGCTTTATTAGTTGTTTCAAAAAGAAGTTTTCTGCCTGTCTTTGAGATTCCGTATTTGCTTACCATCACTCACACCCACCCACCCCACCCATGTCACTCTATCAAACCTCCAACTTCTGGACTACCAGCAACTGCTACAATACTGAACATATTCAGGAGGCTGTATCTATATGATTATTTGTTAACGTGTTAAGTATAAAAATGGTTAAGGAAGATGAGAGCATGAATTTCGGAGAGATCAGAGGCAAGTGTGGACATGAGAGGGGTGGGGAAAGTGGAAAGTAGGGGAAATAATATAATTGCATTTTAATTAAATTAAGCATTGATAAGAGCAAAAATGTACAGTAAAATATGGATATGCTAGAATAATAGACTCCTTTTTAAATGCTACATCACATGTCCCTGAAATCCAAAGACTTATCCCTTCACAAACTACTTGAGTAATTAAACCAGGTCAATTGTTCCTGTGTGCAATAATTCTAACTTTTAATAAGCTATCTACTATGGTTATTTGAGAAAATGAACCATTTTCTCAATTGGGTCTTGATAGTGTATTTACATTAGTGCATGCACTTTATTTTATTTTTGTACATAGAAACAAGCATTTTTGAAAGAAAATTCTACTTTTGCTTATTAGAAAGCATTAACCTTGAAAATAGACCCGGTATATTGATTGACGAGAATGAGATAGTAAAATACCCTTGTGTACATTTTAATGAACAAACATATTTTTCTCACAGTTCTAAAAGACCAAGTAAAAGAGTCAGCAAATTGGGTGTCTTGTGGAGATTCTCTTACTTACTAGCATATAGTTAGCACAGGACCTCTGTGCAAACACGCTCACACACACGTGTTGGTACCTTTGCCCTTGCTCTAAATTGACCCCACTCTTGACAACTCACTTAGCCTTATTTACCTTCCTGTGCTGCTGAATTCAAATGCAGGAGAACTGTGGATAGAATGCAAAGGGAAATTAAAAAACATAACTTAAAATTAAAAGAAGATTGAAAGTTAGAGCTTCACACAGCCATAAAAGTCAGAGAACAGGCATGAATCAATAGGTAGCCTATGGTACTTTATAAATAAGCAAAAACGATAAAGACAGCTACAAATACAGAGCTCAACTACAGACACTACCGTTCTGAAAGCTTAAGACGAACGTGTTTAATCTCTTCAACAAGTCTTTGGACTAGATACTGCTATCATCTCTGTTTTATAAAAGAGATAACTGGGGCACAGAAACCTTAATATGCCCATTTTCCCCTGATGATCATGTGGGACACTGTCTGTGGAGACAGGAGTCAAACACTCCAGAGAAGTCTTCAATGAATCTAGTAAAATCTCAATCAGTAGAGTGTAACTGATGGGTCACTGAATTCCAGCTTCTTTCTTGGCATTAGGAAGGGAAAAGCAGTCAATGCAAACTCGTATTTCATCCTGAGGTTCATTGGCTTTTATGCAAAAGACTTTTCATTCATCTGACTGAACCGTAAGAGCATTAAGTCTTTCTGGAAAGAACATCAGCTGTCAGGTGTTTCATGGGCCTGGAATTGGCTTGGCTAATGTGCACACAGTGCAGATGTATTTGCCTGTAGGAACCACGTACAGTTATTCTCACAGAAAAGGCTGACTTCAGCACTGTGTGTGCAAGAAGAAGTAAATGGAATAATACAGAAATTGAAGCTATAGCGCACACCACTTTATTGAGCTGATTTTGGTGTCTAAATGGCTTCTTAATGAACTCATCTGAATATTTCATTAAATATTCCATGAATGTTATACTGAGGCATTTAAAAGTATGGTGTAAACATACACACAGCAATGATAATATCAGTGGAAAATGGCAATGTCCCAAACAGCAGATGACAATCGTCCATTTAATTTCCAAAAGTGGACTTACTCAAACTTTTAAAAGATAAAAGAGTTCTGTTAGATGACTTCATCAAGCAGTACTTGAAAAGGCACTTGTGTTTAGAAAACCTCTGGGGAAATTGCTGGATTAAAAGAACATACAGAATTTTTGTGGTACTATGGCCTATGTATTGGGGAATATGATATATATTACTCAAGTACCATTTTAACCCAAGAATGTGTTTATTGAGGACGGGTATAAATGCCTTGTTAAAAGTCACCTGGTAATGAACCAGTGATGAACTCCAAATCAACTATCCAATTACATAAAATAATAATCTAAATATAACAGCACACACACACACACACACCTTCAATGAAATCATGTCACTTGGGCTGACAATATCAGCCCCAACATCCATAGACTAACAAAAAACCCACTCTCAGGCATGAGAAATATCCTTGTAAATGTTGGTCAGGAGAGTTCAAGAGACTCGCAAAACAAAACAGGATGATGTTGCTGACCTTGGCTGCCTCCCAGAGGTTAAAAGTAAGTCCCTATTTCTGAATATGCCATTCATTTCCGACAAAGGGATTGGAAGATTTTAGCTGGATCTGACCGGAAAACTTCCTGCTAGAAAGGGATATGAAATTTATCAAAGAAAGGAAGCAGTTGATAGTTCTACTCAATTTCAACTTTTATGAATCATTATGACCACAATGGCAAGATATCAATAAAGGTATAATAATGGCATTCGTATTTGGGCAATAACCAACACTTGATGCCTGCTCAACAGGGTGAAAACCATTCTGGTACTAGAAGTCCAACCAAGTACCCAGATCCTATGAGATTACATATATTAAAAAAAATTAATACTATCACTCTACTCAACCAGCATAATTGCTGTGTTCTAATTATCGATCTTTATTCCCACAAATTAGTGTAGCTCTTATCCTCCTTCAAGGAAGCTTCTCCTTGCTTCTTTATAAAATACAGCTGGCCCAGAGTAGATGCAGAAGGTGTAGAATTCCATCAGTCTTTCAAGAAGATGCCCCACTGACTTACAGAGCTTTTATTTACCTTTGACTTCAGTTGCTGTGACAAAACACCAACCAAACATAATTGGGGGTAGGGGATATGCTGCTTGAGTGGAACAGTCCATCATTAAGGGAGATCAGGGCAGTCATGTGGAGGCAGGAACTGAAGCAGAGACCATGGAAGACTACACACTGGGCTTACTTTCCATGACATGCACAAATTGCTTTCTTTTACAACTCAGGACCACCTGCCGAGGTGGTGGCATCTCTCACCGTGTGGTAGGTCCTCCCACACCAACCTATAAATTTTAAAAATGCTCCTCCAGACATGCCCATAAGCCTGTGGAGATTATCTGATAGAGATAATTTTCTAGTCAAGGTTCCCTCTTCCCAGGCATCTCTAGCTTATGTGAAGTTCAAGAAAAATTAACCAGAAATTCTATGTTCATCCATGTCTAATAAAAAGCAAATTTTCCAAAGCTGAAAAAATTACCTACTGATATAAACACTAAAATTGAAGACAGTTTGTCTCTATTTGTTTACATTGGAATGGGAAAAAACCATCCCCATTTCTTGGGGGGAGGGGGTCCACGGTTTGCTAATCTTTTTCTCTAGTCCCCATTGTATTACTGGTATTTTCTTGTTTACAACCCACATTGTAGCTAAAGCATTATGCTATCTGCTCTTTTTTTTTTAATTTTATAGTATTTATTGGGCTATACATTTTTCCCCACTCCCTTCCCTCTTTTAAAGTTAACCTTTCACAAATGTGCAGCTGGGTGTTTTTGTCTATATCTCTGAGAGTTTGTCTACACTTGAGCTTGACTAAGAGTATATTTGTGGAGCCAATGAGGTATGAAAATCAATGGTCACCTAGCACTACACACCACTCTTCTGTGGAATAGAGGTATAATAGAGAACAAGATCAATAGTGTATGTGCTGATCTAGTGACATAGGCAGGTAAAGAAAAGAGTAAAAAGAACTAGAAGATATCAGAAGAAATACTGATGAGCAAATAATAAAAATTGTAGGAATGATGTGTCTAGTCACTAACTATCCTTTTATTTGCATCTTTTGTTCTTTATCTGGGACTTGGGCTTGAGTTCCATGGTTCACAGAAGGGCAGCAGTATGTCTCATCCATACAACTCCCCATAAAATGTTAACAGTAGTTAAAAATAGTGTGTGATAGGGACAAAGCCCGACAGAGCAAACTTAAACTATTATAAATGTATTCCTTTCATAAATGACAGTATCTATTGATTTAAGCCAAATGATTTAGGGGAAAGATCCTTGCACATCATCTGATGCGACGAGAGAATACATATATTCCAAATCAGCCTTCTAGGAGGACAGGGATTGTCAGCCTCTGTGACAGAGTAACGCTACCATAAACACCTCAATCTGCAAAAGAAACTGTAAAATTTAAAGTAAAAAAAAAAAAGAAGAAGAAGAAAATTATTACATGGAGCCCCACCGACCACCAAACTCCAAACTAGGTAACCCAGCCCTGTCCCTGGGCTTTTTATTTCTTATCCTATGGTGTCTAGTTGGGACATTGTTCATGTTAGCACATTACAGCATAACTCCATTTGCATGCATATACAGGTGGAGATTTCTACTGTAGGAGGATTCCTTAGGACTTTTTCTGAAGGTCTTCCATAACTTTTAGGACAAAATAAGATGAATTTCTGATGTATTTTTTTTTCCTCCACAAGAAATGTCAAGGTTCATTAAGGGGAGCTTTGCTAAGTATGTCCAATACCCAGGCTTGGTCTCGTTTTCTCTGTTGGTTACTAACAGGTCACGGCTGCACCGTGTTATTTCTGTTCTGTTCGTTCCCGTGCCCACAGTCATGAAAACCTAAAGCCAATGACTCTCTGACTCCAGACTATGAAAGATTGTCCCTTGCTTCAAGGCTCTGGAACTCTGTGTTCCATCTCAGGGTTGTCTGCTGGATACAGCACACACTGTGTTCATATTCAAACCACCGCTTTCCCGAGTTGTGTCTGCAGGCTTACTTAGGATCTCTTCTTTCTTCTTCAATGGCACACGTGCAACTGAATCCCTGCCTCGGGCTCTGTGGCTTGGAAAGCCCTGTGGAAACATTCTGGAATGCACAGTGATGGCAGACTGTAGAAGACCCTTTTTGTGGGAAAATAACCTAACTCGGTTTCCTCGTGGTTTACGGTTTGTAGTACAACTAGTAGCAGCAGCTTCTGGTGTCCTAGTTATGTCATTTCTCCCCTGGCTCTCATAAGTTCATTGTAATTTCTATAAATCGTTGACAATAGGCATTCCCTCCCCTCAACATCTGCTCTTCAAATACGTTCGTTCTTTTAGTCTACAGAGTGCTTTATATCCCCCTGCGGTCCTCTAAAGGAAGCGCGAAGCTCTTTCTGAAAATAACTCTTTAAGGCAAAGAGAAAAATGAAGACACTAAAACCGGCAACAGGAAACATAAATCGTTGCATCCAAGACATCGCTACTGAGTTTGGAAAGAGATTTTAAAGTTCCAACCTGACACATGTTCTCCATCCTAGCACAATTAGCCCAGAAGTTGCTCTAAATCCTATATATTTATATTTCATTATAGTCCATTATTTTATGCTGCATTATATGTTCCAATATCTATTCTGGCATTCTGATTTTTTTCTTTTAGGTTAGCACACAAATTAATTAAATTTTGTTGTTGTTGTTTGGCTGGATGGTTTTGAGGGGTTGTTTTGGTTTGTTTGTTTTTTGTGTGTGTGTTTATGTGTGTTTGGCTAATATAGCATATGCACATACGTATAAATATAGGAGCATATATGCACATACATATACACACATAAATTTAAATTCTTTCCCTCAATGCTACACACCACTATAATAAATTTCCGAGTGCTCTGCTAGATCTGGCACACACTAAAGACATATACAAATTGCTCACACATATAGACATATATTTACACATATGTGTATGTTTTTAAGTCTTTATATATAACTACAAAAGCTCTTTTCAATGTCAAGTAGCTGAAATTCACTCTCTGGTGAAGTTAAAAAAAAGCACTTCTTTCATTTTTGTAGTTAGATAATATTCAAAACATCACTTTGGTATTCCCTGCATTGTTTCAAACTTAAAAAGTAGACAGCAGTCTAACGGCTTTCATGGATTTCTTTTCCGATGATTTCACTGTGTTGACTCTATCTACCAGTGTTTAATCACTAAATTCCCCCTCCAATGCTTAGGAAAGCAGCCCGAGAAAAACACTGTAGGGAATCACAGCAATCTCTGGTGTTTGGGATCACTCAGATGGTGCATTCTAGTTCATACCTGAAGATTCATATACAGCTAAAATGCTTTTCGTGTCAAGAGAGCCATACTCTCTAACATCTTTCTTCACAGCAGCTGCCTACACACTTCTTTTTCCCACATTGAAGCTTTCACGGGGCAGCTTCACATAGCCAGGGAAGCTGCCGTCATGTCATCCTCAAAAACATCAAACACACACCCTGATGAAGCTGTTGGCAGAGATAACGGTGAATTAGAGCTTGGCAAGGCAGGAAGTCATTAAAGCAAAACTGCCTTCCATAATCTCAGGATCAGCAAGTTTTACACTCAACAGCTTTTCTTTGCTTAATGGAGTTTCAATGGGAATCATAGTTGCACAGGTTGCACCAGACAAGTCTTTATTTAACAAGCGAAAACATGGGCCCTAGAGTAAGATGAAGGTTGGAAAATATATCCTATTGTTACAATTTTAATCAAAATATATCATTTTGCTTCAAGACATTTCCTTGAAGCACCCCAGCCGCCTGCTAGCTCATGCCCGAAATAACAACACACAAATTGTATTCTGTTAAACACTGCTTGGCCTGGCTAGTTCCAGCTTCTTATTGGCTAGCTCTTACATATTGTTCTAACCCATTTCTAATAATCTGTGTAAGCACCCCAAGGTGCGCTTACCGGGAAGATTCTAGCCTACGTCCATCCTGGGTCAGAGCTGCCTGGGAGAGCGGAGCCTGGCGTCTCTGCTCCAGAGAGCAGAGCTGTCAAGTCTCTCCGGAAGCAGAGCAGAGTCTGCCTGAGGAGTCTTACCTCACTTCCTCCTGTTTACTCCTCCCACCTATGCTTTAACCTATCAGGGCCAGCCAAGCAGGTTCTTTATTGCTCAATGACCTTCCTCCATCACCCCAGTTCCACTCCAGGAAGCCTGGCCTGGTTACAGAAGATAACTGGATCAGTCTCTATATCTCCCATTACTAGGAATCTCCATAAGGGACACCCTCATAGATTACAGAGAGTTACTGAACAAGGCTTCCATATCACCCTAAAAATGCTCCTAAATTTCAGTCATCTCTCCCAGTACTCTCTCTTTCCAGCCCCCACCGAACCCATGCCTGATCCCTCCTGTTCACCTCCCAACCAACCTCCAGTCCCCCCTGAAATCTATACATAAAATACTTTCCCATAGTCTTGCCTCCACCCTGTACCCTTAATATATACAGCTGTAGAGTTATACAGCCATGTGAGGATCGTAGCTCAACCTGGTTGTCATTGGTCCAGCTAACAGACATCTCCTTTTAATTGGGGGGATTAGAAACAGGGTTTCTCTGTGTAACAGCCCTAACTATCCTGGAACTCACTCTGTAGACCAGGCTAGTCTCAAACTCAGAGATCTACCTGCTTCTACCTTGAGAGTTCTGAGATTAAAAAAGTGTGTGTCACCACTGCCTGACTGACATCTTCTATCTTTAATTGATATGTATAATTAGGCATAAGAATGGGGCACAGTGTGATAGTATTTATAGAAAGGGTAGACAACATGGTATGTACTTGTTCATAAGTGGATATTAGATTTAAAGCAAAGAATAACCCGCCTGTAGTCCATGATCTCAGAGAAGCTAGGTAAGGAGAACCCTAAGAGAGACATACATGGATACCCCTGGGAAGGGGAAATAGATAAGACCTCCTGAAAAAATACAAGGGGGAGGAAAAGGGAGGATAGAAGGAAAGGGGGAGAGGACAAGGGAAGGGAGGAAGAAAACATGAGGGAAAGGGATGCTCAAGAAGGGGGAAGAACAATGAAGAAGAAAAAGGAAAGAGATGTCTTGATTAAGGGAGCCATTAAAGGGCTATTGAGAAATAAGCACTAGAGGAAAATCCCAGGAATCCTCAAAGACGACCCCAGCTAAGACTCTAAGCAACAGTGCAGAGGATGCCTACATTGCCCTTAACCTGAAATCAGACTGATGACTACCTTAATTGTAATTGTAGAATCTCCAACCAGCAACTGATGGAAGCAGATACAGAGATCCACAGCTAAGCCTGGACCGAGCTTCCAGAATACCCACCCAAGAGAAGGAGGAGTGTTAATATGAGCAAAAGGGTCAAGACTGTGATGGTGACACCCACAGAACAGCTCACCTGAGCTAATGAGAACTCACTGACTTTGGACTAATAACCTGAATAGGACCACGTTAGGCCCACTGAATGGAGGGGACAGTTGTGAGGCTTGGACAGTCTGTGAGGCCATTGGCAATTGGACCAGGATTTATCCCTAGTGCTTGAACTGCCATCTAGGAGCACATTCTCTTTGGAGGGATACCTTGCTCAACCTAGATATAGTGGGGAGGGTCTTGGTCTTGCCTACAAGTGAAGTGTCAGGTTTTATTGACTCCTCCTGGGAAGCCTTACCCTTTCTGAGGAGTGAATGGGGAGGTGGGGGGTTGGGGAAGGTAGAGGAAACAGGAGAAGGGGAAGGAGTAGGAATGGGGATAGTTATGTAAATTGAGAAAAGATTGTATTAAAAAATCTTAATCAAAAAAAAAGAAAAAGAAAGAGTAGAATTTAAGCCACAGCATTAGTGTTTTCATCTTCTTAAATATTTAGTAATTCAATGCATTGGGAAGTTTTGGGCTCTGTTCTTTCTTTTTAAAAATGTAATAATATTATTGAATATTATCATAAGAACATTATAAGCACAGTTACACATCTATGCCAAATAAATGATATATTATCCCTCTCATCGAATTGCTTGGTACCCACTCAAAGCTTTCTTATATCTATTTGCTATTTTGCCCCTAGTAACTTCTATTCTACTGTCTATGAGACCAACATTTTTTAGCTTCCTCATGCAAACGAGAGAGTGATATAAATTTTATCTCTGTTGCATGAATGTTCTTTAGAATCGTATTGTTTCTACTATCTAGTTATAATAAGAATTTTCAAAATAAATATTTGCAATTTTCTTACTCAATTCTATCAAGATAGACATTTTTCATTATGCTTTTACCGAGTCATGAGAAGCTAAAGTTAGAGAAAATGAGGGGGACCCTCCCGCTGTGTTTCCCCACTAAGTCTAATGGGCTCTTCCTGATTTAATAGTGCAAACTTTTTTACGACCAATTCAAATCTGATGCTTCAAACATTGATACCACTAGAAGAGAGGGTTGAACAAACTTTTCATACTTCAGGAAACTGAAAACAAATCGCCTAACCCTCAGGCATAAAACTGATCTATCTCTAGTCTCTCTTTTTCACTCTACACCAGGATTGGAACGAGTTCTATCTTTTCAGAACAATTTAAATAAATCTGGAACTAAAACCTCTGACAGGTGAGGACAAGATGGAAAAGGATGGTGAAAAAAAAAAGGAAAAAAAAAAAGGAAACGATTCTCAGAGCTGAAGTAATAGAAATCTGAGCCAGAATGAATAATACAATTTCTGATGTCCCCTTCTTTGAACATTCTATCAGAAAGTGGACTTTGCTAAGCCCTAATTCTGGGCAGACTGGGGAGCATCTGCTTAGCTGGAATGATGCAAATGTGAACTGAATGCCAGTTTGTTGTGGTTGTTTTCCTAATGGAAAGAGAAATCTCATGAATTTTTCTTTTGTTTTAAATAGGCTCCTTATGTATTGATAGCTTTACAAGGGAAACCTTAAGAGTGTGATATGTGCTGGAATCAAATAAGGATATTCTAGCTCAAGAAGTTAATACTAGTACTATTAAAATATAAAGGATCATTCCTAGCATCACAGCCATTGCAAAAATACTGTATACCAGTTGACATAAGTAAATCTAGTCACCACAAGTTCCATTCAGCTTTAATAATGACAGTATACAGACACACACAGGCATGCACATGCATGAACACACATATGTATATATAGTGATAGGTAGGCAGACAGACAGATAGGCAGTCAGGCAGACAAATAGAGATACCACTTTATGTGTAGCATCCTCTATGTTATCAAACTGCATAGCTAAGCAACAGGTACTATAAGTCGTAACAATTACCGAGAATCTCTTCCCAAATTTCTGTGTTTTTTCTTATCTTCCTTACAACTTAGTTTACATAACTCTGCATCATTTCAGTTTTTACCAATTTTCCTTATAATATAACAAAAACTCAGATATTGTCACCATGGCTTTATCATTTTCAATTACACTTTCATTGATTTTCTTCTTTGCTATTGCTTGAAAATGTATCCTTGTAATATATATGTCTGGGTAGTTCTTGACAGAACCGTGAAAGGTAAAGGATAGTGTATTGTATTTGTGTGTGTTCGTGTATGTGTGTGTGTGTGTCTGTGTTCATGAAGTGAATTTCTTTGCTGAGCCTTATGTTAATTTCTCGTTTTTAAATTTATTTGAGAAATACAATGAGTAAGTATACCTGAGATCTACTGGGAAATAAACTGTTCTCAGTTCATTGTCTATTCAAACATTGCCGTTTCCTTCTATCAGCCTGGAAGAAACCTTAGCTTACTAATTACCTTAATAAATGTATGGACAAATGACTGAAATTGTAGAGTACATACATTTAAATTCTGTAGATAAGTTACCTCAACAGTCTAAATGAAATTCACTTTGAAACTCACTGTCAGAATCATGACAGAAAATCTCCACAAAACATATGGCATGCCCCACTTATTCTTGCCTTCTCACCCTCAACCCTCAAATAAAAACCGATACGTTTCGATTGCTATACAAAAGAGGTATTTAGAATTATGATGTGGGTGATATGTGCTCTCTCATATTTTTATTTGGCATAGCTATTTGGATATTTGTTCATGTCATACCGTGTTTCAACAGTTGTCTTTTCACTGCTGAGTAGTATTCCATGATATAGATGTACCACAATTTAGTATACCCTGTCACCTGCTAATACTGACGGATGTTTGATCGGTTCTCGGTTTTCACAAAAGCCATTATTATAGCCTTGGATAAAACTTTGTCTGCATATATCTTCATAATTTTATGTTAGGTAAATGTTTCAAGTATAAAAAATAAAAACAGTTAATTTAAGCATCAGCGCAGCAAAGAATTTCATTTCACCTTCAGTTTCACATCACAAGCATGCTCGGAGTGACAGCAAATTTAGCTGATTAAGTCGCATGGTCTCAGCCAAGGCTTGCTTTGATTCTAATTGTGTAATCAAGTGTCCTTTCCATCTCCTATTTAGCACCAGTTTTTCACACTCTGTGCTTGTTGTGCTTGGTTTGCTTAATAAGGTCTCTGAGCACAGTGCTGAAGAGCTGTAAGTGCTCCCACACAGAAGACTGGGTGTCTACTGAGAAAGTGTGCATGTCAGATGGGTTTCTTGGACATGCAAGTTACAGTTATATTGATTGTGAGCTCAATGCTAATAAAACTGATAATGCTGTACAGGACACGTCAATTGAGTGTATCTGTGGATGAGTTGGTGAAAATGCTGTGACAACAGTGTCCTAGGAACTTAACCCTGTGTTTTCCTCTAGGGGCACTGGCTGAATCATTGCTCATTCATTTCTCAGGAGCTTTGATAGGTCATAATTACTAACAAGAGTCAACTGTGCATTAACTAATTAGTTAATTATAAATAGTTGTCACATTTAAAAGGAAAACATAAAATTATCCTTTCTACATGGAAGATCTTGTGAATCTACCCAAAAGTGAAATATAATCAACTAGAATGTATTATTGAATACTTTCAGGATATAGAATCAATGTACAAAGAATGTTTCTCTTTCCATATAACAGGAGCAAGAAATTTAAAATTTTCAAAAAACATTTAACAACACAAAAATACTTACAATGCTTAGAGATAATTTAACAAAAGAAATAAAAGAATAAGAGACTCATACATGAATAACCACAAAGCATTGTTAAGAGAATATTTTAAAACTACACTAAATTAGAAGACTCAATATTATAAAGATTTCAATTAACTAGAGATTTATTTAAATATTTAACACAATTGCACCTGAAGTCTATAACAGGAACTTTTATAGAATTGACTTTCAGATTTGCAGGGAAATCCATAAGATTTCCATAAGATCTAAAGGAGCCCAAAGATATCTTTGAATAGTTATATAAGACATGAGTTCTCAGGCCCTCATTTCTTTCATCTGTAGAATGGTGGTAAAATGTCTGCTGATTAGGGTATGCAGTTACAAGTGTGCGCAGGCGTCTTGTTTCCACACAACGCAATGCTCATCTGTACGTACGCGTTCGGCAACAATAGCTCTCCAAACAGGCTACTACTACATCAGTGCTCGCAGGCGCTGCACTACTGCAGGTCAGCACCAGGGGACTGCTGCAAGACCCACGTGTATTCACACCCTTTCCATTTCTAAATGATAGTGGATTGCTTTCTGTAAAAAGAGAAGTAAGAGGTGGGTTTTTAATATGAGCAAGGATGCGTTATAAATGAGGAGGTGGGATGCAAGCTTTTCTACATGTGTGCAGAAGCGAAAGGGGCATGACAGAATCTAGGGCTGACCTAAAATTCACCAAGCTCCAGTAATCCTCCTATGGTATCTAAAGAACTGGGGTTGTGGGTGTGGCAATCCTGGCTTTTTATTTGGGTACTGGGGATTTCACCTCAGTCCCTTATGTTTGCACACCTCCTCAGACCCCAAAATATGATTTTACCTGAGAAAGTGCTCTGAAGTAGTCAATGTAAAATGTTAATCTCAGACCATTTTAACTGCACCCAACAAAACAGACAATTAAAAAGAAATGTTTGCCACATTATGGGGAAGTCTGATCTTGAGCAAAATGCCTCTGGCTTTGTCACAGTGACAGAGTCTCGCTAATTAGGATGGATTAGTGTTGGTAGGGCTCCATGGATGGGCTAAGACTGGCTGACATCCAATCAACAGTGAAGAAAGATAAATGATAGAGTGCTGAATTGAGGGGATGTGATTAATTGAATCCATAGAAATCCCGGCTGCCTTGCATTTGGTTGAATATTTCCCTGAATGCATTCAGGGAGGAGATTTTTTTTTTCAAAGTACATCAATTTAAATAAGAAATAAATAGTGATGGTGACAGATGTTTTAAACCAAGAGAAGCCAAGCAAAAGGCAACACTGGTTCCTCATATTCTCACATTCTTAGAGGACTGCTTAAAAAAGGAATCCCACATTTTGTCATTTAACACAGGGCAGGGAACCCTGATTGCTCTTTGGGCTGACGAGGGAGGGGGACTTGATTGGGGGAGGGGGAGGGAAAGGGGAGGCGGCGGTGGGGAAGAGACAGAAATCTTTAGTAAATAAATGAATGAATGAATGAATAAATAAATAAATAAATAAATAAATAAATAAATTTTAAAAAAAAACAGTTACAATGAGTTATGGGGAGCTGGTATTAATGGTTATTAGATAGTAAGATCTGGAAAACTTGGGTCACTTGTCTAAGGTCATATATCTCAATGATTTTAATGTCACTCCAGTTTCCTCAAAACCTCCACTGACAGACACAGTCTACTCTTCCAATCTCCCGGCTTGCCAATGAAAATAGTGCTTTAGTTACAATTAGTAAGAACCCTACCCAACCTCTCCTAACGTAACCAGAAATTTTGGGAATTCCTTTCATGGTCAGGAGATGATACTGAGAAAATTGGGACCCCTCCTAATGTTCTTGGTCTCCTTGATTAAAGAATTTAAGAGCAGACTAAGAAGAAAGCTCAGCAATAATTTTATTAGAATTTAAAAGAAAAACTCCAGCATTGGCAAGTATCAATCCTAGCAGCTCCTCGGAAAAAGTGAATAGAGAAGGGAAGGGCACACGAGGTGAGGGATGGGAGAGGAAGAGAGGAAACAGTAGGGTAGAAGACGGGACAGAAGCGGGGACCATGTCTTTTAAGTTAAACTGGCATCCTGGTAAGCCACATGGCATCAGGCAGCTGCATGGCAGAGAGGAGACTTGTACAGAAAAAGTCAAGAAGTCCAATGTGCAAGAGGAAGCTCAGGTTGGCTTTTGTCAGCATCCAAATGAAAAAGCAAAAAAGAAAAAGGAGCTGACAAGCAGAGGAGCAGTCAGGTAGCAACATTCTTCCTTGGTCTCTGCTTGACTTCCTGCCTTGGCTTCCCTCGGTAATCGGGATGCCATCAGGGTTTGGAAGCCCAATAAATCCTTTCCTCACCAACTTACTTTGGTCATGGTCTTTATCATAGCAATCAAGAGCACACTAGAACATTAACTAATGATGTATGCATGCCTACCATTTTACTGATTTTGCCTTTTATTTTCTGAGCAACAAGAAATCTTTGCTTTCATATCAACTGTCTTTTCAAATATTTACATTATAAGTTAGAAAATACTTTCTTAGGGGCTGGAGAGATGGCTCAGTCATTAAAGGCTAGGCTCACAACCAAAAATAAAAGTAATACTTTAGTAGTGCCCAACATGAATGAAACTACCATAAACCTTGTTTCACATACAATTATTAAAATCTGATCTTCTTACATTGCCTTTAAATATTTAACAATATTAAATAATATGGGTAAGAACACTTGCAGATGATATTCAAAATCCAAAAGAATAAGAACCACTTTTCCCTGTCACCCTGGCATATTGTATTTGAATGCAACACCTCTTCTGTCTTTTCTGCTTAATTATTCTCAGTGGCATTTTGAGATCAGAATCAGGGTATAATTATTCTTTCTCTAAAAACCCCTGAAAGTAAAGTAACTCTCACAAAAGAATATTTAAGTCTTAGAACTTGTGAATAATTACCTTGCAAGGAGCCATCTCAAACTATTTCATTAAGATTTTCAAATTTATTTCTTTAATTTCTCAAGGTTACAAAGACATTTTAGAAACTAGAGGTGGGGAAGGAATAGTGGTAACAATGAAATCTACTTCTAAAATAATGAAAAAATATTTTCTAGAATTTTGAGAATTAAATTAAATATGATTCATATCCTTTCTTGTTCTGTGAAAACACAAAGATTTTTGACATAGAAAAGACGCTCTACCTTACCACAATCCACTCCAACACTTTAAATCATGACTTTCTACACTTATTCTGTAAGTCCTAGCTTGAAAGTTACTACCTTGGGCAAAGTTTCAGTAACTCTCTAACTTATTTACCTGATAAATGATGTGACTTTACTCACTGTCAGAATTTATAATTTACCTTTAGTTTTATATATTTCTCTGCAAAACTGCAATATAAACTCTACTCCAGAAGTTAAAGAGAATGTCTGCTCTTGTATTCCCTAGAATCCCTATGATGTCTGAAATACATGTACCAGAAATATTTGATAAACTTGAAAAAGAGAATACAAAATTTGTAAGGAAACCTCAAACAAAAGATTGTCACTAATAAACCAACAGCCAAAAAAAATCTCCTGTAGTCTCTGCCAATAAATAATATCAAATTCATATCTCAATGGAAAAAGAAAACTGGGAAATCATTGCTCAAATATGTCTGCTCTGAGTTATTGGGTTGTGTGATTTCGTTAATTTTTTTCCCAAATGTAAGTTTTTATCCCAGCCTGCTGAGACTATAGTTAAGTATTCTGGACCTAAGTGTAGTCCTGAGCATTTAGAGCATGACATTTTTAAAGGTAAAAATTACATTCTGAAATCTCATTCTGCAGCTATATGGGGAGGTTTGTGCAAGCAGGCAGCTTAACAGAAGCCAAGATAAGTAAACTAGTAAGCAGATTTTGCTTAGATTCTTAGAAGAGTTGGGTAATTTTCCATGGGGTTCTCCATCAAAGAGATCAAATTCTAGTTGAACTTGACATAGTCTCAGCAAGAATACAAGATGGAGGAACATCTGTGCTGCCTTGGCCTGTCAGTTTGTGGTGTTTTTGTTTTATGGAATACTTTATGGAATTATGGATATGACTTTTTTCCTGAGAGAGTTTAAATTACTGCTTCAGCACCACTTTTTATTATAGGTCTCATTAAATAGTTTGTCTCACTTTGTTAGATCATTTGGGTCTAGAAATTCATCTATTTCAATAGCTTGTATATTTTATTTTATTGGAACATATTGTTGCTATGTGAGAGTTTGGATGTCATTAATTTCATTGATATACGTTTTAAGGGCTTTCTTTTCATCTATAAATTTATTAATATGTTTTACTTCTTTCTTTTGGTTACTGTGGCCAAAGATTTATTAGCTTGCTCATATATTTTCAAATAACAAATCCTTGGCTTTTTTTGTTTCTGTACATTAATTTCTGTCCAAATTTTTCATCTTTAAATTTGGATTTAGGGGTTTTTCTAGTTCTATTGTTATTTATTTGATATCTCTCTGTTTTCTTAGTACATGTAGCTAGATATATTAACTTGTCTTATTTTTTTCTTTCCTTTTTCCCTTTCCTTTAATTTTTTCTCTATTTTCTTGAAAATATTATCTATCAAAAATAGATAGTTAGAACTGGTACCATTGGCCTGATATAGACTATTAAGGAGAAACCAATAGCCCTTCTGGAAACAAATGCCAGAACTTTACCAGGTAAGCAACAGCCTCATGGCAATACACAGATTAATGGAGAAGGGTTAATTCAAGATATGAGTTAGCAAGGAATACGCTTAAGCTATTGGCCAAACAGTTTGGTTTCTGTGTGAGTATTCGGGGGCTGAGCAGCCAGGAACAAACAAGTGGCCTTCTTACAACACTGGTAGTTGCATAACTTTAATCTATTTGTTGGAAAATAATAGAAACAGTAAATTCAAGTTTGACAGAGTGATTGTTGAATGTGACAGCCAACAACAAAAGAGGGTCGGAATGGCTAGCACTTTGATGTGTCTCAACATTTCATGAAAGAAAAGGAAAGTGAAGAACAGAAAAAATTATGCACACAAAGGCATTCCTAACAATCTTCACTTTGCCTTGTTAAACCCATTTGAACAGTAGGCTCTCTGTAAGCTGATGTCTGGCTGCTGTCATTGGTTGCGACTTCTGTGTGGCTGTTGTCATTGGCTTCGACTTCCTTATTGCAGGGCAGGTTACAGTCTGCTTGTACGGTATGGAATTAGACTGCAGCTCACTGTGCACATAGAACCTTTAAGACAGTCAACTTCTAAATACTTGTGCAGACAGTATTTTAGGCCAGACTCAATAAAATATAACAAATTAATCACAACAAATTATCAAGAAAATCCCAATCTAGGAGCATTCTACCAGGTAACTTCAAACCTGTGAATACCTAATAGACAGGGGAAGGAAGAGCTAGGAACAGAGGAACAGACTCAGACTGAAAGACATCAAACACACTTCATTGTGCAATCTGCACTCCCACACTGGCACCACTCCATAAATGAGAAAAGGATCTGTCTTTTGATGATGATCATATACAAAGTTAACTTTAAGAGTTGAACTGTGTTTGTGTAGGAGAATGTCCTTTTTATAGGAACTATGCAACAAAGTATTAATGTTAACAGAACATGATAACATTGATCAAATTAGACCTTCCTTCCTCTTCCTCCACCTCTTCCTCCCAACTTGAGTGGTCTAACACCTGATCCCCATGCCTTGACCTCCAAAGTTTTGAGATTACAAGTATGTACCACTATATCTAACTCAATTTTCAAATGATAATGAAACACTAAAATCTATGTTTTTCATTTGGTGTTGAACGTATGTCAATATTTATCTTTAAATAAAATGACACGAAAGCTAAAAATTAACTGTAATGAGATGTCTATCAAAAGCAAATAACAAATAAATGTCAGTGTATTCGTAAAACATGTATAGTACTTGATAAATAAGTGAGTAGAATTTGTGCATGCGGTTAACATGAAGAATCTCACAGGCATGATGTTCAAGGAAATATGACACATATGTACAATGAATAAGATTTGTTGTATAAGGAATCTTAGAGCTACCAAAGCTACCTTATATTAAAAGAGAATGAATCTGAAGTCGTGTGGCTCTAGAGAAGCAGGGAGGGATGTCTGAGAGACTAAAAATGTGTTCTGTATTTGGTAATATGCTGTGAAATAGGTGTGTATCATTGAAGTCATGAAGCTTTATCTCTAAAAAATCTAAATCCTATTTTCTGTAAGCTCTACCTCATTAAAGCTGATTTTAAAATAAAATAGGTATTGCTGATAGTAAAGGAAACAAAAGAGAAAACAGCACCAAAATTTCAAGAAAATCATTTCTTTAAAGTTGCAAGTCTTCTCCATGAAGCATTTTCAATACAAAGTGGTAAATGCTCAATCATCTGTTTGTTTGCTGGAACTTCATCAGCTCACAAGTGGAATAGCCTGGGAAGTATTTAGTTTGCTTATCTCTCTTAAATTTCATGTTACATATTTAATAGAATTCCATTGTAGAACAGTTTCTAAACTAAACCATTTCATTATGTAAATGTGAGTGTTAAACGTGTTGCTTATCCCCATAGCTTGAGTTTATTTTAATTATGCTTTGTTCAAACAACATTACATGTTTTGAAACCAAAAATTTAATTAGTGTTATTGATTTGGTCAAGGAAAATAATCCTGTAACTTCATTATCCATTAGTGTTTAAGGTATCTTAAATATTAAATATCAAAAGCTTTATTATAACTCTAAGTTAAATGAACATGCTATTCTATTTCCTAAAAGTAAAATTATTTTTAATTGCCATAGGACTATCTTTACATAATGTTTCAACAAACGTCACAGGCAACCATAGTCCTCCTTTGCAAAAGGAACAGTATCTGTGGCTGCAGAGTTGGCTTGGCAGTTAAGAGCACTGACTGCTCTCACCAGGTTTGATTTTGACACCTACATGGCACTCACAACCTCCAGGAACTCCAATTCCATGAGATCTGATGCTCTCTTCTGATATAATACCTCCACAGATATTAGATATGCATATATGTACAGACATACATGCCAGCAAAACATTCAGATATCTTTTTTAATTTAAAGAAATATATAATATCCACCCTCCAAAAAAGACACAGAAGAAGAAAGTGGATTATGAGACCTTGGCCGTGCAAAGAAATCACAAGAGCTTCCTCCCACCGGGCCTTCCTTATAGTGGACTGTACCGTGAGTATTTTGTAGAGTGTTCACTGTAAGGAGCACAGAGTTGGTAGTTCAGAAGTTCATTTAAAGCCCATATTTACACTTTTACATAATTCTTTTTCAGATTCATTATGATGGAATGAAAGAGGAAAGCTCTTCAAGATTTTAAATATAAAACATCATGCTACAAAATTTTGTTCCTAAATTCATGGGTGGATTATCTGTGCCCTCGAGTGCCACTTTTAAATTATTTAAGGGAAACTTAACCAACTAAATTTTTCTGCAGACCGAATGATCGAGGTCGTAAACGCTTCCTGTTGGATGTTTTTGTGGCCATATTTTGTGTCTTGCCCTAAGGGAGTAAAATTAGCACTAATGCACTGTTACAAAAGCAATGTCTAAAAATGATACATTAAGTAGCTGTCCCTGTGTTTGTCCTTATAAAGCTGATGAAACAGATATTGCCAACAATATGCATTGGAATTTTTTTGAATAAAAGTCTTGCACCAAGAAAATATTGTTCCTCTGTGGTGTGTGTCTCTCACCTTATATGAAAGCCAGTTGCAATAAATGTTCCTTTGCCAAAGCCTTAACCTGCTTGCTAAGTCTGCTGTTGCTAGCACAGGTTTCCATATCTATTACAATACTTTATGTTGGTAATAATATAGTTACCAGTGTGGCCAATTACCTTGCAGAAGAGAAGAAGGCAATCTGTCATTTTATGTGAAATCCAGTGTGTTCTCTCTGGAGTAAAGCTTTGATTGCATTGCTAAAAGTTAGTGCTATGCTTCATTTGCCCCCTAGGTGTAAGAACACACTACTCAGAAGGCTTACTAGAACCTCATTTTTGTCATTAAATTTAATTGTCTATCATTTACTAGTGATTTTTAACAAGCCCAGAACGCATGTTCTGAATTTCAGATTTTGTTTCACATTATCTTTTTGTGGCTTAGAGATGGAAATTAAAGACATGAGGTCAACGGGAAATTTTGGAAACACGGGGAAGTAAGAAAAATAAGATGTTATAAAATACTAAGTTCAGAAAGAGAAAAAAGAAGTGGAATTGTTTTTTCCCTGAGCCTCTCTATTGAATTGTTTTAGATGTTATGAAGTGAACATTACTCTTTAGACAGCGAGATTCTTCTGTTATAGCTTCATGGTTGTAAGTCAGAAACCAACTCAAGATATAGGACTTTAAAGAAAAAAATAGGTGAGATGTGCAGCAAAAAGAAATTTTCTGTACAAACACGAGTTATCACTGGTTTCAAAGGTTCTAGGTCTCCAAAGAGTCAGGAAGGGATTGGGAACTTGGGAAACTCTCACCAAACCTCCTCACCTGATTTTCTGCTCCTTCCTTTTCCATGTCTTCTCTTGGTGTGTGTGGAGACCATGACTGACTTTAATTCTTTAGTCAGATTTTGATATGGGCAAGAGAAGGCCAAATTTACATAACACTATCTGATGAAGAATCTTGTTGCACCAATTTGAGTCAAATACCTTCCCACGTGTCAAACAACTGTCAGCAAAAATTTCCTGAGTAGTGTATGGCTTGGGAGATAGCAGGCATCAAAAGTTTTCATATGAAAGGATCATTTATTCGCTTATTAGTTGAACAGATATTAAAAGTAGATCATCAAAGAACCCTGAACCTGATCAATTTTAAGGTAAATAAGCCCTTTCAAGTTAGTTCCTTTAACAACTTGCTGTCTTTTGATTTTTTTTTGACTGCATAACTTTAAAGAACACTGGCTTTTTCACCCTTAGCAGCCATCAGTTGTGATTAACTTTTCAGCTTCCTGTAAGCGCTCCTGCCCCAAGCCAAGCTGGTATTTGGATGTGCTAGTCTTGTACAGTTATTATACATGCATTTCCAACCTTTGTGGTTCATGTATACAATACCCATGTCATGTATGGAAAATATTGTTTTTCTGCAGTCGCCCATGACCTTTGACTCTTGCAACCTTTCTGTCATCTCTTCCATGATGATCCCTTATCTTTGAAAGGCAGTGTGGTTTAGAGTTGAATATTTATTCTCTACACATTAACCATTGTGGAGATATATTGCCAGCTACTGCAAACCGAAGCTTCTTCGATGAAGGTTGCGAGATGCTTTTATCTAAGTGTATAAAAATAGAAACTGAAGTGGCAGTTTATTTCTATGTCCATTTAGTGGAATCCCCTGTGCCCCTGATGTAGCCAGCCAGGGGAGTAGGTTTTGGACCCAATTAAAAATATGAGACATGAGTTCCACCTTGTGAATTGGGTTTTAAACACAATCAAAAAAAAAAAAGTGTTTGGTTATTCTTATAATCTTGTGCCACTATTACACCAGTAGGCATATCTTGCCAAGCAAGTTGTTATTGTAGCTCACAACATTCCCAGTTGGGTAAAACTGTTATATCCTATGATCTTCTTCTGTCTATGTTTCTAGGTTAGGTCTTGCCAATGACAGAAATTCAGATGAGATTTATAGGATTAAAATATAATCCAATATTTTCCAGAGACATCAAATGAGATTCAGTAATTCATATTAGGCCAAGGTCTTCAGGCTCCTCCATAGCATGTACAGGGTCCAATTCCCATAACATATTGATGCAAACGTCACGATGATGCCTGAGAACTGTGGCAGATTTCTAGTAAGAGGTCCTAAGTATCATCAGTTTGAAATCATAGGCTGAGCACATCTGCATTAGCAGCCTTAACATCAGCTCTTATGTCAATAACAAATCTCCTTAACAACTAAGAAAAGAAAAATGTACAGCTCAATAAAAAAATTAAAAACATATTTAATCTTCATTACCTAAAATTTATGAATGGCCTCTGTTCTTGATCAAACCATGACTAACAAAACAGTCTGTTTAACCTGTTAACAACGTTTTCTGTTTTATTATTGGGGTAGGTGAAAACTGTGATCAAAATATAGAATGTGAATAAAAACTTCTTTCAACTGAAGAAGAAAGGTTCCCATTGAAAAAAAGATGGAAAAAATATTTCTTCTCTAGAGTCTATGTTAATAATCATTCTGAAGTTAAATTCAATGAATGCTGGGGTTTCATTTTCACTTAAACACCCCTTCTGTTTGTGTGCGGTCTGATGACTTCACATAGTGATTCAAATTTTTCTAAAATATTTAAATTTTACCATTTTTTGGTGGCGACTCCTTTGAGAAGGGTATGCTATATTTTGAGCATGCTACTTCTCTTTAAAATACTCAAGATAGTCTGGAAATAAAATGTGATGGTGGTTACAGATTCATTGTGAAGACTTGCTTGATAGGCATGGTGTCATGTCTGTAATCCATGAATTTAGGAGGGAGAGACTGGAAAATTGAAGGTTCTATGCTAGCTTTGGCTGTAGAACAAGACTGTCTAAAAGGAAAAATCAAAACCAAAGATTAATGTTTAGGTATTATAAACAGCTATGATAAAACAATTAGTATTCTCTCTTCCACTTTAGAAGTGACCTTTTATTTTTTCATTTTAGAAGCAAAAATATCTTCACATTCAGAATTTCATGGAAAACCTCACTGTTCTTTGTTGACTGTGTCTTTACAGTACAAAATATGATTCATCTTCCCAACATTCTTTGTAAAGCTTGGATTTCATTAAAAACCATTCTTGGTTGATAGATTTGCTTTGGTGTTGAATTTATATTTAATTCATATTGAAGCATTGGGAGAAACAGCCACAGTATAAATAAATCAAATGCAATGAATAAGGCATTACGTGGGCTGTGCAATGAGGTGGAAGTGTCTGAATGTTTGCATGAAATTCCACAGAAGATGGAAGGCCTTGGAGAGCACACGCACAGCTTGGCAAGGACTCCCAATGAGTGGTCAAAGGCAAGAAGTCTTATTCACCCTTCAGTAGTTAATCCACTTGGTCTTTGAAGCCCAGCTGTTGAATCCCCTTTCCTTCACTTTGAGACCAATGACTTCAATACTGGTTTTCAAACATTAAATAAACATACTCATTAATAGTTTATTGTGCTCTTCACTAGAATTTATAAAAGTGATGGAATGAAGTTGATAGTTAAGTCTAAGTTTGTGACAAGGGTGATTGACATTTATTTACCCAAGACTTCTTTCAGAAAGTCTTTAGGCAAAATTTTACACCTAGCTGCTGCTTGTGGCATTTTGTCTCAGCCCTTCCACAATTTTAATAAAATAATTGATTTTCCAATGTTAGTTGTTTTCTTGTTCTCTTATGATAGATCAATGTCAGCATTCCAACAAAGGCAACATCCATGCTTTGGTATCTTGACCATATTTCACTAATATTCAAAAGCAAAGCACTCTCCAGTCATGAAAAATGTCCCCACAGATGTGCAATGATGGCGTGATTTTGACAAATATCAGCTAGACTGAAAAACAAAATACTGTTATTTCAGCGACATTTAACTTTCAATGTGTTGACTAGCCTTATTGCTTACTTTTTTTTGGGGGGGGGGGAGAAGTTATGAACAAAATCGTGTTTTTATTTTAATATTTTTAAGAAATAACTAATTCTAAAGATTTTCATTTACAAAAAAACCAAGATGACTTCCTTTTGGGAATATGAATGTCATTAAACATTTTTTGCAGTTTTTGCAAATATTCTGGTGAAATATTTGGACTAAGTTAAGACAACTGCTTGGGAGGAGAAAAAAATGAATGAAAATTCAGATCTCTGTTTGCATGCTCCAAATTAATCTGAAAAGATAAAGGAAAGAAAGAAAAGTAAAGCATAAAGGTTACAGGAGGATAGCTGGTCAAAAAATAATTATATAAAACTGAAAGTTCCTCAGAGAGCTAAAGCGATGTCCCCTCTATGCTGTCTACAAGCGGCAAACATAAAAAGAGGTTCTGTCTGCACACTAAAGCGCTGCAAATTGTATTAAAGCACATGTGCTTTGTTAAAAACTCAGATTCTAAATATTTACCGCTTTTGCAAGAGAAAAATCAGTGAAATTTTAGTAAAGTTGTTTTGCGATTGTAGTCAGAGAAATCACATAAACAATACAAACTACACATGTGATCTCTCCACTCTACCTCTTCTTTGGAGCATTAGGAACATGTAAAGAAAAACTACCTGAAGTACAAAGTGGCAGTTCCCCAGTTTGTTTATAAAGTTGTCTATTCTACTCAAATAATGATGGGGGGTTGGAGAGATGGCTTGGCAGTTAGCTAAGAGCCCTTACTGCTCATGTAGATGACCCAGGTTCATTTTCCAGAATCCATATGGAAGCTCATAGCTACCCGTAATTCTAGTTCCAGAGGAACTGATGCTCTGTTCTAGCCTCCACTGGATCCACATGCCTGTAATGTACATAAACTCACATGTAAGAACAGATAAACACATGAAAATGAATAAATAAATAAAACTTCAGGTCACCTGCACCGTCTCTTCCATTCTGCATTACAGATTCCTGGTAAAAGAAAAGTATCAATGTGTACTGTAGTTACGAAAAATAATTGTGCAATAATAAACTCTGAGCATAATTTGCATGTTCTATTAATCAGCTATACGTTTGTTTGTATTTATGACACATGAATTTTGAACACCAAGAAAGGTAGAAGACCTGCAAGGTTGATCAATATATTTCAAAATGAAGAAAGTGACAGAAGACATCATAAGATGCAAATACATTATATACCTGGTACTCCTTTAGACTTTCCACTGGGCAGGGAACCCTGACTGCTCTTCGGACTGGAGAGGGAGGGGGAGAGGAGTGGGGGGAGGAAGAGAGGGGCGGGAGGAGGGGGAGGGAAATGGGAGGCTGGGAGGAGGCAGGAATTTTTTTTCAATTTAAAAAAAAAGACTTTCATGCAAAAGTCAAGACACTTTATTCCTTTTGTTTTATAATGTAAAGCTCTTTAAGTCTGTTCTTGAAATGTTCACATCCAAGGTGAGCATTCCAAAATTTTTCTTCATCTCCTGCCTGTAGCATCTCAACCAGGTTTAGTAGGTAAATTTCATTGTCCTATATACAGCATTAAGGGCGAGTTGGCAAACAACAACAATTTCATTGAGAAACAATAAAAACTCGGTTGTATGACTGAACTTGTGTTTGGAAAATTCTAAATACTGTCAAAAAGATTCTCATGAACCTTTGGTGCAGGGGAAGAATCATCACAGAAGAGGGGACAGAAGGGGTCTGAAAGTCAGAGGAACAGAAAGCTTACTGTGAGATTGTGTCTTCTAGAAATTTCGGAGGAGCTACACCCAGGAAGGCTCGTTAACATGGCTGCATAAACAAGACCCAGCAACAGATGAGAATAAATATATTAATATGGGGGTGGATTCTCAGGAGGCCTCATCCCTAGACAAAGATCTACAGGCAAATGAGGAATTTGGTAGCAGCTGAAAGAGTCTTCCAGGGAAAAAGCCCCATTTAGTTATCCAGAATCAAATGGTCAATCCTGAAATTATACATACAGTAACACTGTATTGACCAAGCAGATTCTCAGATTCTGCATGTGTATAGGAATACACACACACATATATATGTGTATGTGTGTGTGTGTATATATATATATATATATATATATATATATATATATATATAATTAAAGAAAAGAAGTCATGAATTAGGAGGTGCAGAAAAGGGGTCTGAGGGGAAAAGGAAAGAAAACATGATGCTTTTATATATTAATTTATAATAAGAAAAGAAAAATAATTTTAAAAAAAGAAAAATTCACATGTATAATCCGAGTTGGAATTAGTCTCTCTTTATATAAAACATTAACCACTTTGCTGTTTATAAAGTTGAAGAGAGTGTATCGCTCCAAGTATTCTACACACGCACTTTTTACCTCGTATTATTCTTGCTTCATTTCACTCTATAAAATATCTATGTTGTTCTGAGGAAATTAATATATATCATTATTGAGAGAGATTTAAGATGTTCTGAAGTAAGAAGAGCATGCGGTTTGGCAAGTTCCTCATGCTCCGAAGTTTACACATTTCATCCTGCTATCTTATTTCAGACTTTTCCTTGGGTCTCCTCTGTGAGGCCACGAGTTCTCTAGCACATCATACTCACCTCACAAGGAGTCTTCAAAAGCATTCTCAGCGAGCCTATTCGAAAAGGATTCAAACTCAGAGCCTGTTTCACAGAGCCTTTCTGATTACCATAGTATCAAGGGTAATTGCATGTGGGATGAAGATGGATAAACACCGTACCCATGGGTGTCGTTAATCCTGTTTTTTGTTTTGTTTTGTTTTTCCCAAGTCATTAAGCTCTGTTCAAAACAGAACTGGAGAGACTAACTGGAGAAAAAAAGAGCCTGAAATTCCTCAATCTGACAGCAGATTTAGCTGTTTGTGTATGTTGAGTACATATCGAATAATTCGCTTTGCCATCATCTTTTCCTTTTTCTCTTTGTTGTGGGACTCTTTGAATGAGCTAAAACAGAAGAAATGACAAGTTTGCAGATATCAATGTAGTTGGAATTCTTGGAACTTCTATCCTTTCTTGTTTTCCTCTTTACCAGCTTTGGTGGATAATAAAGGAATATAGTCTGTCTCGTGTTATGATTATCATTGATGATACAAAGATTAAAAGGCATTATTAAAACAAGCAAGGTTGTAGTCTCTTCAGAAGATGTCATAGGTTTTTCTAATCAGTCAGTATTCCCAGAACACAATGATTTAAATATAGCTACAAAATTATTCTATTTTATTTTAGATGTTTTGTAATATTACCTCTAGAATCAGGAATAAGAGTTCCATTAATGATCACATACAAAGCAATTTCACAATCAGCTTTTCAAAACAAAATTGCCTCTGAATCACTCACCAATACAATTGGAAAACATAATAATTTCTGTCCAGTGCTCCAATGTGGGTCTCTGTCTCTATCTCCTTTCATCGCCTGATGAAGGTTAATATTCACTGAGGACTACTAAGAACTCAAGAACAGTGGCAATGGGTTTTTTGATCCTACTGCACGTACTGGCTATGTGGGAGCCTAGGCAGTTTGGATGCTCACCTTACTAGACCTGGATGGAGGTGGGTGGTCCTTGGACTTCCCACAGGGCAGAGAACCCTGATTGCTCTTTGGGCTGACGAGGGAGGGGGACTTGATTGGGGGGGAGGGAAATGGGAGGCGGTGGCGGGCGGGCAAGAGACAGAAAACATAAATGAACAAATTAATTAAAAAAATTAAAAAATTTAAAAAAAAGAGTTGGGAGTAGGTAGCAGGGAGGAAGGGGTGGGAAGAGATCTCACTTCCGAGGTTAGTTTAGGCGTTCAACTAGTACAACTTCTGAATACACTTCTAAGAAAGCACAGTTAAAATAAACCCTCAAAGACGACTACAAAGAACAGAAGTGAGTGACAGACCATGGTGGAATTCAAGCACCCCAGACATGTGAGTGCTGGGATTTAAGGAAAAATGACAGATACTCAGGAGAAATTTGTGAGGTGGTGGTGGTGCCTGCCTTTACTTCTAGCACTCAGGAGGCAGAGGCAGCCAGCTCTCTGTGAATTCGGTCTGGTCTGCAGAGAGAGTTCCAAGACAGGTTCCAAAGCTACAGAGAAACCCTGTCTCGAAAAAAGAAAAAAACATAAAAAGAAAAAGAAACAAGAAATTTAGTTGGCTGGTTCTCAGGGACAGGCTGAATCATTTTACATTGGCTCAGCTAGTGTACTGCTTAGTATATAGCAGAACTTGGGCAGGTTCTGGAATTTTCCGAGTCTTGCTCTCCCATGTCATAGTAATGTTTGTTTTGAGTTAGAAGAGTGTTCCTTTTCTTCCAGCATAATTTCCTGGTCGGGGGCTAACGATGCTCGGAAGAAACGGCTTCCTTCCTCCATTTCACCAGCGTTACACACTTCCTTATTAGAAAAGTTAGAGTGCTCACAGGTTCAGGGGGCTCGCGGAACTCCTCCATTTACGTCTCCTTAAAGGAGAAAGGTGGGTTAGGAAAGGCCCCAATCTTTGACAATTTTTAACGATCATATTCCACACAGTTAAGTGTCTAGTTTGGGATTCGATGTTCTTCTATAGTTGCAGAAGAAAAAAAAAAACCACCCCCAAAATGTATCAGAAACAAAAAGATAATGAGCAGAAAATGCTAAATTCCACAATCAACACAATTCTTCAGTTTTGCAGTTGAGTTGAATGTGTCTCTGCGTTGCCAGCTGGAATAGGGAGCGCATCAGCACACAGACATAGACGCACGAATATGCACAGACAGTAGACAGGCACAGTGCAGCCAGACACACCACACTGTACTGGCATTTCCACTGTGTTTTAATAAATAAAGACTGCCTGAAGACTTGAGAGTAAAACAGTTCCACTGATCAGCCTTGCAGACCAGGTTATGGTAACACACACCTTTAATCTCAGTAGCCATAATGACACACACCACACCTTTAATCCCAGTAGGTATTGGTTACAAGTTATTATGGATAATGGTCAGGAAGAAAGCTAAACAAAGGAAATTAAATTCAAAGTTCTTGCTTTGAAAAAAAAATCCAGGTGGTGATGGTGGAGCACTCAGGAGGCAGAAGCAGGTGGATATCTATGAGTTCAAGGTCAGCCTGGTCTACAGAGCGAGTTCCAGGATGGGCTCCATAGCTACTGGGAAATCCTGTCTCAAAAAATGAAAGAAGGAAAGAAAGAAAGAANGGTGGCGGGGAAGAGTCAGAAATCTTTAATAAATAAATAAATAAAATAAAATAAAATAAAGAAGCTGATTGGCCTATGACGAGGCAGGATTTTCAGGGCAGAGAGAATGCTAGGAAGAAGAAGGGCAGAGTGCAGGGAGTCAGGAGGAGATGCCACGAGACACAGGGCGAGAAGAATGGAAAGTGCATGCATGAGATAAATGAACCTAAGGTTAGCACATAGATTAATAGAAATTGATTGGTTTAAGTTATAAGAGCTAACCAAAACCAAGCCTAAGCTATCAGCTAAACATTTATAATTAACATTAATTCTCTTTTGGTTATTTGGGGGAACGGCGGCTGGCAGGACAAAAAAAGTCTTCCTACTGGTGTGCATGTGTATACAGAATAGCCCAACTTTATACAATTCATGCAAGCACAAAGTTCTGAAATAAATAATGTCAAGGTATACATTTTGATACCTTTTCTTCATTTTCCAAAAAGTCTGCAATAGTCATATATTAATTTAATATTAAAAAACTAGTGGTGTTCACTAAAAATCAAGCTTTGGAGAGTTGCATTTGGAAACTTGAGTGTGAACTAAAAGGAAGTGCAGATTCCGCTCCTTTACTGTGGAATGGTAGCAAGCACAGCACAACAGGAAGCAGAAATACAGGAAGCTACAAGTGTGCAGGAAAGTGAGAGCTGCACAGGAGCTGACAATGCACTGGGCTTGTCTTAAGCCAGGAGCTTGGATCGGTATGAGGATCGTTCTGCCAACAGACTGGTGAGGCACTAGATGGAGGATCTATCTCTCTGAATTTTGAAATTCAGAAGTACTTGAAGGAACACTCAAGTGAGACGTGTGTAGTGTCTGCTAATAAGGTGGGAATGCAAATGATTAGATAAAGAAATCAAAGCTTGATGCTGCATCAACCAAAGGCTAAGACTGGGAGAGCAGAAACACACGTACAGCAGACAGAGAAAAAGAGTCCTCTGCAGAGCTGAAAACCCAGTCTCCTCATGAGGACTGGGGTTTTTGAAATCTCTGGAGAATTTTCCTCTCCTCATTTAGGGATGGTCACACAGGTAACAGGTCCTGAGCTGGCCTTGAACTTGTTGAACCAGCAGGGACCAGCTGGTGGGAGACAAAAGCAAACAGGGGTTCTGTTTTAAGCTGTTGGTCTTTTGTCTCAAGCAGGAGGGTGAGGAAGAAACTGGCCATTTTGGAAATTCACAACCTCCATTACCTAGTCACGGCCCCTCTTCCTGTCTTCCTAAGTCCTGGTCACCCAGCATCTTGTGGATAGCTGCTCTCACCTGATTCTGCAGCAGGTCATTACTTTGCATCTGTATTTGTAACTTCCTCATCGTATTTCATGGTATGTTGCTCTCAGTTAACATCACTGTGAACTGGGGCTTTCTCCTGTTCCAAAACCGGCTCCCCGGGACCTCAGCCCTTTGCCTGTCCTGTTTTTGTTATAGCACAATGCTCTTTCTTTACCCTTTATCTCTGAAAAGCTGTGTGTGCTCAAGACGTCCTCCTTCCTACAATAGCACTATTTCGTACTGACAAGTAGAACCCACCAGTAGGCCAAATACTAACCTTTTGCCTTTGAGTCTGATGACAACAGAAGCTAAAAATGGGTCTGTGGTGGTTTCAACTTCTAGTTCAGTGGAGTCGCTGTTATTTTGGTCCCTGATGGAAGGACTTAGGTCAAATTGCTAAAACGGTTATATCAATAGCTCACTGTGCCAAGCAGGATCTATTTCCTTTTCAGTCTCTTTATTCTCAGACTAAGGAAAAGCGTTTTGCATAAATTCTTATGCAAAATACAGTGCCTTGTACTTTTTTAATAAAGGTTTCTTTTTCTCACTTATGTGTATCTATCTCTTTCTTGCTCATCTCTCTCTCTCCCTCCCTTCTTCCTCTCATGTGTGTGTGTGTGTGTGTGTAGGTGTGTGTGTGTGTGTGTGTGTGTGTGTGTGTGTGTGTGTGTCTGGTGTGCCTGTATGCGGGTACCCACAGAGGTCAGAAAAGGACATATCAGGTTCCCTGGAGCTGGAGTTACAGTGATTGTAACCTTCCTAGTGGGTACTGGAAACTGATCAGATCCTATAGAAAAGAGGCAAGCACTCTTAACTGCTGCATCATTTCTCCAGACGTCCCTTCCTGCTTTTCTTTTTACTAAAGAGCATCATTTCTCTGTAAGGACGCTTACACTGCTCCCCGAGTCTCAAGCTGTTGTTTCCAAGCTCTCACACTTGTCAAGCATATAATTATTTTCCTTATACAAATTAACACGGCATGGCAAGAGCAGTTTGATTGCCAATGTTTTTGTTGCCTTCATGATGAATATGGGCTCCTTTAAGCTTTTCACCATCTGGATTAAAATGATCTTAAACTCGGTATGGAAAGTACTAAAATAAATACTTACTATGTATGTCTTAATCATTTCAGCAGGCCTATTTTGTAGGTATTAGCATTACATCTAGTTATAGAACTAAGAAATGGAAGAAGATAAAGGACAGATAAGTTCCTAAAGTTATACAACATATAAATGGTGAATGTGCAAAATCCAAACCAGGTGCTTTCTCTTAAGTTCCATGATGCTTGCATGTCACTCTAATCTTTGATTTGAAGCAGCAGTGAAAGCTTACATCAGCCAGCCATCATAGCAAGCACATTACTTTCCTCTTACTTGGTTTATAGTAGGTCTTGGACTTTCTTTTCTACCGTTATCACCGTAACAATTGGCAAATTTTAGTGTTTTATTCAGACTATTTTATGTGAACTTTGTAAGTAAGTTGCAAACACTTTCTCAAATCCTATTTGTATAGACACAGGCAAGAGAAGAATACAGAAAGAGAAACATAGATACAAGAACTGCTTGCATATTTGTAGCAATACAAGGAGCCATAGCAACTACTGAAGAACACAAAGAGAACTTGTACCTTGAAGGGGGGGAAACAAGTTATAATTCTCTCTTCAAAGAATAAAGCACGGTATAAAACTAACGAGCAAGAAAACAAAAATGTGATAGGAAATAGACTGGCAGACCGTTCTGTCTTCGGGTAAAAGATCTACAGCAGACAGAAAACTCGAAAAAGACCTATGCTTTAGAGAAATCAGGTGCCACATGGTCTTCCAGGATGCGTCTCTGAGGCTGTATAATGGTTTTCCTAGGATCTCTGGGTTTCCCGTCTTTACTTAGCAGATGCAAAGCAACACAGGAAATAAGGGAATAGACGACTGACAATGTAAAGGCAGTTGTTTTCTATTAGTCTTAACATTTCTCATCCACAGCCATAAACTGATGTTGCATCAAAACACCATTGTCTGGATTGCTTATGCAACATTTTGCTTTCTAACTAATCTGTGTGTTTACACTTTAGACATAAGGGGACCATCAATACACAGACTAAAAGGTGACAACTCAAGGGCACAGAATTCTAAATTAAGCAGTGTGAGAAACCAGTGTGGATGTTTTCTAGGTATTGATTAGCACTGATATTAAATTCCAGTTTTATTTTCTATAAGCAATGCTTTTTTTAAATATCTTTATTCTTCTATTAAAGCTATATTCTTATTCTAACTGACCTTGTCTCTAAATTGTGCATTTTTAATTTTCCAATGTATTATGTCTGGAAAAGTTCAGAAAGTGCAGAATAGAATTATAACAAGTGTTGCCATCACAATGCTTTTTCTTCTCCAAGAGAGCTAGAGTTTTAGTAAAAATACGTCACTACAGTTTAAACCATTTTCCCTCAGTGAGTTTATACAGTTTGCCAAATGATCTTCAACAAGGCCAGGGCTTCCTGAATTAAAAAATGCTTCCTGATAAGAAATACTTTACGGTCACTTCCATCAAATGGAAGACCAACACAGCAGCATGAACCATGCATCTCTTCCTACAAGGGGAAAATGAGACAGATCTCTAAGAGCATACTTGCAAAGAGAACCCTGTTTCCTAGCATAATTGGTCCTCCAGCTAAACACTGCCTTCATTAGCCTAAGCAACACCAGCTGCTTAAAATCTGAGAGGTGATGAGAAAATTGCCTTAGGCATATCACCCACAGTACCCTTAGCTACTGCTATGGCCCAAGACTTAGCTCCTGCCTTGCTAGCAAACTTCCATTTCCCATACTTACAAGACTTGCAGGATCTCCACAAGCTGTGGGTAGTACATTTCTTATGATGCCTCCTGCCTCTTGACTGTCTGCAGCCAAGAGTACCACCCTTCTCTATTTGCCTGCTTCTACTACCTAAAGACATATATATATACCAACAGCTTTCTTTCTTCCCACATCTCGTGTACTTATTATTGCATTTAATTGTGTGATTAAAAAGCTATACTAATTTTAATTAAATCAAGGAACCTGTTATAATTAAACATTGCATGGACTCATTAAGATTCAAGAACAATGAAAGAGAAAGCTGTCAAATCTATGAGAACTAGATTCAAGACACTGAATATTATTCTGTAAAACTGAATATTAAGAAAAGGTTACTTTCACATGAATAATGAATAAGGAAATCAAAGTTTCAGGGGAAATGGGTTGATAACTATTCTTGGTTGTCAACTTGACTACATCTGGAGTAAAGTACAACCCAGAAATTGAGGGGAACTTGTGATCTGTAACATGAGGGCCAGCTTGTTGGGATTTCTGTCCTGTCCGATACCCCACAACGGTCAAGCCCCAAAGAAAAGTCACACAGTGATCTCCATAAGATTATAAACTGATTGGCCCATTAGCTTGGGCTTTTTCTTAACTCTTATAACTTATATCAGCCCATTATCCTTACTATGTTAGCCACGTGGCTCAGTACCTTTCTCAGCTGAGTAGATTACAGCTTGCTTCTCCATGGTCTGGGCAGAAATGGGAGGAATGGACTTCCTCCTTCCTAGCATTCTCCTGTTCTCATCGCCCCACCTCTACTTCCTGTCTGGTTGACCCACCTATTCTTCCTGCCTGGCCAATCAGCATTTTATTAAAATACATGACTGACAGAATACAGATAATTCTCCCGCACCAAGAGCCCACTAGCTCATGCACCAGGGATAGATCTTGGTCCTACTGCCAGGGGCCCGTCAGACAATCCGAGCTTCAGCACTGTCTCCCACATAAGGAGGGCCTCGTTGGTCCTATGGAGGCTCCACAGTTGTCTAAAGTTCATGAGTTTCCACGAGATTGGTTCAGCTGTCTCTAGAGATTTCTCCCTCATGATCTTGATCTCCTTTGCTCGTATATTGCCTCCTCCCTCTCTCTTCAACTAGATTCCCAGAGCTCAGCCTGCTGCTTGGTTGGTGATCTCTGCATTTGTCCTGTCAGTTATTGAATGAATGCTCTATGATCATCAATCTGATAACAAGGGAAGGGCAGTTAGGGCACTCTCTCCACCCACTATTGCTAGGAGTGTTAGCTGGGTCATCCTTGTGGGAAATTTGAGAATTTCCCTAGTACCAGGTTTCTCCCTAACCCCACAGTGGCTCTCTCTATCAAAACATCTTTCATCGCTCTCTCACTCCTTCCCTCCCCCCTCGACCTTTCCATTCCCTCATGTTCTCATTGACCTTCCCCTCTCCTTTACCACCCCCACTTACCTCCCATTTACCCAGGAGATCTCTCCTAATTCCCCTTCCCAGGGCTATTCATGTGTCCCTCTTAGGGTCCTCCTTCTTACCTAACTTCTCTGTAGCTGTGGATTGTAGTCTGGTTATCATTTGCTTTATGTCTAATATCCTCTTATGAGTGATACATACCATGTTTGTCTTTCTGGGTTTTGCTCACCTCACTCAGTTCCATCCATTTGCCAAAAATTTTCATGTCATTGATTTTATAGCTAGTAATACTTCATTGTGTCAATGTACCACTAAGTTCTGGTGGTGCCATATTGCTCCTTAGGTTGTTGAACGTATTCTTGCATTAGCATCAACCCAAATCTTCCTTTAACCAGTGCAGGTAATATCTTTGTCTCTTGATCCAATTGTTGACTGTAGGTGTCTCAAGGAGCTGCTGAGGTTGTGGAGGAACGGGTGGGTTTGGTGGTAAAGTAAAACTTGCAGATTACAGGATCTGATGGGGAGGTTTGTGCAGCCTGCCTACTATAGGCTTGCTGATGACCAGTTCGTGTGATTGAGATGGGTGGGGGAGAGGCTCAGGGTTTATCTCCCCCCACCCTCAGGGCCTAGGGCCTAGAGACTGAGTTACCTCTTATTCCACTCTGTGTGGTCACTCTCTGTGTCTCAAGGAGCCCCAGAGGCATAGGTCCTTTACTTCATTTCTGAACACTCTGCTGCTGCAGCCCGCAGCCTCTTTGTTTCCAACTCAGCAGAACTGCAATGCCTTTGTGGATGTGTGCAACATGAGCCAGTAAGTTCCCAGAGGAAAACCCAGAAAATTTATGGTTTACTTCCTTTTCCCCTTTTGTTACAAGAGGGAGGCCCTTGTTTGTTCCTGGCACCAATTGTAGTAGGAGCCTACTTGTTCATCCCGGCCACCCAGAACCCAAATAATTACACAGAAACTGTATTAATTAAATTACTGCTTGGGCCATCAGCTCTAGCTTCTTATTGGCTAACTCTTACATCTTAATCTAACCCATTTCTATTAATCTGTATATCATCATGAGGTCATGGCCTACCAGCAAAGTTTCAGTACATCTGTCTCTGGTGGCAGATCATGGCATCTCCCTGACTCTGCCTTCTTCCTCCTAGCATTCTGTTTCATCTTCTCTGCCTACCAAAGTTCTGCCCTATCAACAGGCCAAAGCAGTTTCTTTATTTATTAATGGTAATCACAGCACACAGAAGTGACTCCTACATCACATCCAGTATTGTGGGACAATGGTTTTACCCTGTAAACAATTGTTTCTTGTATTTGTATAATAAAATGTTGATTGGTCAGTAGCCAGGCAGGACAACCATGCAGGAAGTAGAGGCAAAAAAAAAATGAGAACAGGAGAAATTTGGGAAGAGGATTCTGCAAACTGCTTTTATGACCCAGCCACTGAGCAAGATGTGACTGCCTCGCCAAAAAAGGTACCAAGCCACATGGCTAACATAGACAAAAATTATGGGCTAATGTAAGTTATAAGAATGAGTTAATGAGAAGCCTGACCTAATGGATCAATCAGTTGATAACTAATATAGACCTCTGTGTGATTAATTGGGCCTTAATGGCTGCAGGACCTGGTGGAACAGAAAACCTCAGACAACACCCTTTCAGTATTTAAATAGCCTCTTGTTCCTTTCTATTGTTAGTTGCTCTCCAAGGCTTTAAAAATGTATTTATGTGGTATCGGCAGGAAGTCAGGCACACTATAATCTGGCCCACTATCATGAGATGGTCATTGTCTCCATAAGATTCCTAATCCTTCTTTAAATACAATTTTCTCTGACCTTAAAAAAATGTGTAAATTAGTCCTTTGCAAGACACAGTGTCCTCTTGTTTTGACAAATAAGCTTCCAATTGTCTATATATCAGCTGTTCAGCACATTCTGTCTATGTCTGACTCATGCATGTAGGTCCTCCAGTTGTACATTTTACAGCACACTCCTTTGATCCTTCCTTCTAGGGTTATAAACTTCATGAAAACAGAACTGCTTCCCCCATGCCTGACTAGAGAATGTCTCAAAGGCATTTGTTGCTTTTTTGATGACTGTATGGGTGTTATGGAGGTTGTGGTGGTTTGAATGAGAATGGTCCCTATAAGCCCAGTTAGTAGGATTGCTTGGGAAGGATTAGGAAGTGTGGGCTTGTTGGAGGAAGAGTGTCACTGGGAGTGGGCTTTGGAGTTTCAAAAACTCATGCAAGGCCAAGTGTGTCTCTCTGCCTTCAAATTGTGGGTCAGATGTGAGTTCTCAGCTGTTGCTACAGCACCACACCTGTCTGCCTGCCACCATGGTCTCCATCATGATGGTCAAGGACAAACACTCTGAAACTGTAAGCAAGTTCTAATTAAATTCTGTCTGCTATAAGTTCCCTTAGTTATGGTGTTTCCTCATAGCATTAGAATAGTAACTAAGACAGGGGTGATTCTTTCAAACCATTGATAAGAGAATCCATAGCTATAGACAGAGGCAGACAACAATGGATTTTCATCTACTCTGCTCATATTATTTTGTTTCATATATTCATGCTTAAGCAGTTATTCTGCCCTTCTCTAAAGACCCATGAGTATCCATAACTTTATGAGTGGCTTTCCATGACAGTGACACAAAGCAGGTGCTCCGAAGTAAGTTTATTTAAAAAAAAATTAAACACAAAATAACTTGAAATAGCTTATGGCAACATGTGTGTATGTGCTGCAGGTGTATGTGTGTATGTGTGTCAGTGTGTGTCTATGTGTGTGTGTTTATTCATGTGTGCGAGTGGGGGTGTATGAATGCCATGGCTTGTGTGTGACAACCAGCAGACAACCTTCCTATCAGTCCTCACCAGGCTCCTTGGTTGAGACAGAGTTTCTTGTTCAAGCATGCATAAACAGGTTAGCTGTACTGCAAGATCTGAAGAATTCTCTTGCCTCTGCTCCTCATCTCACTGTGGAGACACAAAGATTACAGGTGGTAGCATACTACTGCATGTAGCACTTTGTAGGTTTGGGGTCACCAGGCTACATAGCAAGTATTTTGCACACTGGACCATCTCCCCAACTGTTCTGGCAGTTTTTATAACATCCTCCAAAGATCTATCTGAGAACACTGATAATGTATAATTAAAGTCATCTGCTTTGGCACTATTATATAACTTCAAAAAATATGGCTTAAGAATACGTGGTCCACTATTCCGCACTGTTCAAAGCTTATGCTTCCCTGAAGTTAAGGAATGCATCACATGCATTACACATCTGAAGAGTTCTAACAGACCATCCTAAAGAAGAGAGTACCACTGCAACAAGCACTGAGATATGTTTTCTTTCCTTTAGGAGTCAGAAACATTTGGGGAATGAGACTTTGGATATGTTAGAATGATATTGGGTTCTCCATGATCTCCACTAGAAACCATCATCTAGCACAGGTCTTCGTTCTCTGAAGTTGCTGAATAAGTGCTTATTTAATAAAACAACAAAAATAATCATAACCAAAAATTAAAACAAAGGTAATTATAATATACAAACTTTATTTTGTAATCCAAAAACATTACTTTCTTTAAAAAAAAAAAAGCTTAGAAACCAGATTTTAGCCTTTGCTCAATAAAATGAGGCTTTCTCTGGGCAGAAGCTCCAGTTAACCGGCACAGTTCTTACAGCGCTGAAGACCGTTCTCGTTGCAAGCTGTACACTTCAGGGCTTTGAAAGCGTCCGTAAAGCAATTTCGAAACACTGACATCTTGCTTCCATGGCACACGGAGCATGGAAGGAAGCCAAAGCCTCCACAGGAGGGACACTCGTGTGGATGCTGTACTCTCTGCATAGGGTGGCAAGAAACAGGAGAGAACAGAAAATTCGTTAATGTAAACAATTCAGTCAGTATCGTCAGAGGTTGTAAAACAACATTGGTAAGATATAATTGTGGCTATGCACCTGACATTACCCGCCATTACTCTCCTTGGGACCTAGAAGAAAGACAGCTGCAGAATTCTTTTACTGCCTTCCTTGATGACCACCTATGGCTCAGGCTTGGTTTAGGAAGTCTAGTAACTTTTAGCCTAAGTGTGTTGCATGACACATACTTTCAAGAATTTCATCATGTGAAAACATTTTTTGTCAACTAAATAAAGCAAGAGATAATTATTGTCATGAGAAGAAAATACTTTTAGCTTTCCCTTTTGACTCTCTTAACACTTTTCTGTCTTCTAGAAAAGAAAACATTCAATGAAGAATTTGAAAAATCAGAAAACTGTGAGCTAAAGTTTGAAGAAGCCAATATCTACTGAAGATTAGTCATTGTGTTGCCAATTTGAATAATTCTTTAATCTTTGCAAAGCACTTTCAAGTGTATCATTATGTGCTATTTTCTCCCTCTACCCTCCCCCTCCACATACAGACATCATCTTCAAGAGAGACACAATGCAAGAATCATTATCCTCATTTGATACTTAAGAAAACAGAAACGGATATCTTGAGACATTTATGCACATCATAAACCTTTCTTAATAGCTATCAGCCTTTCCATTTCAAGCAATGATAAAGGATCTCAAATATAGAATAAATACAACCGGGCCCTGTGTGGAAGACAGTATTTCATAAAACCTTCACACTCATTTCAGTTTGTTTCTTTGCACACATAAGCTTTCTCGAGTCCATTGTTGGAACTCTCCAAGTCAGGGGTGATTAGAAGCCATTGCAGAATGAGCACAAACAGAATGATGCTAAGTTCCTGACTTGCAATAAAGAAATTGGCAGCAATGTTTGAAAGCCTGGCTTTGTGCAAAGTTTAAAAATGTAGGCAAAACACACATGCAAACACACACACCTGCAAAATGACAAACTTGGACAAACATATTTGACCCACACAGATACATACAGTATTTCAATAGAGTCAAAATTGCAATTAAAATCTCTAAAAAAAAAAAAACTCAACTGAAAAGGAACCTAAACTAACTGAATTTATTTTCCAATTTCCTAGTATATCCAACTAAAAGAATCTAGAATAAAAATAAGTAAATGCAATTTTATTCTTATAAGTAATTTCAGAATGTAATTTGGAAAGCAAGCATTAGAATACAATCAACTGAATGTCTACACCCTCGGATATCTTTTCACGTGTATATTTTTAGTAAGACTGACTTCCTACTATCTTTTGATTTAGCTTTTATAGTAAAACACAGAATCTATGCAATGTCCTATTTTTAACAGCACAGAATTATTTCTATGTAAAGTAGGTGTTGCTGATCTCAGTGACACAAATTAGAAACTGGAAATGCTCTTAAGATTAAGGAAATTCAAGTCTCCCAAACAGATAGATTGAATGTAAATGATAATTTGATGATTTTGTAATAGTTCTGTGCAAGAATTGATCCCTGTAAAGAAAAGTAAGTTGGATTTAAATTTTTTGTAATGCTAAAATGTCTTTGTAAATATTGGGGGGGGGAGAATATACTTTAAAAGCTAAATATAAGGGAATTAGCAAGTAATTACATAGTCTAATTTCAGAAATAAGATAATCAATGCAATACATCCCTATAATTGTGAGATAATGATACATTGAGAAATATCAAGCTGGTCTCGTTAATATACACTTGCAAACCCAGAACTTCAGAAGTAGAGGCAAAAAAGATAAAACATGTAAAGTTATTTTTGACTACATAGTGAGTTTGAGGCAAGCTTGGGAGATGATAGATGATACATAGATGTATAGATGATAGATGAATAGATAGATAGATAGATAGATAGATAGATAGATAGATAGATAGATAGATAGATGATAGATAGATAGATAGATAGATAGATAGATAGATAGATAGATAGATAGACAGACACATAGACAGACATCATGGCTTCTATAAGAATTGCATCAACTAGGCAAAGTAGATGTTAAGCCAGTCGTCTATGGCTTAGAAGAGAGCAACAGGATCAGAAGTCCAGGACTCCATCCATTACTGCAATAGTGTAACAAATTTTGACTTCCTAATAGACCAAGAGTGCCACATATTAAAAATAAAAATAAAGGATATTCACAAAATTTGAATTTCAGATAAATCACAAATAATTTTTATAAAAACATATATTTCCTTGGAAATCGACAACAAACCATAGTTTATGTGAGACTAAAATGTAAGTGGGAGTCGAGCTTTGGCAGACTAACAGGGCAGGTGCTGTCAGGCAGCAGGAGGAATGTTTGGAAAAGAGCTGTTTACCAACAGATGCAAATTGTTTGGCCATTTTTAAAAAATGTGCCTCAGCATTTCAGTAACAAACATAAAAGGGCATCAGGTGAACTTTATCTATAACCAGTTCCCACTGTGTCCTGGAACACTTGTGGATGAAGAAGCTTTAAAATAACATGGTTTTCCAAAAGAATGTGTTTATAATGACAAAGAATAGCAAAGCCGAAATAAACTGTGAGCTCCAGTCAGTCACCCCGTGTCATCCTCTCTGTCACCCTCTCACCCTAAACATCGGACTGTCCATACATAGAACTCAAAATTGTACTGCAACAGAACTAGAGGATCTGAAACATCATAGATCTGAAACAGAGCCTACAAAATTACTTTTGATAAATGAAAACATCAAATGTTATATTCACTAGTACCAGGAGTTTACCCTGACTTCATAATTTATCTGTGAGTCACAACTAATAAATTTTCTAAGAGAAAATTAACATATCAATATTTAAGCCACATTCTTATATTAACAGAGCCACTGGTTTATCAAGACCATCCTAAAACCTTCTCTTTGGAGTCCTTGAATTGTAAAGTGAAATCTTTCTTTGATTACTTAGTTCTTGACAGGATTCAGTGAACTAATCCACACTGGGCACATAGAAGGCTGACTGGCACACAATAAGGTTAGGCATTGTAAACCAGTCTTTTATTACTATATCACTACCTTAAGTCATATGCACCAGCTGCTGTCTACAGATAAATTATTCACAGCTACATGCCTCAACCATATTCTTTTATGTTGGGTTGTTTAATTTAAATGCATCAGTATTAGTCTTCTGATTTAAGAGCTTGCCTCTGTAAAGAAAGAGTAAATATTACTTTAAATCTGTTAATTCTGATGCATAAGGCACAGTGGTAAAACTATTATGAGACCACTGTTATTCTCAATTTTAAAAATAGCTATTTCAATTATCAATGTGAGTCAAGACATAGCTTCTGTGTCATATAAATCTGCTCCTCTTGGCCTGTTGTTCATGTGCAGGGACATGGGCAATATTCTTCAATAAGTCCCAGCCACTCAGCTTGCCAGAGAAATGTTCACTTGAACAGTATACATGATAGCATTCTTGAGCCAGGAAAATGTAAAATTATTTGCTGATTTCCTTTTCCTGGCCCCATACAACTGCTAAGCCTTATCCCTCACCTTCACTTAGGATAACCACTAAGCCTTGGACTTGTACTATGAGAACAAAAGGTGGTTGTATGAATGACATGTGGCAACCAATAATATAAATGAGAACTGCAAAACCTGTCTAATGTCTTACTAAAGAATAACCAGTTGTCTGTCTTCTAGGATGTTCCATAAGAAACAGATCATAGTATTAGAACAGCTTATTCTCTGAACTTCATACACTAGATAAATTTCTCAACCAGTCTTGTGTCCTGTCATGATAAAGTCATATAACCCATTTACCTATATGTCATCTGAACTGAAAGTCATAGGAGCATAACTATATAAGTAATATCATGGGCTTTAGAGTCAGACTGATCAGATTCAGGCCTCAAACATTTTCTGTAATATCTTGAGCAAATGATTTAGTCTCTTTCTATGCCTGTTCTCTTACACGCATCATGAGAATAATAATATAACATATTTTAATCACTCAGTATATATAAAACACCAAGCATATTACTTGCTACATGATCAGGATTTAAATGCTTTCAGTCCTGCGAATATTTAACTCCTACCAAAACTAACCAGAGTACTGGATATGTGGGGGCCCACAGAAATGGATCTGCTCCACCTTGACTGAAGATCCGAGAGCTTAAGCCTGCTCTTGCTCTTTCAAAGTTACTGACAAGAAGCCCGACTTAAGGAATGGCTACAAACAAGATATCCTGACCTAGGGTGTGGTTACTTGGTGTTTTGGATATAAAAATGACCCATAGACATGGATCCACTCCACCTTGACGAAAGATCAGAGAATTCAAGCCTATTCCTGTCTTTTCAAGGATATTACAGGAAGTTTGATCCAGGGAGTGGTTGCCTACAAGATACTTGGTCCAAGGTATATCCACTACATGTCAGCATCAGAATGCTTAACTGAGGAAATACTTTATATCTCAAATATTGAAGCAAGTAATTGTTCTGTTTGTCCTTTGTGTCATGTTAAGCAGTTTTTTGCCTTCTTCCCCTCCTTTCAAATTGGAGTATATAAGCAAATGAAAATAAATGTGGGTGGATTCAGTATTCATTGGGTTACCCCCATGGTACTGTTCTCTGTCTCTGTGTTTCTTTCATCTCTGTTCCTCTTGCCTAACATTTCTAATCCACATTTCCCTACCCTGGAACATATGAACCCATCAAGGCTGGACCCTGAGTGATGTTGCCCCAACGTGTGGCTACAACATAGATATTCATATTTGAATATTACATCCTCATCCACGTTGATTGATTATCTAATGCTTCTCTAGGGTCTCTCTCTTTATCTAGATTGACTTCCATTAAACCCTAGTTCCTTCATAGGCAGGATTTTCTGGATGACTACAAATTTTACCCTTGGGACAAGAAGTCACATGGCTATCAGTAGAGCTGTATTGCTGGTAAATTCTCAAATTTTCAGACCATAATACTTCATAAATTACAAACTGCATTTGCTAAAGAAATTTAGGAAACCAGATCATGCCATATTTTCTTTCTACATCCCCGGGACACTCCCTGTTCAGAAGCACTTTCTCTCTGCCTGCCCTTTTTCTCAGCCTCTGTGTATAACTGTAATGCAACTGTTACTATTATGACAGAAATTAGCTCAGAACTTTCCTGAGTTACTGCTACTTTTGAGCAAATCTTTGAGCAGACACTGTTGTCTTGGAAATCACAGCTACTCAAAAAAATTGTCAAATGAGTAAATACATCTTGATTTCCTTCCAAGAGAGACTAAATATCATTAAAAATAACTGTCAAAATCAAGGAGTGTGTAGTTCATTTGGGATGTAAATCAAATACCCAAATGAAAATGATTAAAGGAGTCCTTTAGCAACCATACAATATGAAGAGTCATGGAAATAAGAAGACAGAAAAAGCTAGAAAGTATTTTTAAAACTAGTACTACAGATAGAGACTACAGACCTTCCAGATATAGAGATAAAATGAGGAATTGGAACAATGCCAGTCTAGGTAGATAGAACTTGAATTAATGAATGGTTCTAAAGAGAGCAAGGAGGTCACATAACTCTTACTTTTGATTGATTTAGAAGGATAAAAAATAAAGTTAGAACAAGAAGGGCCAGTAAGAGCATGTGGATGATGGTCTGCCTTGTTCATCTGGTAAAGCTCTGGACAATCATGAATGTATAATTTTCCCTCTTAAAAGCATTTCCATCAGGATAATAAAGCATATGGTCTTCCTATGTGCAGGAAGAAACAGGCTGATACAGTCATTTACCAGAGAAATGCTAGAAGTTTCCCAGTTACATATTAATTTATTACATTATGTATTTGAATAATTGTGTCTCTTATGCTATACCAACAGAAATTAAAACGTGTGTCTCATAGAAATGGTTTTTTCCTATACCTTCATAAACGGTGAATAAGCCGATGGGAATAAGTGTACTTTAAGACAATTTTCTAGCTTAATACTTCATCAACACCTCTATTATGGAGAATTAGTCACAGATAAAGTCAACTAAAAAGTTCAGTTAATAGGATGAGGTTGTTAGAAGCAGATATTTAAATCACCCTTGTTGGAGCAAATGCAATGGCAGGTGGTACCCAATTAAACTCTCACACATATACCATTTTAGATTTGTATGAACACGGAATAAAAATTCAACTAGGAAACCAACTACAATCAGAATGTGCCTAACATTTTTGATTACTAAAAATAAGTTGTTAAAAACACAATTACCTCAATTTTGGTTAAGAGATCTTGCAGTTCTCCCGATTCATTCATTGACAAAATCTTCTCAGCACCCTGTTGACAAGAGAGGTAGGAAGAAAAGAAAATCCATTGTGTTAATATTTGAAAGCCAAAGTCATAACCAGGAAAGCTTAGCTTACCAAACAATGAGCACAAATTTTCCCCTCAGCTTTGAGTAAACTTAAAACCACAGGCCAAAATGTCGCATACCACTCCTGTGTCAAGTCACTGAGAAGGCAGTCAAAAGGGGCAAGCTCTGGGAAGTACTACCTCTCACACCAGGCCCACCAGGGATGCGTACAGCACACCCACGGAACACAGCACCAGGTCTTCTAGCTGGAGAAGGGAGCTTTGAGAAAAATCCACAGCCTGGGTTCTCTCTGCCCCCTCCTAGTCACCCTGGAATGACCCTCCTTACTGCCACACATGTACTTTCAATGGCTAACAAAATCATCATCATTAACCCAGCGCTGTTGTCAAGACAGCAAGCACCATCTCCTTTGATACAGTGTGCTCTGCTGCTCGCAGAAGTTGACCCTTCGTAAAATTAAATAACAATCCCAGAGTGTCCTCGAGAGAAAGCATAAAGGCAGCTGGAACACTGGCGGGGAAATTGCTCCAGAGCTGAAGTTACTATGAAAATAAGACTAGGAAAGATGTAGGCCCTTTCCTTCGCATTCTTCGTGGTCTTTGAACTATCCCCATTGTCTCTCCTTTCCATATTCTTCTTAGCGCTCTTCCATTCAACTTCTCAGAGGACAGAGAGGGGAGGAAGACAGTTTGGGTAATTATTACTAATGAAAGGCTGAGTTCACTTTGACTTTGTTCACGCTGTCTCTGCACTGCTTTAAATAAGAGTCTAATCCACCGCTTTCTTAATGAACAAGTCATGGATGAAGATCAAATCATATTTTTATATTCCTATTTGTGGTAAGCATGGCAAATATTCATTTAAAGAAATAATGAGATCTTATTTGATCCCATGGGAATCAAAGTGTATTTTATGTGAATACATATAAAAGAATAATCCACTTACAGAAGAAGATATTAATGCTAAAAGATTGATGTGTTGGGAAATCCCAACATGGGCTAAAGATCTACTTGCTAGGGCTGCAGAATGCCTTCTGGGGTTAGTGGCATCTGGTCGCTTGATCACTTGTTCAGGTCATGAAAAATGTGTGACTTATTTAAGTAGGTGCTGGTTACTTCCCCATGTTGTCTAGAACTCTAGCCCATGTTTCATCTTAGTTTACTCTGCCTTCTAACATATCAACACCAGAAATGCCAAGTCAATATATTAAAATCCACTACAGATGAATGCACAGGGAGACCGAAAATGCACAGAGCCTAAGAAGAGGTAGATTATATCCATTCATTCATTGATAGCTTCACCAGGCACACAGACAGATGTGACAGTCAACGTAACACAGGTAATGGAAGCCTACTGCCAGAACATTAAATGTAGAAACTTAGAAAGAACCGGTAATATTTTCGAATTGCAGCTTTCCATTTCCTTTCCTGAGCTAACCAGGCTAAAATGAAAAAAATCCTCCGGGGAATTGGGCACAAGAACTAAGGCAGCAAGGAGAATATACACCTCATTTTTCTCAAATGAAGGAAAATGCACCGCAATGACGGCAAACAAAATGAATGCCCCATAAAAGCCATGGCCAGTCGGCTTCCCAGCTCTTTTCTAAGCAATGCATTCTGCCTCCGTCAATGGTGTAGAATACACTATATGCTGAGGAAGGATCGAGTTCATTGCTCTTATATGCAGGGAAATTTCCAGAGCATAAATTCCATCTCACATTAGATGGCTAAGCTTTGATCATATCAAGGTCTGACATAATCCCAATCGGCAAGATATAACCGAATGATTAGTGGATAGGTGGTGTACCGAGTGCTCAAGATTTCAAAAAGGTTTCCCAGTTACAGGAAGCAAAGAGCTGAATACCTGATTCCTCCATCACCAGCTGCAGTTCAAGGGTCTCCACAGTTCCTCCTCAACCAGTGCTCAGATCTGTACTGGGAAGCCAGTTTCTAGTCTCAGTACCATCGGCTAAGCTACAATGGTAACCAAAATCTCTGACTTTATACTGGGCCCCACATCTCTTTGAAAGTAAAAGATATAGGAGTGGGGGTGGACAAGAGTGTTCTAGGGTCCCTTTGTCTGATCCAAAGGGCAGCAGCCAGAAGGGTGATCTCAGCCTCACAGGGCCATTTCCTTCCATGCTGAGGTTCAAAGCACTTGTCATGGAGTTCTCTGATTGGCCTGCTCTTCACTGTGTTTGAGTACTCCAAAAATCTCATCCACTCCTTTTTTTTTTCAGTCAAATCAATCCAAACCATTAATTGGCTTACCAAAGATGCCCGTGTGTGTACAACAAAGAGACATTGACACTCTTGATAAATAATATTTTTCTGGTTTGTTTGGCAAAGAATATCAGAATTTGACACTTTTCATTTAGAACTCCACCATTCAATCATAAGCTACCAGATATTAACCATACAATTATGTACTCCAGTTCGTCAAAGCTACCAGGGCAACTTTATTTTATTTATTGTTCAGTATTTTTTTCTGTTCTGTATTTTTTTCTTAAAATAAATATAATCTTGAAAACGACGATAATAGGACAGTAGTAATACATGAGGTAGATTATAGGCATTTAGTCATTGTTGCAAAGTAATCATAATTATCACAAACTTTAAAAAGAAAGAAACTAACGTTTAAAGAGAAGCAAGAGAATACACGGAGGAAGAGAGAGGAGGGAGAGAGAGAAACTGTTGTCCCCCGCTACCATGAAGGCTTGTTCATCAATGAAGAATAGTATCCAAAACTCAGTCCGGAACCTGGGACTTATGATGGGCGAATTTGTGTTTAGGACTGGCTGTTCGCTGAATTTCCAGGAAGTTTAAGTGAGTGAATGGCACTTTGTACCACGAAGACCCCACATCCACAGTGAGCATACCAGAGAAATTGGAAAAAAAAGAGTTAGTTTTGTCCATTTCAGGACTGTGTTTTATCCAATTATATAGACTGCACTGTGTGTGCCAGGGTAGGTTCTGTCTCGCAAATATTCATTTGTATATACACATATTTGGTGTGTAACACCTAAGCACCTATATTGTAGGTTTTGTTCATATTTACTTATTTATTACACTTCATCTTACTAAGAGCACAACATAAGTAACAGACCTATATCATAGCATAATAAAAAATCATATTGAATATGATTTCAAGAGAAAGAAAAGGAAACAAAGAAAAGGAAAGTACATCCCGAAATGACAGTTACAATTAAGGCTTACACTGGATTCTCAATTATATCCTCAGAAGAAACAAAGTCTGTCTTAGCACCGGAGTCTGGACAACAACTCAGATAAGAGGTGAAATGACTCATACAAGTAATATCTTTTCTTTTTACTGACCGTAAAAATTTTGCTTTCAATAAATGCTATTAGAGAAATGGCTCTTGAAACCAACCAGTAAAACTTTTAGCCTCCTGCTAGCTTTAAAGAGGACTCTTTTATTTCTCACTTAATTGACTCCCTGCCATGCATTTGTCTCCATTCTGTTGCATGCTCCACACTGCTCATTAAACGGTCTTCTCATGACTAACATAAAACCCACACTCTCAGCAGGGCCCACAAACAGCAGCATTGCTGGTTGACCAATCCTCCCAGAGCTGTCTTGCCCTACTGTAAGTTCCGCAATATTTCCCCTCCTCCCTTCTTTACATTTTACACACAGACTCCATCCATTGCCTGAAATTTCTCCTCACTCGCCACTAGGAAAACTTCAATACACTATTCAAACCCCATTAAAATGGTAAAGCATCCCTGAGTTTCTCAGGAGAATCAGCCATCCTTAGACCTCACTGCACAGCAAGCTGTGACGACATCCTTAGGTATTCAATGTTCTATGTGCCATCAACAACTCCTGAATATTTACTGTATTATTCATCTTTAAAACAGGGCAGTAACACATCATTAAATTTTAAGCAAGTATTTCTTATAATCAATACTATCTCAACAAAGGTAAGCAAGCCCGGGAAATATCAGATTGTGTATTTGTGAGGGAGATCATGCTAATGTGATGTCATAAAAGAATGTCAGATGAACAGCAAAACAGGCAGATGAGGACTGCAGAACCACTCCCAGGTCACTCTCTGGAGAGGACCGGGAGGCTAGGACCCAGAGATCCTGCCTGGTAAGTAACCCTTCTGCTGTGTAATCAGGAGAACAGATGGCACGTTTGGCACTGAGAGAGCTCAACTAGGACCAAGCTTCACGCCTGCCAAAGGATGTGCTCAATTAGTGTTTGCTGCTCTGATTGCTGTGCCCACCGGAAATAGGAGCCCATATCCACTCTGCCTGGAAAGAGGCCACCTGATCTCTGCTGATGAAGTGAGTATTTCCTTTAGGACTCAGCTCTGGATTTTCTCCAGTGTGTGGCAAGCTTCATGGCGTCTCTGGAGTTCTGTATCAAACACTCAGAATGGAAAACTGTTCAAAACAGGTGTAGCAGTATCCCACCAATGTCCAAAAAACCACAGCAAAGGCTCCTCTGGGTATTTTAATAATAAAACAACAGCAACAAATAAAACATGGTTTTTCTATGTCCCTGCAGGGAAACTTGGGGGCAGAATTAACTAAGATAATTGACTTATTAAGCAAATATGAAACACAGACCCTTGGGTGTCAAATTCCTGCCAAAGCCGATGTCTTTAGTTTAATGTAATTAGTGTTGAGCCACTATTTTCAGTGCAGTTGAAAAGAACAGTTTTCCAGTGACGCCAATTCTTACTTCATAACAAAATTACATCATCAAAATAGAGGATCATGGGAGTAATTATTTCCTCCTTCACTGAAAGCCACTCAATGAACTTGATATTAACAAGTCAGTAAGTTGTTTACTTTGTTTGTTGTTTTAGTTTGGTTAGGGTTTGTTTTGTTTTGTTTTTTGAGAAAGGGTTCCTCTATGTAGAACTCTCTTTGTAGACCAGGCTGGCCTCAAACTCACTGAGATCCACCTGTCTCTGCCTCCTGAGTGCTGGGATCAAAGGTGTGAACCAACACTGCCCAGCCCAATAAATTGTTTTTTAAGGAACAATATTGATGATTAGGTTAGCAAAAATATGAGGATTGTTTTACATAATAAATTCAAGATTTTTACTGTCATTTGCCCAGATTCTCTTTGCATAAACTGATTTTCAATGCAGTCATTAAGGTCACTAAAACACTGAAAATTTAAATTCTAATGCCTCCACTTATAAGTTAATCTTGAAAATTAACAACTGTAAGAATTTCTTCAGCCAGTAGCCTTTAAATTACCTGCCCACTTGCATGTCCAGCCTCTTTTCAATAGTCATACATATTTGTTGTACTTATAGTTAGACTAATCAGGTTCTTTAGATACATAGTGATTGTATTCTACATAGGTAGGTAATCTTCAGCCACTTCAAAGAGCTATAGAATATGACATTTAAATAACTTAAGAGTTCTGTTGAAGTGAGACACGATTGCTCCTGGCAGCACTGATCTAGTCCCAAGAGAAGGTTGAACACTGAAGACACTCCACTTGGAGCCTATTTTCTTCTTGGCAAAACAGGCCTTTGGGCAAGGAACTGCCTATGCATTGACCACTGACAAAATACACAATTGTCCAGACAGGACAAGCAGGATACAAGAAAAAAGACTGTCAAATCTTGCCAAGACAGGGTAAGACAGTTTTGAAATTTTTCCTGCCTCTGAAAATGGTCTATCAGTTACTCTAGGCCTTAGCCAAAGATGGTTGCTCCAACATTGCAAATGAGACTTTGAGTGATTTCCCAGGTAGCCAGTTGTCTCTGTCATTTGTTGCACATTTTGAAAGTTGCTTGATTGCACTTCCTGCTTACTCAAGTAATATTATTTCCCTTCTCAGGTCGTTGATGGGGATGGAGACTAGATCGTTGTAGTTACTTTCCTCTCATGACTTAGCCAAGTTATTTATAATACAAGACAAACTCTTTAGGATAGGATATTATTGAAACATTTATTATGTGTTTCTTGCTTGATATTGTTTATCCTGGTTCTAATTTTAATTTTTATACCTGATATTTGTTCTTATTGTATATAATTTTGTATTAGGCTTAGAACTCTTTTATTTAAACTAAAGAGGGTGGTGCTGTAGGTATTCCTGACCACTTAGGTGTGGCCTCTTATACCATGTACGCGTCTAGCCTCTTTTGCAGCTGCAGGATTTGGTTGCTGTTCTCCATTTGAGCAGAGGATTGTGATCTGTGAGTCTACCCCTAAATAAATAACCTTTTATTATACTCAATTCTGATCTGGTGTGGGATTTTTTTTAATGTTCTTCTTCAGCTAACTGATGTGTTCTAAGAATCAATGTATTTGTAAATAAAAGGGGTGTAATAATGATGACAAAGTTGCAGGGCCAACATGAAATGATAGATAAGACTCTAGAAACGTACTTCATGCGTGAATGGGAATTCAAAGAGTAGCCTTCAAGGAGAAAATTCCTTAAGAATCCATGCCAAGCTCACAAATGTTAGTCCACAAACAAATAATGAAACATTCATAGAGTCCAGAAAGTATTTTCCATTACCTTAGATGATGTTACTATAAGTTTAAATAGAACATGGTGTTTTTAAAGGGGAATGAGTGGTTGAGCTTAATAGGTACTTATTCTTCATGATAGATATTGGAAACAAATACCTAAGTTCGTGGTTTATTCAAAACAAAAGTGATGGGAATGGAAAGATGGTTCCAAGGTTAAGAGCCCCTATTGTTACAGAGAGCTTGGCTTTCAGAACCCATAGGTAGATCACAATCACCTTTAACCCTCTAACTACAGTTTCAGGGAACTGACACCTTCTTCTGGCTTCCACAGGTTTCTGCGGGCATATGGTGCACATGCACTCACATCACATCACACAAACACACACACACACATACATTAATCAATCAATAAATCTTTAGTAAGAAGAGTGACATGAATTTTGAGGATTCTTTTCCAGGCCATGAAAGTTTTCAGTTCACTTGAGAGATGGGTGAAGTTACTTATTATGGGAGATTTATCTAGCTTTTAGTTAGGGTTCCCTGAAGAGTCATGAACAAATAAAAACCTAAGAATAATTAGTTAACAACACTGCTGAAAACTAAAAATTGAGTTGATTGCTTTTCTGGAACAGTACGGATATTTAATCAGTCAGCAGAAAAAAATATTTGAGGAAGACTCACATTGAGACAGTAATTGAGAAATATAATTAGATGATCAAAATGTCAATTAAAATTCCATTCATTGGAAGGGATTCCAACTTGAATGGGCTCTCTTCCCAGATGAGAACTGGGGATATTTGAACATAGATTGGTTACTGAAGACAGAGCACTGCAGAGCTCACATTCAACAGACTTTTGAATTATTCATATTACTCACAGTAAAACGATCAAAGCCCTGAACAACAAACACCATACCCAGCTGCCACCTCAGAGGACTTTTCTATGGTGCACATAATGGTCAAAAATAATAGAGTATCACATTTTAAAGGGTTTGCAACAGTAAAGAAACATGGACCACCTAATGAGAGTTCTTTTTAGACTCACAATGAAAACACAATCTACCCTGTAAGACCCTAGCAGGAAACTGATGACATACACAAAACCTATTATTAAGGAACTTTTGATGAAAGCCCACAGTTCAGAAACGTAGACAAGGCTTGGTAAATACCAGGCTTGGTGATGCACAAAATACCTGCTGGTGTTGGAAAACTTTTATACCAAGCTTAAAGGTTCACTGGGAACCTTCTGGCTCTACTTCATTCTTGCTGCTGTCTTTGGTCATTTCATGGTACTAGAATCTCAAAAATGTTGGAACTGGGCTACAAATTCAGTAATAACCTCTCCTGGGCTCTTTTTATGGTGCTAAGCTTCATCTGCTTTTCAAATCCAGTACGATCTAGGAGATGCTTAACACATGACCAAGTCAGGCAGCCACCTCTCTAAGATAAAAAAAAAAAACACTGAAGTAAAAACCTTGCTTTACTGAGAAAACTGATGCTGTTCAGAAGGAGCTAAGGAATTAGCAGTGACTGAAAAGAGACCAGTATCATTAAGGTGAAATTTTCTGTGAAGTGTTTCCTCTGGGTCAGCACATAGATGCTATTTCAGAGGTGGACTTTTCCCTCCTGTCCACCACTTCCCAAATAACCACCATAGTGACTCAATATTAATTGTAAATACTCAGTCAATAATTGAGGCTTATTACTAACTAGTTCTTACAACTTGAATTAACCAATTTATATCAATCTACATTCTTCCATGTGGCATTATCTTTTTTTCATCTTATGTCTCTGGTTTTGTCTGAGTCTTGCTGGCCACTCCTCTCACTCGGCCCTTCTTCTTCTTAGTGTCCTTAGTCTGTTTTTCCTGCCTAAACTTGTCCTGTCCAGCTATTGACCAGTCCTTACGAAACCAGTCACAACATAATTTACAATGTAAAGGAATATTCCTCAGTAGTTCATCACTGAAGGAAGTCAGAACAGGAAATCAGGCAGGGAACTGGAGACAGGGGTTGATGCAGAGTGTTGATGCAGAGGCCGTGAAGGGGTGCTGGCTTGTCCCTCATGATTTGCCCAGCCTGCTTTCTTAAAGAACCCAGAACCACTAGCCCAGGGATGGCCCCACCCATAATGGACTAGGCTCTCCCCCATCAGTTACTAATTAAGAAACTGCCCCAAAGGCTTACCTACAGCGGTAAATTTTCACAGTTGTGGTTCCCTCCTCTCAGATGACTTTAGCTGTGCCTAGTTGATTGGAAACTAGCCCGTTAGGATGTTGTATGTGCTGCAGAGGACAGAACCAGAGAAGTGACCCAAACCCTTTAAAGGAACCCAGAAGATCACAAATGAATTCCAAATAGTGAACATTGAGTTATTGACACTGTTGGAATTTAGTTTTGCTTCAATTTGATTGTAAGTGTGACCTGGTTCTTCCTTCTTGAAGTAAGAAAGTATTCAACTTAAATTTGATTTTACAGGAGTACACACTGGGTTTGAACTCTTCAAACAGATTTTGAATTTTTAAAGAAACTAAATTTTTAATGTGTTTGAATTTGTAAAGAAAGTAGTAGGACTCTTAAAGTTGTTTTTGTTAATATTAACATGCCGTCTTGGGAATAAATGGAAAAGGAAATGTTCTTCTTGAGAGGGGTGTGTTTGTGTGTTAGGATGACAAAGGGTTAGTTGTGCTAACTAGTTTTATGTTAACTTAACACAGCCATAGTCATCTGAGAGGCAGAAGCCTCAACTAAGAAAATACCTTTATAAGATTTGGCTATAGGTAAACTTGTAAGGTGTTTTAATAAGTAATGATTGAATTGGGAGGACCTGGCCAATTGTGGGTGGGTGGTGCCACCCCCGAGCTGATGGTCCTGGCTGATGGGTTCTGTGAGAAAGAAGGCTGAGCAAGCCATGAAGAGAAAGTCGGTAAGCTGCATTCTTTCACGACCTCTGCATAACTCCTACCTCTAGGATGCCCGCCCTGTTTGAGTTCTTACCTTCATTGCATTTGAACTGTTATACAGAACTGTGAGAGTAATAAACCCTATTCTCCCCCCAAGTTGTTTTCAGCCATGGTGTTTCATCACAGCAAGAGTAGCCCAACACCTCTAACTCCTCAAACCTCTACCCTGCCTCACCAGACAACCTTCTCCTTCTGCCTAAGTTCAGGTAGAAGGCAAAGCACAAATCTGGAGATCAGAAAGAAAAAAAAAAAAAAAAAACAAGCAAAAGTACCAATAAATCAAATGAATTCATTATTTGGAGACCATCCCTGTGCAGGTTTATTTATTTCGTATTTAAAATAGAGGTAATATAGATGTGAAATTCTCCCTGCAGTCCTGAAATGGAGGAAGGGGATCGCATGAGACGTGTTGGGAGAGCTCTAGCGCTGACGCTGCAGTTGTGGCGTCGGCCACACAATGAATCCTGCTTCCTCTGATCATTAGATATCTGAACTTGGATAAATGATTTAATTCCACACAGTTTGGATTTTCAATTGGAAAAACTATTTTCAGTGTATAGAGTTTCGGGAACTGAGTGAGACAATTTATAGTAAGCGCTTAGCATACTGCCTGCCGCATGTAGGTGCTTTGTAACAAAAACACCTTTTTGTTGTTTTCATAAGCTTAGTATTTGTGAACTTTCTGCTGAGCCTAAATCCAAAATGATTTCTGAAATTTTACATAAACTTGCTTTTACTTACCAATAGCAGGAATCTACCTAATAATCTCATCTTATAAGTGCTAGGCACTTGCTCTTCCACTGAATGATATACACAACCCACTTTGTTCATTTTTGAGTTCTAAAACAGAGTCTCACAAAATTGCCAAAGCAATCCTTAAACTGCAAGTCCCCTGCCTTAGCCTTTCCAAGTAATCTCAAGCATACACCATCAGGCTCAGTTAACTTCCTAATTTTTAAATTAGCTGATCCCCATGGCACCACCATTGCCCATCCTTCCTTTTAATGAGAACATCCCCTGAAAGTCATCTGAAATAGTGTTCAATGAAGGACTAAATTTCCCAGCCTCTGCGATGTTTGAGTGTATCCACCAGCCTGGAATACGTCTTGACATTGCACTATGGGCAGAAGTAATTCATGCAATACCTAGGCAATTCTCTTCTAGACAATCTCCTCATCTTTTACTTCCTATTTTTAAATTCCAACTATCTAGAATTCCATTAACATGATAGAATTAAAATTTTTTAATTATAAAAATGGGCTGCTCCAAAGAAGTTACAACCAAAGAACCACTCACGGGTAGAGATTTCTATATCTGTGGGAGTCCCAACCCAGCACTGCAGTCTTATTAGAGAGACGAATCATCTTTCATGTGGATCAAAGTTTCTGACTCATAATGATAGATACATAGCAATGTAAATGTATAATAAGACAAAAACATATGTATGTATACTTACATTTATATGGAGAGAAGTGTAACTTGGATGCTTGCCCTCCCCACACAAAATACTTCGTTCATTGAAATCTTAATCCCAGTGTTCTTGTTTTAGGGGGTACATCTCCTTTGGGAGATGATTAGGGCATGAGGACACAGTTTAATGAATAATGGCATTAGTGTCCCTGTAAAAGAGAACCCAAAAAACTGCCTTTCCTTGTACACTGTGCTAAGTTGGGAGAGAAAATGACCGTCAATGACCTAAGAGGATGTCCTTCTGCAGACACAATCATCTGTTTGCCCCTTGATTGAACCTCTCTCAGCCTTCAGCCTACAGAACTACAGGAAATATGTTTCTGTTGTTTCTAAGCTACCAAGAATCTCACTAAGACATGTGCCTATATGTGTGCATTTAGGCATAAATACTTATGTATTGGTGGTAAAAAAAGAGGTTGTCAAGATAGAGCCAGATAGGTTCAGAGAGAACAGAATCTGGCACAAACTCCTGGATACTACCAAAATTTAATAATGTAACTTCTGGGTTAACAATTAAAATATTATAATAGTATTATGTTTCTGGCCATCCCTCCAAGAACTCTACCTTCCAGGAGGTATCCTGTTTGGAAAGGAAGAAGTTATAATTCTTCTCTGTGGATTCTATAATTCACAGAGGATGGATAAACCCTGCCCCCCACAGTAGCAAATCTTTGCAGTCCTTTGCCATCTCCCTCTGTTTTGACCTCTACAATCTTCAAAGAAGGGAAGTTTGGGATTATCTTTAAAGCACAAGGCTCTGTGATCCATCCCCTGAGGATTTCCCGTGTCTGAGTGGTTTGAACAGTGCCAGGAGAATTTCTTAAGGATGGAGCAGAAGGGAAATTGTTCAGCATCATAGGAGCTGACAGACCCACAAGAAATACCCTTGATTTTTCTCCAAGCACCATTTATTTAATCTCCTTTGCATCCTGCAATGGCCTTTCAAAATCTTAAGTCCTAAATTTACAGAAACTGGAATATAAAGATGCCAAGAAAAAAAATCAAGAGTTACAAAAGCATGTATTCAAGATGATAGAGTTACCAGGTAGCAAGGCCAGAACTAAAATATAGGTGTGATTAGCATTAAAACTCAGACTTTTGCTCATTTAGGTTAACAAATGTTTTTAAAATAACATCTACCTTTGTGTATACGATAAGAAAGTACTATATTAACATATATCAAGGCATAGTTTAATAAAGAAAATATTAAGTGCTTGATAAACAATATCTATTGCTGTTGAATATTAGTGTTGGTATTATTAATTTGACTCTAGCCCACACTTAGACAGTACAGTATTATAAATATTGCTAAGTGTACTATGATGTCTAGCAATAGAGAATAGGCTTTGGATCCTGTCATTTCTTGGGCCTCATTGACTTTTCGTGTTTTGTTTAAGTCATCGGTAATGGGTGGGAATACAAGCATTTATTAAAATCACATATTTAAGTCTGTATCAGATCCATCCAAAGAGAAAATATGAAGCTCCTCTTATTAGATGGGGTCTTACCCGTCTAATTGCCATTGACATTAGTAGCCACTTTATAATTTTAACACATCTAAAGGTACTAAGCAATATTTTCAAACCACAACAACAAAAAACCAGAGAAGGTAAAAAAATATATTTATGATAATAACGATTAAATTAAAAACTAGATTCAATGAATAAAAAGTTTAATTGAATCATTAAAAACTATAACTATCAAGAAAACCCTGGAGAAAAGATATTAGTGATATAAAGTGTTATGACCAAAACCATAGGAGAGTGAGAACATTAATATAAAGAGAGCCCTAGAAATACTTTTAAAAGAAAATAAAGTAAATAAAATAGTTGAAAATATACAACATCCAGGAAGGTATTATAAAGCAGGTGAATAAGAGCCAAAGGATTTTACAACAATATGTAAGTCAGTAGGCCTCTAAGCTCTAAGCACAGTTGTCCACAAGGAAGTTATCTGAGCTCCAAAGATGAACATTCACATTGAATAAACTGTGCCTGTATGTCAGTTACTCGCTTGTTCACATCAGTATCACCGTGGTGCACACAGACTCATTTCACCCTACACCCAACCCATCACTAAGTCTGCATGCCAATCAGACTGAACGCATGAATTCAAGGAAGAGATGTTCACTGCTAGGCCCCCTGCCTTATGTTTGACATCTCACACAACCCCCATCTACCTGCTATTGTCTGGGTAACCCTGCAAAGTAAAGCAGGTTTATATATAGCCTGGCATCTTGACAACTTTTGTAATAGATTCCCTCATACAGTGGCGTCTTTTTCTTCAGTAGCATAAGGTTGAACAATATGGAATTGTCAAAGATGATTGAACATCAATAATTTGTAACAGTTAATATTTAATCATTCTGAAAGCAATCACAGAACTAAAACTAAAGAATTCACTGCAAATACTGAAACATACCCCCAAGCAGCCTTCTGAAGGCCAACACAACCCTGCGTATATTTAGAACTTGAAGATCCTGGAAAAGACACTGAAAGTTAAATTTCATTCAATACAGACCACACATTTCAGTAGCTACTTTTTCTATGTGTCTGGGAGTACTTTTCTTATAGGATTATAGCCTGTATCCATAGGGACTTGGAGTAGAAAAGAGCACCAGTGCATCTAATTTGCATCTACAGCATTCAACTGAAATGCAAGGCAGATAACACAAGTGCCTGGAAATTATAAACAAGCTCTTTGAAAGCTGCCAGGCAAACATATATACCCCGGAAGACTCCCCCAAATCCACTGAACACCTCTCTCTCCATATTGATGATCAAATGCAGGACTTGAGCATACTAGACAATCATGCTGCCACCGAGATACACTTTCAACCCTTTTATTTTTAAGATGGGGGTCTTAACATGCAACCCAAGCTGGCTACAAATTCAAGATGGTTCTGTCTCAGCCTGCAGAGCACCTGGGATTATAGGCATGAGTTTATCATGCCTGGAAAGAATTTGCATTTTTAAGAGCATAGATTAAAACAAGAAAATTCAAGAAAATGGCACCTTTCCTCACCATGTGAAGTAAATGTCATTGATACCCAATTTCAGCATTTTAAGTTGGATCCTTTACAACAGCAAAAGTCTCAAATTACAGCCAGCTTTACTGGATGACTTGGCACATGCCTGTAATCCTAGCACTCAAGAGATGGAGGCGGAAAGACCATCCTCAGTGACATAACAAGCTCAAGTCCAGCCTGGGATACATTAGACTCTGTACACATACACACACACATACACACACACACACACACACACACACACACATATCCCTGATCTATTGTCTATGTGTGTATCTGTGCACAGATGTGGAAGAGTGCAGTAAAGAAACAGGTCAATGCAAGGGTGAAGAAACTTGAAGAATCCCTGCAGTCAAAAGTGCCCTTGATAAGCCATGGTTCTCACGAGCTATCTTTGAATGCAAGGTCTCTCCTCTATCTCTCCACAAGCCCCCTGGTTCTCAAATAAAATTTAAGTAGTCATATATACTACAAAGGCATCATACACAGGAAACAGCAGCAAGAAGGCAAAGTACACCCAGAGCACAAGCAATCATCAGAACGCAAAGCCCTCTACCCTCAGCCCCCTTCACTCTCAAGAATCCATAAGGATCTTGGGGACTTTGAGCTAAGGATGAAGTTCGTCTTTACCCATCAGGCATTACGCGGCATCTGACTCTTTTCCTGTTAAGTCATTTGTTTCTATGTTCTGCTGATTCAAAATATTTTATCACAACTTAAAGAAGTCTAGTATAGACAAATCAATAGGATAAATCCTGGAGGCTTTACAATACGATCAATGAGGACTTTTCTCATTTTCCTCTTTGCGTCTTTATTTTGTTCTTTTTCAACTTTCATGTGTGTGTGTGTGTGTGCATGTGCGCATATGCTTACATGTTTATGTATGCTCATTGTGTGGCACAAGTCTGTGTACGTGCATGTAGAGGCCTGAGGGTGATGTCAGGAATTTTCTTCAATTATTCTTCCACCTTATTCATTGAAGCAAGGTCTCTCAATCAAACCCAAAACTCACCAGCATGGTTAATTTTGCTACCAGCTTGCTCTAGGAATATTCTGTCTTTGTTTTCTATGGCTGGAACTAGAGTCGGGTTGTGGTGTTCTAGCTTCATTCTGTTGCTAGGGCAAATATGATTCCATCTTGCAGGTCCATCACTGAATGAACTCAGGGCAAGAGTTCAATCAGGAACTTGAAGGCAGGCCTGCTTGCAATTCCATATAGTATACCCTCCGACAAAGGAATTCACAACAAAAGAGGTACACCAGAAACCATGGAAGATGCTGCTTACTAGCTGGTACTCAGGTCAGATTAAACTCAACTAGCTATTTTATGTAATTTAGGAACACCTGCCTAGGGATGCAGGGGTACTTGGTCCTCCTACAACAATTAGCAACCAAGGTAATCCCCACAGATAAGCCAACAAAGCAAACCAAATTAGGCAATTCCGCAGCTGAGGCTCTCCTTCCAGATGACTACATCATCTGCAAGACTACATCAGCCTGACAACTAATCACGAACTAGAGCACATGAGTCTTGGGAATCCAAACTCTGATTGTCATGCTTGTATGTCAAGCATCTAAACACTGAGAAATCTTGCCAAACCCCTCTTTTTCCTTTGCAAATCTTGGTCATTTTGATGGCTTTGTATCAAATCATTGAATATTTTTAACTTGACGTTCATCAATATGTTTGTGATATGGTCTTTAAGAGTCATAATTTCCGTATCTGCCTTTCTCAGATAGACTGAAGTAGTCTTCATGCTCTGACAAGTTACATACTCTGAGAGCACATTGTTATATAAATAAAAATGCAAACACTGACAGAGTAGAAGATCCAGGACAAGTTTGCCTATATGTTAAGAATAGAATCTCTTTATAGATGGACAGGCCATGGGGAAATGAAGAGGGTGCATTGTTGTAGGAGGTCGCTTGTTTGTTCCCGGCTGCTCAGCCCCCAAATAACTACACAGAAACTGTATTAATTAAATCACTGCTTGGCCTATTAGCTCTAGATTCTTATTGGTTAGGTTTTATATCCTAAACTAGCCCATATCCATTAATCTATGTATTGCCACGTGACTGTGGCTTACCAGGTAAAGTTCCATCCAGTATCCGGCATCTGTCTCCGGTGGAGCTACATGGCTTCTCACTGACTCTGACTTCTTTCTCTCAGCATACAGTTTAGCCTTATCCACCTACCTCTATTCTGCCTGAGCAGGCTCAAGACAATTCCTTTTTAAACAATGGTATTCACAGCATAGAGAGGGAATCCCTCATCACTTCCCCTTTTCTGTTTAAATAAAAAGGAAGGTTTTAAATTTAACATAGCAAATACATACAACAAAACAGTTATCAAGCAAGAATTACAGTTACAACATTTATTTTTTATCATAACTAAGAAAAACTATATCTATTTCTTAATTTCATTAACGAATTCAGAAAAATACAATATTACCTAAGTAAGCAGAAAGTGCATTGTAAGCAACTTTTAAAACTCTAGAATTGACAGAGACATCTCGCTGCCTGGACAGTCACCCAAAGTTCTTTTGGAGCATCCATCTTTAGCCTAAAGGCACATAGTATGAAATGAAGAGGGTGTATTTGCTAGTTCATTGTTGCTAATGACTTTTTTGTTTTTGGTTTGTTTTTGCTCTTTTTTACAAAGCACATCAAGTGAAAAGAAGCATGGTTGAGCTCTGGGGCTAGGACTGTAGGCTGATTAAGAAGATCTTATTCAAAATTTCATTCCCCACTTTCCATCTACAGACTGTTGAGAGGGTCCCTTGAGTCTGCAAAATAAATGTTAAGTCTCCTCTCCAAAGATCCCAAAACAAACCCAAGTATAAATCCACCTAAATTTACCAATGAGGTTATAGAACTTACTTAAAGGCTATGGATAAAGAATTCCTGGCAAGATTGTGGGTGACCCCAATGTAGCTTCACTAGGAAATCTTTACCCAGCATGAATAATGGCTTCCCCGCCCACAACACTGGAGCCCCCTTCTGTTAATCTTCCTCAGACTATATGCTCGATTACCTCGCAAGACTGCAGTCGCATGCCTTGGGGCATAATTGCATATAGGTGGCTGGGAGAAGGGACTAGAAACTCAGGTGAAGGTCAGTCAACCCATCCTTCTGTGAGGGAATGCCAAGTTCCTGGTGATGAACTCTGGCAAGCAGGCACAATTGATTTCATAGAGATAGAGGACCATTCTCTACAAGAGAGTCTCTGACCATCCAGTTGCAAAAGTAGGGTGTATTGGTGGCTTCTTCCTAAAAGTGGAGGGACCCGGTAAGATCCTGCATGAAAAGGATTCACCAGGATACCTGTTAACCTCACACTCAGTAAATGGGAACATTAAAACAACTATTAATGTCTTCTACTTTAAAGTAGGAGTTTGGGGTAATGGGGAGAAGGCTCAACAGTAAGGTGCTTGTGTCACAAGGCTGGAGACCTGCCATCAGAACTCCAGCACGACATAAAGAAGGTGTACACGGCTGGCCATGCCTCTCTTCGAATCCCTCCAAACTGACCTCATTAATACTTCTACTTTCCCTCCACTTTACAAAACCATTTAAGAGGCATGCTGATTTTAACCCCCACTGCTGGCAGAGTGGCAGAGTGGACTGAAGGAGAGCTCCAGAACTCAGGGGCTAATTAGTCTTGCTGATTGATAAGTGCTAGGCTAAGTCAAAGACATTGCCTTTAAAAAGTAGAGAATGAGAGAAAGACACTGGTGCGCTTCCAGCCTCCACATGGTCGTATTGTTTCTTCTAGGAACTACTGCAGCCCAAGAGGGGCATGCCCATCTTTGAGTAACTTGGGATCAGAAAGTGCAGAAATTCAAAATCTAATGAAGCTGAATTCAAAATCGCCATATTTGGCTCCACGTTTCTACTGTTCTCTTCTGCCATTGATTTCAGTCAGTGTTTGAATGTGAGGCAGGATACAACATGTGTGACTAAATACGATTTCAGCTCAATAAAATCACAATTTGTCAAACTATTTTGTAAATAAAATAAACTTCACCAAGTATGTGAAGTTCCTCATAGATGGCAAGGAAAGACGAAGAATAAATATAACTAGTCTATTACAAGACATTCTCTACATAAAAGGCACGTCACCTATGGGTAGTCATTTCCTTTTAATATAGAGTGTTTGTGTATGCATATCACTTAAAGTATAAATGACATGCAAGAAAGTTTTACACAAAGATTGTCAAAGTGGCTACTAGCTACACACAGTAAGAGGTTGAGCTAATATAGGTGATATTAAAAAAAAAAAAAGAAGAGACATGAGCACCCATACAAATACATAAAGTACTTCTTTAAGAGATTGTGACCAAAGATTTCCTTGTTATGGTAAGGCAGAGATGCAAGCCTATATATCCACAGTGTAATCTACTGACGTTTTGTTAACTGACTTAGAATTTGTGATATTTATTGACGATTATACTTTCATATGAGCAGTATATTATTTTGGTAACTTCAGTAATTACAGTTTTGAACATATATCACAGAGTCATCTTCATAACATCATAATTAAGAATGCTGGATCTCTATAATAAATCTACACTCAGTATTTCTGAGCTTGCTGTATAAATTCACAAGGAAGTGACTACTTGACTATAATTTGGGGGACAAAAAAAATAAAACTTGGTCACAAAAAAAATCTATACGCTTGCTGGAATTACACAGTTTATCTTCAAACTACACAGAATATTTATATGTCAAGATTTCTTCCCACACACTAAAAACACAACTTAGAAAATATAGGATGATTTATTCTCCAAGTAACTTTAGGTCAAAGTTAAAGATGACTTATTAGGGTCATAAAATCACACTGGATGTTGAAATTTATGGCTTTGCTTTGTTCCCTGTCATTTTGTAACCAAAGCTATTTCTACCCTGCCATAATGCATACCTTTAATCAGACAGGATTAGCCACGGCAGAGCAAACCACAAGTCACAAGGACAGAGGACTATAACTCTATTTATGTTAGAGATGGGTTTCTGTGGCGCTACATCTAGAACAGGATTTATTCGTCAAATTAAATTTCCACTTCGCTTCCTTCGTAATTTTTCTTCTAAGGAAGTCATTTTGACCCCTAGATTTTATCCTTTAAAATGTGTGATTTTCTTGCATGCTTCTAATGTAACAAACAGTAAGCTAACGGAAAATGTTTGTGCTCCTAACTGATTAAAAATTTTCTTTGAGTGGGTGGGGAGGTGAGAAAGGAAGAGGAAATTGGGGAGAAACAGGGCAGCGGGGGGACTGCAGCTGGGATGTAAAATAAAAAGTAAATACATTTATAAAATATACAATTGGATATCCAAAAGAAAATTATCTGTGATAAAATAGCATAAAGAAGAAGTCTAAAGGCTTGAGCATTTTTATAATTGTGATGATCTCTCAGAAGCCTGGGGGTAACATTCAAAGCCATTGTCTGCATCAGTGTCGAGTACCAAGTTTAGTCGGAAGCACCTCAGAGTTCTCAGAGTCAATAAAACCTTGTCATTATCTGGCTGTAAAATTCTTGATCTTACAATTTTGTGAACAACTCTTCTAATTCTTCAAAGATGGTGTTCTGGGTTTTTTTTTTTTTTTTTTTGGTGTTCTGTTTAATTGATTAAATTATCCAGGCATGTGACATGTTCTTCCTTTCCTTAGATGGATGAAATCATCAAATATTTGAAATGTCTCTGCCTGATTTATGAAAATTTATTTTATTAATGTGAAGACTAGCATACATGTACTATGAATTCTCCAGCACCTCTCCATTTAACAAGACTCACGCCACCTGTGGCTTTTCCTCAATAACACGACTCAGCTGTCTACCCCGTGCATTCGTTTTAAAGCGGGAACCTAGCGCCTCCTAGTGAACAGTGAAGATATCTATTTCCAGAAACCAGAAAAGGCTAAAACAATAGGAAAACATTACAGGGCACACTGCTTTTATTCCTCTCTAAACAGAAGAGTTATCCCCATGGATCATCTCTGTTCTGGAAAACATGCATGTAAGATGTGTTTAAAATTATAGTAACAACATCTTGTAAACCGTCCAAACCAGAGACACTGAAATGCACTATTGAATGCTCTACATGGAAATACGCTGTGCGATGCTCTCATCTCTTCTGGGTTCTGCTGAGAACACAATTCCACAGCAGCAAGATTTCATATCTGGCATTTTCTGTGAGGCAAACCTCTCTGCTGGAAATATCAATGTCTAATAACAAGGAAACATTTTAGGCCGTATCATCATAATAATACATTTGATGTTAGTAATTTTTTATATGAAGAAAATTGATGCTGGGGAGAAGGAAGGACAAAAGTGTTTTAATATTTCTATGTATGTGCAACAGGCACGCATGGAGTTCATGCGAGGGGACGGTGAGTGAATGACTGAGGAATTGCATGGGCAGCACAAACGCAAGGGAAGCCTTCTGCACACAAGAACCGACAGCAGAAAGAGCACTGAGGAGCCGTGACCCGAGAAGCTGTGATGTCACACGCCGTCTCCTTGTAGAATCCCTTAAACTACAAAGACACAGAAATAAGGGGTGTGCGTGTGTGTGTGTGTGTGTGTGTGTGTGTGTGTGTGTGTGTGTTAAATACATACATAGAAGCACGGGAAAATAAATTTTAAGAAAAACTGAATAACACGATGTAAAATATAATGACACCAGCAGTACAGGGGAGTAGGGTTCCTAGGGATTGATTACCCGCCAAGGCAGCCTACTTTGTGAATTCCAGGTCAAGGAGGTCCTTTCTTAAAAATCAAGGTGGACAGTGCCTAAGGAATGGCACCCAACACTGACATCTGGCCTTCACATGCATGCATTCATATATCTGTTAGCACAGACATGCACGCGCACGCATGCACACACACACACACACACACACACACTCATTCACTCACAGATGAAATGACAACAGTATGAATAAAACTTTAAGACAATAAATTTAACTGGCTGAACTCCCCTGCTGAAACATAAATGTTTACAAACTGTGTCAGTAATATGAAATACAAGATTATTTTTGTTCATAGACCAGACTATCAACTCCTAATTAAAAGCAAAGAAATATAAGACTAACTAAACAAAACCCATAAGTTAAATGTATTAATATGAGACAGGGACAAGTTCAAGCCAAAAAGCCATTAGCTAACTAAAGCTGGCTGATTACAATAGTAAAATATTATATATTATAGTAGTAGAATATTAAAGCAGAAGGATAAGGGACTAACAACAGACACATCTGCAAACGTTTCAACAACCGAATCTCAGCTGATAAAATCACACCACTGCATTTATATAAAGATATTAGATGGAAGCAGGAACAAAGTATCCAGTGATGCAGGTAGAAGACACAACCTAAAGCAGGATGTGATGGTGAGTGTCTGTCCTCCCAACACTCAATGGGAGGAGCAGGAAGATCAGGAGTTCAAGACTACACTAAGCAGCAAGTATGAGGCCAGCTTGGCTACATAAACCTATCTCAATAAAATAAAATAAATGCAGAATTTGAAACTGTGTGGTATTTCTGTTCGCATGTGTACATACAAAGGTAAAAGAAATGTATTCTTTGCAAAAGACTATGAAAGTTCTACAAAAATCTTACCATAGTTTAGACTGCAAAGAAAATACCACTAAATTCCAAATAATAAGAGCTCCATGGGTCATATTTTCTGACAACAATGTAATAAAATTATAAGTAATAACTATAAAACAAAACCAATTCACTTTCTTGGAAATTAATAAATTCTTTGAAGAACTTTTATACAAAGGAGCAAACAAAATTCAAAATTCCTTCCAATCCAAATTACAACAAAAATAAGGATGTGACAGGTCCATTTGTATTATGAAAGTTATTTTAGGAGATAAGTTCACATCAATGAGTTTTCACATCTTAGACCAAAAAATGAACTAATAATTCAAGAAACTGCACAGTGAAATCAGAAGCATTCTAGCAAAACAAGAGACAGAAAATAATAAAGGCTGGAATAGAATCAATCAATTACAAAGCCAAAAATTACTTTAGAACTAGTCTGTCCTGAGCTTCCCTGGGAGCTACTGAAGTTTCCAAATAATTATTTTCTTCAGTTATTAACTCAAAGCTTTGTAGAATACCAAGAGGAATCAATAATACAAATATGGAGATGCATACTGTATCTACACCTGGTTTCAGAATTTCTTTTAGGAAGTGTCCTATCCATGCCAGGAAAAAGAGTTTGTTTGCAGGTGGAAGATAGTGCTTTAAGAGAATTAGGGATGGAGAAACATTTGAAGATAGTGGCTCTCAACCTGTGGGTGCCACCCTTTCGGGCAAGACATATCAGATATTCTGCATCTCAGATATTTACATTATAATTCATAACAGTGACAAAATTACAGTTATGATGAAGCAACAAAATAATCTTATGGTTGGGTCACGACCACATGAGGAACTGGATTAAAGGGCCACAGCACTAGGACTGTTGAAATAGGAGCAGCGGGGCTGCGTCCCCAACACCCCGGCCGCTTGGCTAGCTCATGCCCGAAATAACAACACACAAACTGTATTCATTTAAGAACTGCTTGGCCCATGAACTCTAGCCCTTACAGGATAATTCTCGCACCTGGACTAGCCCATTTCTAATGATGTGTGTAAGTACCCCAAGGTGCGCTTACCGGGAAGATTCTAGCATAAGTCCATCGTGGGTTGCAGCTGCCTGGGAGAGCAGAGCATGGCGGCTGTCTGGTCCCTCTGGAAGCAGTGCAGAGTCTGACCTCACTTCCTCTTCCGCCCAGCATCCTATTCTGTTTATTCCACCCACCAATGCTTTAACCTATCAGGGCCAAGCAGTTTCTTTATTGCTCAGCCAATGAAATCAACAGATTGATACATGACACTCCCACATCACTAGGACGGCTGAGAACCAGTGTTCTAAGAAAACAAAGGAAGGGCGCATTTGTCAGCATGGAGAGAAAATGTGGGAAGATGCATAATAAAGGAGTCAGACATTTGGTTCAGCTGGAAAAGGCACTTGCTGCCGTGCCCGAGAACCTGAGTTTAATCTATGGTGGTAACCCAGTGGAGGAAGGAAAGAACCAAACTGTCCTCTGACCCCTACACCAGCATCAACAGGTATTACCAGCACACTAAGTCAATCAATATGTCTCCACCGTGGTGATGAAAACTTTAAGAGGTGGAAACTAGTGGAAGGTCATGGGGGCTTCATGAGTACATTGATGCTCCCTCATGGGAGCAGATCGCATCTACCAGAAGTAGAGTAACTCCCCAAGAATTGAATTATTATAAAAAGAGAGAACTTATTCTCCCCCAAAGGCCTTGTTTTTAATCATAGTGTGTAGCCCATCCACATGTGCCTGACACACTCATGTCTCCACAGACGTCTCTTTACCAGAGTGGAGTTGGTACCATCTTCTTGAATTTCCAGAATGGTAAGCTAATAGACTTCTTTTCTTCATGAGGTGCCCAGCTTCAAGCATGCCACACAAATGGAGTGGGACAGACAATATTTTAAAACAAGGTTCTCTCTCTCTCTCTCTCTCTCTCTCTCTCTCTCTCTCTCTCTCTCTCTCTCTCTCTCTCTCTCTCTCTGTGCTTTACACACATATATGTGGGTATATAATCCATTAGGTGCCCTGCTCTATCAGGTTCTGCCTTATTTCTTGGAGACATTGTCTCTCATCAAACATGGAACTGGGACTGGCAGCCAGTAAGTCCCAGAGACCCTAAGGCCTCTGCTGCTCTCCTCCCCTGCATGGTGCTTAGCGGGTGAGCACTCCTGATATTCTATGGGGAACCCGGGTCCTCAGTGTAAATCCTCTTACCTATCTAGCCATCTCTCCAGCTGCTGGAGACAGAATCTGTAAGGAGATACTGGGCTACATTAGTTCATAACTTGGAAATTAACCCAGTAACATTAATGTCTTTGTAAGAGGAGGGAAAGACATGGGAAAATCACAGAAGACACCACAAGAAGGCAGCCATCTGTAAACGAAACACAGAGGGCCAGGAGAGACCAACATGATGAAGTCCTAAACTTGAGTTTTGACTCCTCAGATCTGTTGTTTGGGCCACTCAGTCTGTGGCATTGTATACTGATGTCCTTAGATCCATAACACAAGAATCATAAAGGAGGGTGAAACTGGTCGTGCAGAGACCAGGAAGTACTGCTATCCTGATTATCCTAGAATGTCCTGGCAAGTAACTTTTTAAGTATATATCTTTAAAGGTTATAAAACCACTTTTGAAATACGTTGTGTCACAGACACTTTCAGATCCTTTCGAGGCTATTCACAGCTGGTGGAAAGTAAGGGGAAATATGACCTGGTGTCATTTCCTAGCAGAGTCTGAATCCACTGCACACAAAAAAGGCCTGCCAGCTTCACGTAAGAAATAGCTCATAACTGCCCCTTTGTAGACATGAACCCTGAGGCAAAGAGTGATGCTCACACAGGCCTGAAGCCATCCTTCTAGAAGGCTCACTCTATCTGCAGAGCAAGGGGTTATGAAAGAGTGATTGGATTTCTGCTTTTTCTGTTAGTCATTTATCTCACGGCTCTGACCAAGTTCTTGTCAAATGAAACTGAAGAGAAGGAAGGTTTCTTTGGGGGCCCAGTTTCAGTCCATCAAAACCAGGATGAAAGATGGGAGGAGTGGGTGAGCCACTGAGGGTGGGAACTATATTGTAGATGTTCACATGACAGACACACAGATCAGTCATCCACCAATGATGGGCACTGTACCACAACGGGGCACATGACAGACACACAGACCAGTCAGCCACCGAGGGTGAGAACTGTGCTACAGCTGTGCGTGCACATGACAGACAAGCCCTCAAAATAACGTCCTGTAGGAGAGTCTCCAGAGCCCAGCCTAATGTGCCCAGGTTTCTTACAACTCTCTCATTCATCGCTCGCTCCCTCCGCTGGTCAGAACTGGATCATATTCTGACAAATTTTAAGTTGCATATTGACATTACATTGATCTTTTTAGTCTTAGTGCAGACTTCTGGTAAGTGAAGGCCACACACCCATGTGACTACTAAATTCTCCTAAGGGCCCATTCAGTATGAACAGGTTTCGTGCACATATTAACTAGTTACTTCACAAAGTGTCAAGTTATTCAACGATGAAGCGAAGTGTGAATATATATGTGTGTGTGTATATATATATGTGTAAACATATACATACTGTTTAGAAAATGTAGTTGAACATTTTATTCTGTTTGTATTACGCTAATATTTTTGATAGAACAAGTTTTAGTATAATTTTAAATAACTTTGAATGACTATAGTGACGAACTGCTCTTTAACCTGAGGCTTATTGTCCCTAGATCAATATGTCACTAGAACATAGTGATGTGGGAGTGATTTCTTTCTAATCTGTTGCTTTCATTGGTTAATTAATAAAGAAACTGCCTAGGCCCATTTGATAGGCCAACCCTTAGGTGGGTGGAGTAAATAGAATGCTGGGAGAAAGAAGCTGAGTCAAGAGTCACCATGATTCTCCCACTCCAGACAGATGCAGGTTAAGATCTTTCCTGGTAAGCCAGCTTGTGGTGCTGCACAGAATATTAGAAATGGGTTATATCAATATGAAGAGCTAGCCAATAAGAGGCTGGAACTAATGGGCCAGGCAGTATTTAAAAGAATACAGTTTCCATGTAATTATTTCAGATATAAAGCTAGCCGTGCAAGAGCCAGGGTGGCCGGAACACAGCCCGCTGCTCAGCTCCATATCACTACAACATAGCAATCTTCAGGACAGACCTTATTTTCTTTTTTATTGTACTCTCTGTCTAAGACAGTTGTTCTCAACCTATGGGTTTCAATGCCTCTGAGTATTGAAAAACCTTTTCAAAGGGGTCACTTAAGACCATCAGCATATCAGACTTTTACATTATGATTCATAATAGTAGCGAGATTACAGTTATGAAGTAGCAATGCAGAAGATGTTTTGGTTGGGGTCCCCACAGCATGAGGAATTGAACTAAAATGTCACAGTGTTAGGAAGGCAGAGAGCCACTGCTCTAAGGAACTGCGCTAAAGGGCCGCAGCACCCCTGGTCTAACAAACGACTAAGTAGTTCTGCGTCAGTGCTTCCAGTCAGTGAGAGAAAAGCGTTGATTCATTTCTTATTTTGACTTGTAAAACTCATAAATGTAGGTCTTTCCCTATTTCCCCCAGTGACAGAGCTCAATAGGCAGTGGAAGCCAGATTCTCAGAGGATATCTTACTATTAAGAGGACTCTGCCTCCCCCTGGTCTTCTGGTGTTCTCTTCCACTCTTGGAATCACTCGAGGGAAAATTTGAAGACTGAAGTGCAAGCCCGACTCTTTTCAAGCTTGAGAGCACAGCACACTCCAGTGACTGGGAGACACCTCAGGATCCCAGTAAGGAGGTAGAAAGGGACTCTGATGCCTTTGGTCTTTGATTTCACAGCCCCATTGTAAGGCTGGATACAATAGAAAGCAATTACCATCATCTGTGCTTTGTCAGGAAAAGTCAACAAAACTTCTTTTCTTTTTTTTTTTCTTATACTGATAATTCAGAGAGATCTATGTTGTTCAGGAAGTCCTTCAGAAAAAAAAATTCCCTGAATTTATGAGATTTTCTATCATAGATGTCATCACGTGGATCTTTCCCAGCACCAAGAAGAACCACATCTCTCCTTAGAGAGAACCAAGGATCATTATTAACCAGGCACAGTGACCAGTATTCTCTCCTGAAACCCCACACTAAGGAAACCAGTGGTGTAGAACTAGGAACACGTTCCCATCTGCTTATTGCAAACTTACGTATGTGGTGTGAAAGATCCTTCTATCTGTGTACTGCTTTCATTGGTTAATGAATAAAGAAACTGCCCTGGCCTGTTGATAAGGAAGAACTTAGGTAGGTGGGGAGATGGAACTGAATTCTGGGAGAAAGAAGGCAGAGGGGAAAGATGCTATGGATCTGCCACCAGAGTCAGACATGCGGGAACTTTTCTGGTAGGTCACGATCTCCTGGTGATATACAGATTATTAGAAATGGGCTAAATTAAGATGTAAGAATTAGCCAATAAGAAACTAGAGCTAATGAGCCAAGCAGTGTTTTAATTAATACATTTTTCTGTGCTGTTATTTTGGGGCTAAATAAGCCTGGACGAACAAGCTGGCCCTCTCCCCTGCAACACGTCTGTTCCAAAGCACAGTTCAAATGCTTCCTCCTTCTTGGAATCTTCTTTCATGTTCCTAGTTAAAATATGTGTTCCTCCTCCTTTCTAAATACCTTATTCCTGCTGTTAATTTAGTCCTTACCACAAATAGTACACCACCGAATGAGACAGCAGTGTCCACCACTCCAGTACCACACACTCCTTTGACTTTTAGTTGGATTGGAAGAACTGTGAGTTAAAGTCTTCAGACTGTCTAGAACACTTCACAGTGCTGTGTACCCAAAAAGTGCTCGCTATTTGCTCAGCAGATAGACAGCTTGCTCAGTCGAGGTTTTCAATATGATTAATTTTAAAGTATAGAGCAAAAAAAATGTTCTACTGGATTCAGATGCCACTCCACACAGAGGGCTAGTGCCATGGCCCAAGTGCCAGGGAAACTCAAATGACATAAGATTGCCTGAAAGAGGCTCAGACATTTGGTTTACTGTTACTTCAAGTTACTCCCCGGAACCTTTTTGTTTGTTTTAAGTCTTTCAAGGGAAAACATATGTGGCATGAAAGACGCCATTTGCATTTGTAAGAGTTTGAAATCCCTTTCAGTTCCATCATAGCCCCCAACGGAAAGGAGGAAGGCGCTATTAGGGTACCCAGAGATTAATTTGGAAAGCAAAACTCCTCATCCAGACTCTTAATGCCTCAGACGGGCAGCATGAATCAGAGAGAAGAGCTGAAATCAAAACAATGGATGTGCTCACTGGCCCCTGGAGACTGAAGACCAGCCCTTGTTGGTTTCCTTCTAGAGACAGCCCACCGTGAGCCTGTGGACCACTCGTCCAGCCTCGGCGCTTGCTGTTAGCCAGATGGCGTGCTCCATCCTGCTCATTATAGCCTTTCTTCTCATCTGACTCCGTCAGGATGAAACATATGGCTGGGTCTTTAGCTTAATTTTTTTGTTGTTTTGTTTTTTGGAGGGAGAGGTATCTTGGGTTGAGCTCAATCAAACTGGGAACCCCAGGTGTGATTAAAACGAAAACAAAACCATAAGACAGTGCATGCTGATTCCACCTAGGCAGAAGGAAGCCTACGCCTGGGCTCAGGGGCTGTAGTTTGTCAAATCCCTGGGTAAAGTACTCACTCAACTGTAATCATATATAATCTCCAAGTTACAAGCTATCTGTTTACAGAAAATGAGTGCTTCGGGCCAGACATTCTCAGAGACAACACACACACTTTCCTCTCAGTTTGTCAGTCAAATATAAATGAATGGTGTAAGAGTTTGACCCAGAATTCAACCACAGGTTACAAAATAGTTGCCAATCTTTAAAGGTTTTTGAGTCATTAGTTAAAATTGTTCTTCCTAGTCTGATTCTTTTCTGAATAGAAATCTAAATTTAAAAATTTGATCGTAACTTATATATTTAAGACATTTATTTTTTTATTCAGGTCTAAAGAAAGATGTATTACAAATGATTTATCCTATTTCTGCTTTCTTATGTATTTAATACAGTTCTTACGTTGTGAGAGAGCCCTCTGGTGGCTGAGAAGACATTAAATCATGGTTCATTAGAGTCGAAATCGAGAGTCTAACCAATCAATACCTTTCTTCATTGAAATACTGATTTCAAGTTTGGTTGGAAATGGATGCCTAGGAAGTTTTCTCTACTACTTTCCATTTATCTTGCTTATATTCATGAATTTGATAGTGTTCAAAGTATCTGGCATATTTTCAATGCAACTTTAAAACTAAGAAAACTCTGATGACATGCAAGTACATTTCCTGTCCAATAAGAATGGGAATAATTAATAAATAATACCTAAAGAAAAAAGCACATGGTTTGATTCCTCAGGGGCTCTAATACATGGTGTGACCTATGCCCTCATTCATTTGCAGCCCCGTTTGAAACAGACACAACTGTATTAAACTTTTATTGTGGGCAAATCCAGTGCATCAAATTAAGCCTGAGGCTTTGTGAATTCTGTAGAGTATTAAATAATGGACCACCAGGCACTTCATCAGCCATGCAGAGAATCACAGCAGTAAGAGAGAATGAAGTCCTATGCTATGTGACGATGTGTTTCAATGTGTAAAATAATAAAAAATACAAAACGAAAAACAAAAAAAGCGACACTATGTAGGTGATGCTGTTCCTGTGTAATTTAGAAGACTGTGTCTACCTGCCTCAAAACTCCTTCCAACTGGCATTAAGTTTCAGGAGCAAATAACTGAATTGTGCATTAAACAGGTTTCAAAGTTTTTACTGTTTGACTTTTCAAAATATTGAGTTGGCTGTAGCAATATGGGAGATAAATTAGAACCCAAACTTTGGCATTGGCTGAGAGAGAGCTCAGTAGGTAGAGTACTTGCCATGTGTGGTGGTTAGAATAAGAATGACTTCCAAAGGCTCAGATATTTGAAAGCTTAGTCACAAAGGAGTAGAACTATTTGATCTGTTTGATAGGATTAGAAGGATTAGGAGGTGTGGCCTTGTTGGAGGAAGTGTGACATTGAGGGTGACCTGACCAAGTCATGCCTGACCAAGTCTTGCTCCATCTGCCTGTGAATGAGGATTTAGCTCTCTGCTGCCTCTCCAGCAGTGTGCCTGCCATGCCTGTGGCCATGCATGCTCCCTGCCATGATGATAATGGACTAAGCCTCGAAACTGTAAGCCAGCCCCCATTAACTGCTCTCTCTTACAAGAGTAGTTGTGGTCATGGGGTCTCTTCATAGTAACAGAATAGTGAATAAAACACCAAAGAAGCATGACAACTTATGTTTGGTCCTTGAGGACCCATGTTCTAATGGGGTGGACTTGGTAATACCAGCACTGGGAAGCAGCGGCAAATACCTGAGCTCACTGGCCGGCCAGCCTAACTGAGTTTCCAGACAGTGAGAGACTCTGTAAAAAAGAAGAAGAAGAAGAAGAAGAAGAAGAAGAAGAAGAAGAAGAAGAAGAAGAAGAAGAAGAAGAAGAAGAAGAAGAAGAAGAAGAAGTTGGGCAGCATTCCTGAACAGACACCGAGGGTACCTCAATCCCAATCCCACACTTGCACACCAATGAATACACAGGAGAGAGAGAGAGAGAGAGAGAGAGAGAGAGAGAGAGAGAGAGACTAAAGCTGGGGGGGAGAAAATTTTCCTTTCTTCTGTAAGAATAAGATTAGAGGGAGAGAGTAATAAGCAGATAAAACTGTAAAGCTGAAAGGGAAGATTTGGCCAAGGCTAAAGTAGGATGCTGCTGGCTGTGGGGCCAGCCATGATAAGTTAAGTATGAACAGGTCACCCATTTTCCAACCTCGATAAATTTAATAAGAGGCCTGAGTCTCAATAGTTTACCCTGAGGCAATACCTGGTTCCAGGACCAGACCATAGCCCAAGAACAGACCATTCAAAGGAAATGCCTAACATTCCAGCCACAGTAGATAGGATCACCTGTGTCAGTGCACACTCAGCAGGACACCCCTACACAAATGTCAGCCAATCAGGGGTCCTGAACCTCAGATACCCCTCACCCCCACCTTTACTACTATAAAAACCCAATTCTAACTGAGCTCAGGGCTCTCTGGTTATTCCAATAATCTGGCTATGCAGAGAGACGGAGTTTGCAAACTTGGTTAAAATAAAGGCTCTTTACTTTTACATACGGGACTCGGTTTCCTTGTTGGATGGTATGGGGTCTTCTTGGATTTGGGCATAACACTGGTCACATTATAGAATTAAAAAGTGAAATGGTAAGTTAATGATGTATGCTTGTGGAAATTTGTGAAAATGTAGTGCTTCAATTTACATCCTCAAGGCTGGGTGTTCAGTAGCAAGCACAAACACAAGTCATGAGCAAGAGGGGTAGGACATTTTTAATAGCTTTGCTCAAACAAAAGTATCCTTCAACCTGAAATGCAGGGCAAGAGTGAATATATTTGGGTCAGGCAAAAGCCTGGGGTTAAATAAAGCAAAGTCCTAATTTGTTGCAAGTATGACCCCAAATGTGCACACATTTATTGTATGCCCTAGGGCATAGCATAATATTGGGGCAGATAGTCCTCCCGTAAAGAAGTACAGTCCATGTCCGTCATCACCCACCTAGGTGTTGGTAATGATGGTAAATCAGCAAGAAAGCTACCAAACACTGCCCTGCTCCCCCTGCCCTATCTCTGTCTGAAGTCTGTCTGAATCTTCTCCATCTGCCCGGTCCTCCTCTCTCTCTCTCTCTCTCTCTCTCTCTCTCTCTCTCTCTCTCTCTCTCTCTCTCTCTCTCTGGCTGTTTTATTCATCCCTCTTTAAAGAAAGTTGTACTGTGTAGATGATTCCCACATCCCGATCATTCTCACTCACCTAATTTAAAACTCACTTAAATGATGTCCTGTGACAGTTGAAAGCACCACAGATGTTAGGAAGTCAGCAGCAGCAGGCAAATTTTCCTCCCTTAGAGCAATGTTTCATAATCTGCCAAAACCCAGCAGAGGGCATCCTTCCATTTCAGATCCATGAACTGCACAGCAACAACTCATTACAGTGGAAGGTATTTCACTGATGGTTCTACATCAAGATGCAAACGACAGCTGGCTGGGTTGGGAGGACTGTTACACAAGTGATTCAGGGCCCAGCCATCCTGACTTGTGGGGTTAGAAATCATTCTCCCCTTCTGAGAAGGAAGAAAGAAGAAAATGCCTCCATTTCCTGATTCCCTCCAGGTGCAGAGCAGCAGATTGAAATTACAGAAGCAGCGGAGTTACCCCCTGTGGCCTCCCTCTGCTTGGTGCTGAGTGTGCACAGAAAGATCAGAGGGAAGACACAACTGAGAAAGAACCAGGATCATGACCTCATTTGCAGCCATCACCTCTGTCCATCCATCTGAAAGACAAATGGCAGGTCATGTACCATGGCCTGGTACATGGCCTCAGCAGCATACAGACATTGATGCATTGAATGGCAACTGGGGAGAGAGGGGGGCAGCATCTGAGTGGGGGCAACCTCATACCTGAGGAAGCTGGATGTGCTGCCTTCTTTTATGCTGTGGAATATCTGTTTAGTGATGCAAAGATGTGTTGCATTCTTTTACGCTGCATTTGTTTAACTCCATGAAGCTGTGTTACTTTCCCTGCCTAAAATACCTGATTGGTCTAATAAAGAGCTGAATGGCCAATAGCTAGGCAGGAGAGGGATGGGTAGAGCTTCCAGGAAGAGAGAATACATACAGGGAGAAAAAGAGAAGAGGGAGGAGCGAGAAAAGGAGAGGAAGACAACAGGGGCCAGCCACCCAATAACACAGCCAGCCATGGAGTAAGAAGGAAAGAAAGGTGTAGAAAGGTAAAAGCCCAGAGACAAAAAGTAGACAGGCGAGATAATTTAAGTTAAGAAAAGCTGACTAGAAACAAACCAAGCTAGAGCCAGCCATGTATTCATAAGTAAGAATAAGTCTCTGTGTATTTATTTAGGAGCTGGATGTTAGACTCCAAAGAGCAAAGAGTTAAAAAATAAAAATAAAAACTACACTGGCAGGTTTCCATTAATTTTAGCCCTATAGTTTCACTGTAATTGAACTTACAAAGTATGGTGGTTGGAACAAAAATGACCCCCATAGGCACATAGGGAGTGGCACTATTAGGAGGTTTGGCCTGTTAGAGTAGGCGTAGTCTTGTTGGAGGAAGTGTGTCACTGGAGGTGGGTTTTGAGGTTTCAGAACCCCAACAAAGGCCAGGGGCTCATTGTCTCTTCCTGCTGCCTGTGGATCCAGAGATAGAACTCTCAGCTACCTCTCAAGTACCGTGTCTCCTGCATTTTCCCATGCTTCCTGCCGTGACAATAACCAACTAGACCCGTGAACCGTAAGCCAGCCCCAATTAACTGCTTTCCTTCATAAGAGCTGCCATGGTCATGGGGTCTCTTCACAGAAATAAAACCCTAACTAAGACATATAGTAAAAAAAATATTTTTACATTATCAGAATACTTCCCTAGTTAAAAGGCAAAAGTGTCCATCTATCTTTCTTTGTGTGCTTGTTTTTTTGTTCTTGTGTTTTAAGATGGGGTCTAATGAATCCTAGAGAAGCTTCAAACTCACTGCATAACTGAGCACCTTGAACTTCTGAATCCTCCCCAATATCTGTGCTAGAATTACAAGCATGTGTTACCACCCCCATATTATGGAGTGCTGGGGTGGAACCCGGGGCTTTGTGTTACTAGATAAGCACTCTACCACTGGAGCTACATGCTCAGCCACAGTCTACAATCCTTGTAAGTGACAGTCCCCTACCGGCAAATGGATCCTATCCTTTGGTTAGGGAGGAAGACAGGGAGGGAAGAATTGAATGTGAAGAAGCTGTATAACAAGTCATGGGTCCAGCCAATCTTAGTTCCCTGGGACGTCTACTTCATGCCAAGCCCTCTCCTAAGTGCTGGCTCTACATAGTAAAGTCCCTTTCCGTATAAGGGTCTTTCACAAAGCAAGGGTTAGAAAGTCAGACATAGCTAACCTAGTCTCCCATCCATTCCCTCTGGTTAGCTATGTTACTTGAAGCAAAGGCTTTTACTACTTTGGGAAAGAGGAAGTTCTTAGTAATTTTTGTAAATCTGCATTGTTCCTCTCTATAAATTCTTGCAATCAGCCTATGAGGTCAGCCTTATTGTCATCCCAGTGTGTCACATGATGAGTTTCAGAGCAAGGATTTAAAACAATGCTGCCTGGAGTCCCTGATTTGCTTCTTCTCCAATAGCCATGGGAAGGGCTAAGAGTTGAGCATCCTGAGGGTCAGACATATGCCGAGCATAAGGCTGAGAAGGCAATAGATGATATTGCCATCACAGTCCTTGTTTTTAACACTACTGCCAAAGCCACTATTTTGTGGGACCTAAGAATGTATAAATACCGTGGATAGATGATCAATATTCAAGTCAAAGTTCCTTTATTTCAAAAGGTAGTACTTTTCCAGTTCTGTTTAAAATAACATTGCACATCACCAAAGCTAAATAATCCTGGATTCATCGCATTTATCTTTCCCTTAGATAACAGGCGGCCTCTAACAACAAGGGCTGTAGTTAGGGTAAGAAACACAAGGTCCTGGAAACCAAGCAGGAATCCCTCCCAATCTGGATTTTCCTCCGTCCCTCCAAGGTAAAAGTTAAGATCAGACGCTGAGGGTGACCGAGATCCAAGGACCCTTCTAAGGTTTGAAAGGCTTTGATATCTGATGAGGGATCATTTGGTTGGCAGCACCACTCAGCGGTTGATATGCCCCCTAGGCTCATCTTCTGAAAAGCCTCTCCTGGGGTGTTTTCCCCAAGTGTGTGCATAGATCTAAGGGAGTCAACAACACTAGCAGTGATATCAAAGAACAAGGAGGAGGGAGGCATATCTGTAGCTCTCCCGGAAGTTGGGTTCTTTCTGCAAGCCTGCATCTGTGTCACACTGCCACGTTACCAAACTCAAAAAGTGATATTAAACAATAAGCAGATAAAACTCTGGCTCCGGACCTCATTAGAACCATTTTTGTATCATTAGGTAAGAAACTGAATATTTGATTACAGAGAATTAAGGAAATTTGCGAATGTTCCTCTTATAAATATTCTATTTTTCTTGCTTACACTAAAAAAAATGTAGTTTCATCTTGGGTCAGCTTTTAAAAGTCAAAGTTAACTGAACACGTCAGGAATGGATTGGTATTCAACAAAGCAATTTCACACTGATTTTATCTCACCACACCTCCCTCGGAATGGGCAACATAGCAGGGCCTTGTTTGGAATAGAAATAAAACTCCCAGCCTTTTGGTCTGAGCTCCTCCAAACAGCAGAAGTCTGGGTGGTCGTGTCACAAGTCATCATCTCATACAGTTTCTAGACACGTATGGCAAAGGCAGTTTCCTCCTGCAGAATCCTTACCCCGAGATAATGGCCGTCGATGAACACGACCGGCAGGGAAGGCGCTTCGGAGACGCGCCTGCACCGTTCGTCCAACTCCTTCCCGTAGTCGCCATTCAGAGCTATGTTTTTCTCTTCGAATTTTACTCGATGGTTTTGGAAGATCTTTCGAACCAGTTCACATCTCTCAAAGGTTGTTCTCACCACGCGAAGGCAGGTTGTGTAGATCACCACCCGGTCAAATTCCAGGTCAGCTGATGGTTGCTGGAAGGGAAGCAGAACAGTGTCAATCTATTTGCTTTGGCTTGCTTAGATTTTACTCTCTGGGCACAGCTCCAACGAACAGCTTGGAGTAAATATCCTATATATTCATAAAAGACACTCACAGAAGTTGAATGGGCACTTTGTAAATTCAGAATCATGTTTGTTGCTGTTGTTTTTTTTTTTTTTTTGTAGGGTTTGGTTTTTTTTGTTTTTTTTTTTTTTGTTTTGTTTTGTTTTGTTTTGTTTAGACAGGGTTTCTTCATGTAGCCCTGGCTGTCCTGCAACTCGAGCTGTAGACCAGGCCTCTACCTCCTGAAAGCTAAGATAAAGTTGTGCTCCACCACAGCCCAGCAGGCGTCATGTGTTCTTTAGTAGAAGAGTTGATGAAACCAGAAGTTTTTGTCATATGCCGAATCTAGATTACATATGTGTGCATGTTTATTTATTATATAAAGGGCAAAAGAAATGATAGAAGGTGAAGAAGGAAGATGGAACATATGGAACAGAAAAGCATAAATGAGTATTTAGGTGGTGAAGGAGGCAAAGGACATTCACACAACATCAGAATAAGTAAGAATAAAATATAGTGGGGCTAGTTAGATGGCTTAAGAGGCTTGCCACCACGCCCCATGACCTAAGCTCTATCTCAGGAGCCCACGTGGTAGAGAGAACTACCTCCCACAAGTTTTCCTCTGACCTCCATATAGGTACATATATACACAAAAGAAATGTTTAAAAAGAAGTTGTGTGTTTGTGCGTGTGTGTGTGCGTGCGTGCATCGTGCGTGTGTGTAAAGGAAAGATCACAACAGAGCAAATTACTTTGTGTGGTAACTTTAAAATAATTTATAAAACAGTAAACAAATAAATAAAATTTAGAAAAACCTGAGGCATATTATTGCAATTTAGAATTTAGCGCCAGGTGGTGGTGGTGCATGCCTTTAATCTCAGCACTCGGGAGGCAGGAGCAAGCAAATCTCTGTTCAAAGCCAGCCTGGTCTACAAGAGCTAGTTCCAAAGCTCCAGAAAAACCCTGCCTAGAAAAAAATAATTTAGCAAAAAATAACAACATAATTTAAGTGGTGTGTTTGTACTGTTTTTCCCTTCTAAATATCATGTCAAATAAGTTTCCTATTGATGGAAAACACACAAGGGATACCATGTGGTAATGTAATGAGCAGCTGAATTTTTATTACGGAGAAGTTGTTCAATATCTGTTTCTGTCTCTTCAATCCAGGAGGGAGAAGGCTGAATGTCTGACGAGATGCTGCTACAAAGCAAAAAAGGTTAGCCTTTCACCAGGTGGAAATTCTTAGAGGATTCAGAGTATCTGAACCACAGGATGATCCGAAGCTGAAACAGCACAGCACGTGTGGATGTTGATGAGGGACAGGCCTCCAACATGCAACGAAAAGGCCCTGTCACAGGGAATACGGATTGGGTGGTACAGAATGGAAGTCTCTAGAAGCCAGCCCAAGGGGGCAGAGGGACCAATTGGGGAACTAAAAATAAAATGGGTATTGGCACACACAGCAGTAGAGGCAAACAATACCCCAAGGCAAGGTGACAATTGTTCTAAGAGTCCTTTTTATGCTTTCTGATAAATCAGACACCTGAAGCCACTCGCCTGGGAACCCTGCCCCAGAAATGCCAGAGTGAACCAACGAGAACTTTAGCCTTCCTTACATTCCAACCATGGAATAAAAGTCCTGCAACATGAGTTGGAATAAATGTTCCCTCCTATTAAGCTGATTATTGTAGACATTTCATCACACTGACATGTAAAACCAACTAACACAACAGGGTTAAGGTTATTTAAATAAACAACAACACACCTTGTGAAATTCCTATGATGTCAAAAATTAAATTACAAACTATTCCAGACAACTGAATGCTAAAACCAGCCACACAGAGCTTCACTACTTTGGATTTGAAGAAGTCAGATCAATCTTCCCATGTACAGAAGGAAAGACAGTAGTAAATCAATCCACGTCACAAGGATATTAATATGATGGCCTCCCCTCAGAGAAAGAGAGGACAAAGTTTGATAAAGATACAGGAATGACCCACTAAATCCAGGTGGTGTTCCCCACACGTGCATGGTAGTGAGACCATCCACTGGAATATGGGAAACCTACAGCGGCCACATTCTCAAAACCAAATGACTCTCCTGGAATTGGGAAGGGCTCACACTGGGAGTGACGCATGATCATTCTTCATTGTGTACCCATATCAAGTGATCAAAGATTTTAGAAAAATAAGTATATAGGGATGACTTTTTGCTCTTCAATAGAGTAGAATAATTAAGCTTACAAAAAGAACAGAATCATGGGAGGAAGAGGAGGAGGAGATTTCACAACTATAAAGGCAGGAGGAAGAAAAACATGGCGAGAAAAGACAGGGAGAAAGACATAGAAAAGATTAAATGGTTCAGGAAGTCATCAGGTTGTAGGCATGTGACCCTAGTGTTGTCAAACATAATTGTTTTGTATATAAAATTCTGAATTTAGGAGATTATCTTATTTGTGAATGGTTTTATCTAATTTTTAAAAATGCTTTAAAGAAACTTATATGGACCAAAGTATCTGAAAGCAAGAGAAAAAGTCTATTTTAGTTCACAGGTTGAGAAGTTTCAGTCCCGGACTGAGAGATTCAATTCCTTTGGGCCTATGGTGGGATATGTGGTGGGGTTGGACAGTTTACTTTATGAGGCAAAAGTGAGCAAGGAGCCGTGGTTCCACCCGTAACAACACTAGAGGGCGCACCTCAGCGATCAAAAGTCCTTCTTCAAGCCTTCTATCTTTTAAATATATTACTGCTTCCCAGCATCTCCTCTCTTGGAATCAAGCTTTTAATACACGGGCTGTTCGGGAACATCAAGATGTAATTTCTATTTTAGTACAGACTTCTAGAGTAGAGAGAGCAGGACCTTGTCAATTAGATACAGTTAGGTACAGACCCAGACTCTGTATGTGCTTGGGAAGCCCATGAGTTAGGAAGCCTGAGCTTTATTATCTGTAAAATGTGATAATTATGACATATGTCTAGCTGGTTTGCTGAGAAGTCTGAGAGAGACCGTAGACATGGCAGAGAGAGGTTTAAATGGCAGCTCAGTATTCAAAGTTAAACAGAGAAAAGGCAGTTCCAGTATGGAATGCTTACGATTGAAAACACACAAAATATGAGGGGAAAATGAAGATAATCAACCACAGAAATAAACCATCTCCACATTTTAAATTTAGACTCTTAGGAACAAAGCAGGCGTTCTTGGGTCAGCTGCTCCTCTTCACATTCAAAACCATGGAATGGAGATACAGACGAAAGATTTATATGGTCTGAAGAGAACTGCTGCCAAGGGTCATGTCTGGGTCCGTGGCCCCATCTCAGCTAAGGTTTGCATTGATATCTGAGGCACAGTCTAAACAAAGGGTTTGCCCGGAGACATGTAGTCCACACTCTGAATAATTATATTGGATCTCAATGCCAACGCCTTCAGTCTGAGAGCAGAGATGAATGTACATGGGCTAGATTGGGGTTGGGGACTATGGTTATATATTACAATAGGGTGTTAGGTATAACTTAGAGGTATACCTGCCTAGGGGTAGGAATATTTGCGCTGAGTTTTGATGATATTTTCAAGTTTTATTTATTTTTATTTTCCAGTTTTATAATATGAATTCTAAATGAGAATTTCTTTGATCAAAAAACATTGTCTATATTTGATTTATTTTTCTATCCCTCAACAGATTTGTCAAAGCATCTGGTCCGGAATCTAAAAATAGCTTCTCTGTGGCACACTATCCCTTCTCTCCCTCCCAGAGGGTTACCATGGGAATAGCATGAGGCTAGAAGGGATAGAAGTCTCTGGGATGGCAGAGATAGGCCACTGTTGTTTTGTCTGCTGATTCCCAGGGAGACTAAGAGAGTATCAAAGTCAGGCTTCTCCTCCTTTGTATGGATTACAAAGATGAGTCTTACAGATGCCCGGCAGCTTCCCCACAACCTGTAGCAAATAGACAGAAATGCGGGCAAATGGCTATGAATGAGTCTGAGGGGTTGTGAGTCAGTCTGTGTGCCCTGCCCCCCATGTTACCAAGCAATAGCCACAGTAGACTATTAAGTACTTGCATCCCTGTTCATCTTTAGGCATTCTAGGGGACCAGTGAGATTCAAGCTTACTTAGCTCCTCAGCTTGGAGCAAATCCACTGGACTGTCCCACCATAACCTTCTGTGAGCAGCTGTGCCACAGCCAAAGCTAGAAAGACTTCTTAATATAGTCTTCTAAGCCTTGTTCAGGTGTACCCCTGAGACCTTAAAGAATCCAGGAACCCCAGTCTTCAGCACCCATTAAAAACTAATTAGCTGGGCAGTGGTGGCACACACCTTTAATGCCAGCACTAGAGAAGCAGAGACAGGTGGATCTCTGAGTTCATAGTTGCCTGGTCTGCATAGACACAATACTAATAATTTTTATGTCTTTAATTCTGAATGTCATTTACATGGTGCAATTTTAAGGTCATGGATCTAAATTCTGGATTCAGACAAAATTCTGATTAGGTGATAGAGTTACATAGATTCAACCAAGTCAGCATAGGAAACCAGAAAATTACCTTTCCAAAGTCTGGGAACTCTGGGCTCCCCATTCAACCCCACTGAAGCCAGCAGCTCACTATTGTGTCCTTTTCTTCTTCACCCCAAAGTTGCTACTGTTGCTAGACAGACCCCACTGCCCATGTAACTTAAAATCTTGGCCTCCTTTCCAAATTACATCCCACATTTACCAGGAACATTTTCAAGCTTGTGTGGGTGTGTACACAACCTGGAACCAGACCCAGATCTCTTGATGACCTGACAACAAACCAGTCTGGAGATTTTAATCAACAGGTGGGTGGTACCGCAGAGCTGGAGTACAGGTTACTGCTCACTTTCCCTCTCCATGAGACTCTGCAAACTCCTGTAGTCGACTATGTGTTAGGAAATGCATCTTAACATCACGTTAAGGAAGTAAGTTAACCCCCACCCTGATTCTCATTCTCATCAGGTGACAGTCTTCGAGAGCCCCCTGTCCATCTGCACCAGGTTCCCCTGTCAGCTGAGACTTTGGGTCAACTTCCGGTTTAACCATTCTCCCTGTTCAGATTCCAGGAGATGATGACTTTCTACCCTGTACTCCTCTTCCAGCACAGATTGTTATGTGATGAACAGTGACAGTGGAGAGCTCTGAAATGCCCTTCTGAAGTTCCTGCGTGCTGTTTGCATCGTTGTGAGTGATAATGACCCAGATGAGGAAGTCTAAGCTTGCTAACAGGCTTAAGGAGCCCAGGTAACCTAGAGGAAAAGGAGCAAGGTGGGATCTGAGTGTGTCCCTGTCTTAGCTGGGGTTTCTATTGCTGTGAAGAGGCACCATGACCACTGACCGTGAAAGCTCTTATAAAGGAAAACATTTAGTTGGGGTGGCTCATGTAGAGTTCAGAGGTTTAGTCAGTCCATTATCATCATGGTGGGGAGCATGGGGCATGCAGGCAGATAGCATGCTGACTGCTTCTTGATCAGAGAGCAACAGGAAATGGTCTGAGTGTTGCACTGAGGGAAACTTGAGCAGAAGAGGCCTCAAAGCCCACAGTGACACACTTCCTACAACAAGACCACACCTCCTAATAGTGCCACTCCCTTTGGGGGGGGCATTTTCTTTCAAACAACCACACTCCTCTTTCCAGAAGGTGATGCTACATGATCCTGCAAATAATAAATGACCAAAGACACTGTTCTAGAACTGAATGGCAAGTTATAGCAGGCTGTGATTGTCCCAGGGACAATCCTGAAAACGCCTCCTTTCCTCTTCTTTTAATGTTTGGTTAAATGGCACCACACATGGGCAACCATTTCCCCATTACACCATGCACATAAGCCTCTCTGTCCTCTTACCTAATCTTTTCCTTTAAAATAGGCAGGAATGTGAAATATTATACAGTGCACACTTATCTGCTCACTACCATGACCTAAAAATAAACTATAACCCTACTGAAGCAAAGACACACATTTTTCTTAAGGTCTAAGATCACAGAATACAGCCTGGCACATAGTAGATGCTCAGTAACATTGACTATGCTTTTCTATAATTCAGATAGATTTTGTTAGTCTCCTTCTTACTAAGTAATCTTAACTTAGGTATTCAATCTTTTGTTCCTTACTTGTAAAATAGGGACCTTAGAGTCTATCTTATGGTAATTTGTGAGGTAAGATTATTTAACAAAAGAAAAATAACAAAAAAAAAAATCCCTGATGCCTAATGAACTCTCAGCAAAAGATGTGCTTTGTTGTAAATCTCATTCGTAACATAAAATGCCACTGACATGCCGGCTTCATTACTGTCCTATAAACTAAAAGATCCCACATAGAGATGCTCAGCTCACACACTTCAGTGGCAGGCTGTTATATACTGACTACAAACCAACTCTCCTACTGAGGACAACTGTTATTTATATTTGTTTTCTGCACATGGAAACAGTCAAGTTGGACATATCAGATATCACAGAAAACCCTTCTTTTCCAAGTTCAGCAGCCCCTTTGTGACATGCACGAATGAGCAAGCACACTCTGCAGGTGAATATCCCTGGGAACAAAGATTTCTGTCTTATTAATTGTCCAAGACTGTGCAATAAAAATGTCAATGAATTCCCAAGAAATTGTTTATTTGTTCGCATCAATTGCTGAGCCTTCTTAGACAGTAACTGAGAAGTCAATACAATCTTACACACCAAAAATGAAATGGCTGTTTTAAAAAAGCCCTCCTGATACAGTGCTGATCTTGTAGAACATCGGACTTTGGGTGAATGAAGAATGAAGCCTCCTTCCCCAACCAGAAAACTGGTGGGGGCGGGGCAGGCATTGTAGCTCTGCCATTCACAGCTAAGCCAGCTCAAGGTTTCAGGCTAAATCCTGTACTTAAATCTTTTGGAAAAGGAATGAATAAGGCAGCAGGAATGAATGACTTGCTTCCCAGCCCAGAGCAGTAACTGAAACTTGACCCAGATTCCCCCTTTGTCAGCACTTGCTTCTGCATGTCACATTCCATTTTATTCTTCTGTATCTAAACAGTTCTGTAGGAGGAGGAAGCTGCTTGTTCATCCCGCTGCCCAGGTCCCGGCCACCCAGCTAGCTTAGCTCCGAAATAATCACACAGAAACTGTATCAATTAAATCACTGCTTGGCCCATTAGTGCTAGCTTCTTATTGGCTAACTCTTACATCTTAGTTTAACCCATCTCCATTAATCTGTGCATTGCTACGAGGTCATGGGTCTCCAGCAAAATTTCAGCAGGTTTATCTCTGGAGGCTCCATGGCATCTCCCCCTACACCTTCTCCCAGCATGCAGTCCAGTTTTTCCCGCCAACCTAAGTTCTGCACTATCAACAGGCCAAGGCAGTTTCTTTATTCATTAACCAATAGAAACAACACATAGACAGAAGGACCCCCCACACCCCAATTCCACTTGCTGTCATTGTTCACAACACCCTTTAGATTTATGTTCACATGTGGTGTCAAGGTTAGCCCATACACACGTTCACATCTGAGAAAACCCAGACATACACAGTTGATTTATTAGAAACAAACATGTTTGCTTGCTTTTGAGGCAAAGGCTCACTCTGTAGTTCCTCCTGCTAACTCTTACATGCTGGATATGGGCATGAGCCAGCATGCCCTGTTCCAGCTTTTGTTTCAGAAGCAAACACTGTGCACTGGGTTGAAGTCCACCTTAACCTTGATTTTGGCATTTAGCTATGATCATAACGTCATTGTTCAGGGGACACCCAGGAACCTGAGTAATCAAGTTCTGTTCCTGGGTTAGTGTATAAGGATATTTCTAGAGAAGATGTTCATTTAAATTTAAGTCATTATACAAAAGAATGTCATCAGACACAATGAAGTCTGGAGAGGGCCTGAGCAGGCCAAAAAGGGAGAGCAAGGCAGGATACATGGTCTCTACCAGACTACTTGACATCCACCCTCTCCTTCCCTTGTGATTTTTTTTGTTCTCAGGATTGTAGACTTGACTCTCAGGATTTCAACTATATGGAGGTTTCCCTGGATCTCCAACTTGCAAATGTACAATAATAAGACTTCACAACCTCCATAATCCCAACATATAAAAATCCCTTGCTAGCCATAAATCCCTTTCTGTATAGAGATAGGTAATGACCGGGTCTTAGTTAGGTTTCTATTGCTGTGATAAAATACCATGAGCAAAAGCAATTTGGGGAAGAAAAGTTTTACATCATCTTGTAGCGTGTGAATATTAGAGATGAAGACATAGAGATAAATACATAGAGAGGAAGGCTGGGCAGGAGCTTGAGGAAGGAACAACTGACACAGAAGCCATGCAAGAGCGCCACCTATTGGCTGGCTCCTTGAGGCTTCCTCGGCTTTTATCTGGTAGAGGCATTTTCTAAGCTGCAGTGTCTGCCTCCGAAATGATTCTAGCTTGTGTCAAATTGACAAAACACTAGGCAGCACAAACAGATGCATTCTTGGTCCTGTTTCCCTGGAGGATGCTAATGGAACAGCCACATGAACTCTGGAGACAGTGACTTTTCTAGGACAAGGGTTTCTCTTTTCTAATATGGGAGTCACAATAATCTAGCCATAAGGAAACTAACGCACAATGTAAAAGGTACCTAGACACACATTGTTAATTATATAACATTACAAGCATTCCAGTATCAGTATTTCTCAATCCTATGACTAGGGAGGAAAATACTGTCTAAATCTAAAACTTCTTCTGGAAACTATGTTCCAATAAAAGCCATTTTTCCCCATAGGACACTGGCCTTTATCAGGATATTTGCACACACTACCGATTGATTGGTGGTTAATATTTTCTCATCTCCACAGACCAAACTTGTATCGAGGTAATGATATCCAATAGCATCTGGTCCCAGAACACTGGGCTTACAACAGCAAAAGGCCAGACAACAAATCAATCAGCTACATCCTGACAACAGAGAGATTTTTTAGAGTCTATTTTCTTTGCCTCCTTTGAAATAAGCAATTTGTAAATCCAGAAGAAAACAATGGACAATGGCATCAGAATAAGTGACCAGAATGTCACATACTAGCCATTTTCATAGCTAACCCTTCATCTTATTTTAGAAGACCCTGGTACTTTTACTTAAAATCAAAGCAATTCTTACTTTCCTTTTCACCCTCCCCCCAACAATCAATGATCAAAGAGAATGTCCTCAATTTTCCAAATCAAGGAAAATGTTTGAAGAATCATGTAAATGTAACCAATTTCCTCCAGTGGATTTAGATGGGAAGAATCTACTTTAGGGGCTGGAATACCTGTACCCCACTTTAGCTCAGGCTTCCATAAATTTCAGTGTGGTGAAGAGAAGTGATCTCAGCCTCCGTGGAATTCCCAGAACAGATTGAGAATGGGGAACAACAAAGCCAATGAAAATTTAGAAGTTCAGAAAACTGAACCGAGCCACAGGCAAATTCCTTGTGCCTGGCTCCTTCTTCGGCTTCCGTCTTTAACTCTTTGGTCCCTTGGACTGTGTGACTGATAGTTGGCCCAGCTTCAACCAAATCTACTCATTCTCAGACTCTAATATTGCACATGGGAGAAGTGATTACTGGAGAATAGTATAGGAGTTTAGATGTATGTGTAAGAAGTATGTTTTAGGAGCTGACTGTGAGACAAGACTCATACAATATGTGTGTGTTTGCATGCACGCACACACACACACACACACACACAGTATATAAGTGCACAAGAAAAAAACACTGAGGTACAGAGAAGCAGCGTGTCCTGCCTAAAACCAGAAAACTAGAAAAATAACAAAGCTGGTACTTAATCCAAATAATAGAATTCATGCCTTTAATAAGCTTATATTAACTGTTTATTGACTGTGACTGTTTTTACATCCCATTTTATTTGGTAAAGAGTAAGAGATTAGAGGGACCAATACAGGATTTGTGAATCATAAACTTTTATAGATAGGAAATTTTAAATAGCATATTCATTCAATTCATGGTAGCAAATAACTACAAGCTTAATATTCTAGAAAAGCAAACATTATTTTACAAAACTGGAGTTCAAAGTCTCCCATGAACAAATATCAAGGTGTCAGCAGGTCTCACGCCCTTCAAAGCCTTGCCATGGTCCTTGACTTCCTTGAATAATGGTCCTTTTCCACATCTTCAAAGCATGTGACCCAGACTTTGCTTCCTCTTTGGTTCTGACCCTCCTGCTTCCCTTTTGTGACCTCCTTGTGATTTTAGCGGGTTTGTCCAAAAGTCTAGAACACTTTTCTCATTTTAAGATCCCTAGTTTCATTATATCTCAGAAATACTTTAAAAAGTAACGAGTACTTTTTTGGAGGGACTATGAAACAGACAACTTTTGGAAGGAAGGTAGATAGTGATCATCCAGCTGCCTTCCACAAGCAGATAGGAAAATTTAAAGATAATAGATGCAGATAAAAGATATACATAGATGAAAGGTAGGTAGGTAGATAGAGAGAGAGATGATAGATAGATAGATAGATAGATAGATAGATAGATAGATAGATAGATAGATAGATAGATAGATAGATAGATAATAGATAGATAGATACTAGTTTGAAAGTACTATAGCATAGCTATGGGAATAAAAAGGCTTCAAGTCACACAATGTTAATGCCAAAAAGAAACCTGGAGTTAATCCAGTACAGCGCAAGCAAGCACATAGCTTTCAAAATACGCAGTGTTCAAGGACACACAAACAAGGCCATCTTCCTTGTTAGACAAGCATTCACGTATTTTAAAACTACAACCTGAGTGCAAGTGTAGTAGGTAAGCAGTAAGCATGCAACATCTTGTTCTTCTAAACCTAAAACTTTCATAAAGCCATCCATGAGTAAGACTTTTCTTCAAGTTGCTACTTAAGAAGCGGGAAGAACATAGACACAAAGCAAGTGCCCTAAAGAGAGGAGATGGTTTGTCCTTGTCAATCAGGCATGACTCACCCCTTCTGTCTCTTGCCTTGCTTGCAATAGACTTTGCTTCTATTGTCAGAGAAGCGTGGGACCTTGCTATCAAAGTCAGATACAGAGCGTGACTGAGTGTGGGAGATCCTTTTAATGCAGAGGAAAAGACAAATGGAAAGAGTTCATCGGTCTGCACTGGGCCACAGGCTGAGACTACCTCAGTGCTGCACAATGAGTCCAGATAATATTGCAGCTCAGCTTCGAAGAGAACAAATCACTATCCATAAGATTCCAAAACTAGAAAAGTGTTGTCTTAACATCTCTACTCTTAAATTTCCCAAATTAAATTACAGCAATAAAAACACCTAAACTGTGGCGCGCATGAAGGCTATGGGAGCAAATAGGCAGAGCAATGGGCAAAGATTAAAGGTCTTCTCTTCTCAAATATATGCTCTAGAGTTCAGAATGATTGACAGAATTGTGTAAAAAGTTTAGTGTCTGTTATTATAGCTTCAAATGAGAAATGGACGTGGGTATTTTTAAACAAGAGTGATTAAATCACAGTGTCATTATCAAAAGGAAGAAAACAATTATTTCCAGAAATTCCCTGCGTTGGGTCTGTCTAGTTTGTTAGTACAAGCCCATACAAAAAGCTGATAATAGATGCCAGAGATTCAGCCATTAAGAAAGGGATCTAACTAAATTACTAAATAAATAAAGCAGTTAAGTCTCATTAAGTGGTGGATTTCATTGTGAACAATTTTACCAATAATCCAGTCAACATGGATAGCATAAAAGCATGCAACTGGATAAATCCTACATTCCAAGATATTAACTGTATTTCTTGTTATCATTTTCACAATGCACTATATAATAGTTCTTATTATTCCTTTTCATCGACATGGAAAGTTTAATACTTTCTTACTAACTTTCTTGTGGTCACAAAAATTAAGAAACTTTTCTCATTGGTGTATAGACTATTTGCCTGCCTTTAATAGTATTCTGTGGCATATATGTCTGCTCCTTCTCCAGGTCTGGAATAATCACTTTTTCTTTTCTTTCTTAGCATCCTGGCTTCAGTAAACTCTTGAATATACCCACTTGATGCCTTATCCGTCTCCATTTCCACCTGCTGCAGAATTCCAGCAGCTAACTGAAGGCTGAAAAACCTCAAATGTATATCTTCAGCTTAGGTTTTTCCCTAGCAAAGACCTGAAGTCCAGCTATACCGCTGTACCATCTTCATCTGGATATACTCTCTGGGGGCTGAGTTCAGATTTCCAAAGCTAGCAGCTAATCACCACTAAACCTGCTCAGCTAAATGCTTGTTGTTGCCCCCAGGTGATCATTTAAGAGTTGCTTGCTACAAGCCCTATATACTATCTGTTGTGGTGGTTTGATTGAAAATGACCCCCATAGGCTCATAGGGAGTGGCACCATTAGGAAGTGTGGCCTTATTGGTATAGATACAGCCAGTTATAAGCCATCCAGTATGGGTCCTGGGAACCCAACCCCAGTTCTGCAAAAGAACAAGAAGTGCTCATAAACACCGAGCTCTCTCTCCAGCTACTTAAGGGTTTTGCTTGTCTGTTTTTGGTTTTGTACATTAAGAATGAGCATGTAAATCCTTGGCAAAAAAGAATTGCTTCCTTTAGCTTGAGAATGAAATTCAAGCACCCACAAAGATTTCTTTATTCTGACCCCTACTTTTTTTCCTTCCCCTTAATGCTTATAACACGCTATCAAACACATTTGTTATTTATTTGACAAATATTTATACAGTTCTATGATCGAATATTTATCAGTTCTATATACAAAATTCTTCAGGCCAACAAAACTGCTGTCCTTCTCCAAAATGTATCAAATCCTTTAGTGTCTTGAATTCCCTAGGCAGCCCTGAAGACTGGAACACACTTGCCTCCATTGCTCCGTTGACATCTTGTCCTCTCACTGGTCAAGTTCAGATAAAGTAGCACCAGCTCCAAGACTCTCTGAGCCTTTTATTTAGTGGAATGTGATCCAGTTGTCACCTACATTCTCATCACTTCTGCATACCATGGCCTTCCCAGAAAAGAGGTCTGTGCTATGTAGTTTTACATCCTCTAGACTCAATGACATTTCTGGCCCCAGTAATGAAATGCTATACAGACACTTTTCAAACTCAGCCTTTCTGTTAAAAACCTTGTAACTTCTTGCTTCCAAGGACCTGCTCACAATCACCTCTTCAATCTCTGTTGGTCTTACATGGTTTGATTATTATACAGTGCTGGGACTCATATCCACAGCCTTACACATGGTAGGCAGGTTCTCCACTCCTAAGATGCATAGCCCCTATTTCATTTATTAATGCTCTTGTATGTACTGAGCAGATTGTACTGAGTCTAAATGTCTATGTATTTTGAGATTTTACTATTATTGCTATTTACTACATATGATTTCGCTCCTAAAATAAAGCTGAGGATGGGAGGAAAGAGTGGCTAAACGACCCTCTAAATTTCCTGTAAGATGCAAGATGCGTTGCTGTAGTGTCTGAAAATGTGGTCCATGGATCACAGCATCAGCAGCCCTTGAGTGTCTGTCTCAGGCTCCATCTGCACTGGTTCTAATGCAGTACTTGGATCTCAGTAAGAGGTGTCTTAAATGCTCAGTAAAAACTACTAGTAATGAATTCTGAAGTTTGTCAATGTTCTTGTGATAAAAACTGAACTTTAAAATAGCATATTCTGTTTATTTTTATGACCTTCGGGGGATGGGACTTGTCACATTTCCCCCTCAGTTTCTCCTCCTTTCTGAAGGCGACTTCCTAACTCAAACCTCCCACAAAGGTGACTGTGAGTACATGCTCTCCTTTCTTGATTTTATATTTTTAACAAACTGTTAAACCAACATAACATGAGCCCTCACACAATATTCATATTCCTGGAACGAGACCTCAGTGTGCTTAGCTTTTCCAGCTGAATATGGATCACGTTATACCCAGTTTACCAGATATAAGATACTAAAATATACTTAGCTGCCGGTTATATTTTACGAGTGATTTCATTGTTGTTACCATACCAGCTACCAGAATAGCTCCCTGTGAAGAGCTGTAGTCCCACACAAACAATGTGAGCTTTCCTCCCTCTTTGGAAGGCAGAACAAGGGCAAGCTGTGAATTGAAACCTCTTGGGAAGATTTAGAAAGTATGTTCACAAATTGCTCTTGGCAGTGGGTACACTGCATATTCTTCAGACAAAGGCTTCATTCTCTTGATAGTCCCCAGGCTGAGCCCACCCCTTACCTAAAAGAAAGATGAGGAGGGTGGTGAGATTGCTGCCACATACCTTTGAAATGGTGCTTTTTGTTGTGGTGGTAGTGGTGGTGGTTTTGACTTTCAACAGTGAAGATATTTTTGTCTTTGTTAAAATTCCCATCCTGTCCCCACTGCTACATATTTTAATATGAGGGTTTAATTTTAAGCCCTTCTCCCACTGTCATTAAAGAAAAATTTGGCTGAAGCAACCCTGAGGAAGCCACACTCTGGTGTGGGGACAGTTTGGGGCTGGGAATCAGAAATGCCAGGTCCCAGTTGGGTGGCATCTTGGAGGATTTCGTGTAGGCCATCACTTGCTTTGATATTAAAGAAGAGTAGGTTAAATCATGGGGTCACAAATTCAAAGGTTTTTTTCTGGAGTCAAGCAGGTGAATCAAATGGGGATCAAGTGATGATACGATTTAATAAAGACTAGCAGACACTCTGAAGGACTAGATTTCTCTATGCCCTCCACACATATTTGGGTTGAGAATATTTTTAAGCTACTGTTATAATCAAATTTTTGAAAGTCAAATTCAGCCTTCAGACTCGCTATGATTACTGTATGTGATAGTTTTTCACGTATTTTCCCGCTTTAACCATACACAGTATTAGCCTCGTTATTACCAAAGCAAATAATAGCAATTGTTACAGAATAATATTAACACTTATTTAGTGTTTGCTATATGCCAGGCTCTTCTTTAGAGGTTGTGCTTACAGTGACTCATTTTGGTCTTTATGACAGCCCAGTAAGATCGCATTATTGTAAAAAAAAAAAAATGCCTTTTCAATAAGAAAAACACTAAGGCACAGAGAATGAGGAATTTTCCAGAGAGAAGCCACTTACATTTTTACATATGTAACAATTACCATTCTCAATACAATAGAGTAGACCAAGTAACAAATCCCACAGCTGGCTAAATATTCACATCCTATAACCCAAAATAAAGAGATTTAATGAAGAATAAAGGCAATCATCAGGAGTTAATCGTTTCCCACACACCAAGTAGGATCTGGGAATGAACTGAGTTCATCCGGCTCAGTTGTGAGTACCTTCACCCATTGGGTCTAGAATCACCCTACTATTCTACAGAACATCCGAACTTATTCCATTCGTTTTACTGAATTTTGGCTTTTTATTAACCATCCTTCCTCTGCTCTACCACTTACTGCCCTTTTCAAGCCCCTATGCTCTCTTCCTACAGGATTCAACTTTTTCTCACTCACAAATATAGTTAAGATTAGGGTGGGGTAGAATCTCAAATAGTTATAACTCTCTCATCTCTCCGTGCATCAACCCTTCTCCTTCCTAAGGTTAGGAAAACAAGACAGAGCAATTGACCTAACTTGTACTTCTTCCCATTAAAGAGTAGAAGGGTGGTCTGCGGAGAAATACATCCTCTTAGCAAACATTGGCTGCCAGATTCCCAGCTGTATAATACCATGAGCACTTAATTCCATTTAGACTTAACTTTGGTTGTGGTTGCAATTCATGAGAAAAAGGAAGAAATCTTCTTTCACCAAATAAAACATAGTTACAAACAGATGTGGCTCAGGTTCTTCTGAGACCTTCCATCAGCACAGTGCCTGATGGAGAAGCCATTTTAGAATTCCTAACTCAATGACTCTCCACCCTATTTGAGTGACCCTGACAGTGCTACACACTCCTACCTTGTATGACGAGTCTCAGCAGTGATGATCAATCAACTGTCTCTGTCTTGTAAAGACCTTTTCTGATCCATATTGAAAGTTGCCTTGTGAATTCTGATGTACCTTTTAATATTCCAAGTTTCCATAAATGACACTGAATAAAAAGGATGTTGATCACCCCTCTCCCATTTTAGGAGCTATTTTCAAAAAGGGTGCAGAGATAAAGGAATGAGCTAGAACCTCATGTAGACATTATGATACAGTATTCTCCCAGCTCCAGAACTGTTCCTGACTCAGAGGCAGCACTTTGATAGATGGGCAGAATAGCGGAATAGGACAGTGTTCATCTGGCATGGTAACAGCTTGAGGACTTCCTGGCCATTCTTTCACCATTGGGCATTTGACAGGATGCTGACCTGGTACAATTTATGTCCTAGTTTTCATTGTTACCGAATGATGGGAATAAGTGAACAGACTCCAGAAGACCCCTTGTTCCAAAGGCTGTCCTCAGAGTCTGGTGTGTCATTGAAAGCACCACCAAGAGTTTGCTAGAATGCAGACCCTCAGTCCTTGCCAGGCTTCTTAAACCAAACCTTGCATGTTAGCAGCATCCCTGGTGTGTTTCTATGCTAAGTACATGCTAAGGAATGAAGCTACATCATCCCTGACTTCTCTCATCTAAACTGGATAAAAAAGTTGAAGCCAAAAGAGGAGGAATGTTGGGAGCAGTGAGACCCCAGATCCCGAATTTCTTGTAATCCCCTGATCTGAGTGCCTACAGCTGCTCTGAGCACAAGATCTTCAGGAGTTCCTGATGGCAGGAGAGTGGTTTCTGGTGGGTTTGGCTGGGGCATGGCTATCTCTATATAATCTGCCCCTGAACACAATAAAGCGGGCATTCTTGGGGAATTCAAGGATGACCCGTGTCGCTGTCTCTCTGTCTGTGTGTGTCTGTGTATTTTAACCTCCAGGCCCTTGCCCGCAACTCAGTAACTGGGTGCCAGTGCACAGAGTGCAGACACAGGTGCGGTGCGTGGCAGAGGAACAAAATTTCCTTGGAATGTGCTGTTAGAGGGTACAGTGGCTTTCTATCGTTTACATAGCTGGAGTCAGAAGGGAAGTTTGAAAAGAAACACTCAGATTTTGGCTGACCTATTTCTCTTTTAATTGATTAAAAACTCAGCAGGCAAGAGACTGGCTAAGTGGTCATGGCTGTGTAATAAAGCTGTGGTGGTAGACAGAAAACTGCTCTCAAATCAATTCTGAGGGTTAGTGTACTTTGCCTTGTAGATCAAATGTGAGCCTGGAAACAGGGAGTATCCTGGAGCTATGTGAATCCTGCCTGAGAGAGGTACCAATGTGGAGAGATATTCAGAGACAGTATATAGGGAACCAGAAGGTAAAGGCCAAAGAAGGAATCAATACAAACCCCTTGGGGTAAGTATTAATGTGTAGCAAAAAGGATGGCAATTGATATTATGGTCCAAGGAATAAAATTGCGTTTGACAGAGGGATAAGTTCAAGCTATTTGTTTTATAACATAGCAACCATAATTAATAACAAGGTTAAAAAACATACTTTAGTCATAGAACATGAAAAAAGTCAAGCTGGTTCAGACACGAAAGTTTCATCCTTTGTGGATAGTTTTTATAGAGCTAAAAGATGCTGTGCAAAGTAGAAAATTATCAACAAATATACTCAGCTATGAACCCTGTGAACTACAAAATTTACTGACCTGGTAAGTTGTGACCAATGGTGCAACGGTGGCATGAACATCACAGAGGTAACCAGTCACTTTCTAACTGGAGTCAAGTCCCACTCCACAAGATGAAGTCCATACTTGACATCATTATCAAACTACGAAATTAAGAGCTAGAGTAGTCACAGGTCCTAAGGAAGAACCTACTATTTTTTGTAGTACAGAATGGACTAGTATTAAACCAATCCATAATGACTTATCATGCCCATAGATCAATGTATTTTTCTACCTCCATGAAAGAAGCTGTACAAGTTTCTCTGAAGTAGATGGTGATTAACACGGAGACCCACTACTGCCTAAAGCGCAGAGAATAAGAGACTGAAGAATGCTTAAGTCTAAAAGGAGACTATATACCACACCCCCCCCCAAAGCTCAGGGATAACAGCAAAAGAGGAAGTAGAAGTGTATTAGAGCCAGAGGTAGTGGATAGCTACAAGGAAACATTGTCTCCTGGACACAGCACCTATGAACTCAGCTGTAGTTAGCACAGTATTTATTTATAAACTGTGCATTCCCAAACCAGATGAAGTCTTAGCACTCCACCCTTAATCATGGAGCTATTGGCAATGCTTAGTTTCTGGGAAATGGAGGTAGGTCCTCTTTTGTCAGTGAAGTTCTCCTGCTACAAATTCTCAAGTGTTCAAGGTACTGGGAGACAAGCAGGCGATGAACCTCTTAACCAGATAAACAGCTTCACGCCATCTCTGTCAAGCAAACTTGCATTGTTTTCAATGAGAAGTTAGGCAAGAGCATCAGGATTCAAATACCATTCTTGGGGAGAAAATTTCAAAAGTGAGGAAGGAGACGCACCGCAGGTTTTAACTATACAAATTTGGCACCTTTTTAAAAAAAATGATAGATATACTTAAGAATATCTTTTGGAAATGGCCATTAAGCAAAATGCTAGAGAATAAATCATAATCAGAATCAAATGGTTGCAAAACAAAAATCTGTTGAAATCAGTGAAATTTAATTATCTGCCATAATTTATCCTTATATGAACCACTAATTCAAGGTACTGATGTAATCTTTAAAATACCTCACTTTTAATTTACTTCTGTGGTTGAATAATTCTGTGGTTTTTGTAGTGCTGTGTAAAACAAAATTGGTTTATTTTATTTAGGGATACCTGGCTTTCATATTCTGACCTATTAGCAATATGCCCTCACTAACCCCCCTCCAAAATTTCATCCTATCCTTTCCCGTGCAAAACACATGATGTTGGTCGTAGCTAAAGGGGTGTTCAGCTAAAACATATAATCTATGTGCCTCGTCACATTGTACAAAGCACAAAATGTCTCTTACATGCATTCAGACATGTTGTGCTTTGGGAAACATCTCACAAGCTTTATATTTTTTTTCCTTTGTAGGGAAGCTCAGAAAAAAATGCATACATTGCCACATATAAAAGAAATGCTAACAAAAAGCTTTGAATAAACTACAGAAAGCAGCTAAAAGATCCTGTTAATGAGAGCACACTGCTTACAGAGCAACAGCCCAATTTAGAGAATTCAATAAAACTGCAGATGAGTTGGAAATGACATCCAATAATACAGGACAATAAATTAAGGTCTCTCTCAAGAGTCAAACCCTCTCCCTTCATTAGAAAATTTTGCTGTGTATAGCTTGTTTTATTTTATCTCATCCAGGGAATTAGTAACACTAGTATTATAAATAATTCTACAGCTTTTAGAGGGTAGTTTTTTTAATGAATATTAGCAACAACATTTACAAGTAGCTTACCTTTTGATACAGGTAGAGAAAACTCCAAGCTATCACCAATAATCACTACAGGATCTCTCTCTTTAGCACTCTGAAATGTTCCCTTAGTGAGAGAGAATGGGGTGAAGGCCACCATCGTGAGTGAGGCATGGATTTCAGTGGTATCCATGAGATGACACTGGTGTGTGAGTAGCATCTATCTTGTGTGTCTATAAAAGGGGGGGGGAGAAAGAAAAGAGGCAAAAAGGTGAGAGAGGAGAGAAAGGAGAAGAAAGGGTGAGCCAGACATGACAGTGATACTGTCCACATGAACTCACAATGTAAATGGTATTTACAGACAAAAGAACCTCGCTAGATCAAGCCAGCCAATGTTCCAGCATGGATGAGGGAAGGACTCAGAAGTCTCACTCTTATCTGGACTGTTATTGGCAAATGATGGCTAGTGGGAGTGTCTTTTTTTTAATTCAGAAATGCGAGCCCTAGGAGGCTCCCCAGCTGTAGAAGACTGCCCCACACCTACGCACATACAGGCAGCACCAAGAAGACTCAGTGGATTTGGGGAGAGGAGGACATGACATTAGGAAGACAAGTGGGGGAACTGGTAGGGGATAGAGGAAGAATTGGAGAGGTGGGAGTAGTGGGGTGGGTTTGATCCATTCAAAGAAAAAAGAAAAATGAAGAGAAAGAGAACGAGGATGGACCTGCCCTGGGTCTCCTATACTCACGACGTTCTGCATCGATGCAAATGCATGTGCCTCTATACCTGCACCCTCTTGCAGCTCACACCCTAACTGGGCAATACTCCAGAATGCTCCCTCTCTGTCAGACCTGCTTCCACAACCTACAGAGACTCCTTCTTGAATCTGTTCTCCACAGGAGCACAGCTTTTAATTCAAGAGCTTGCTGTCTGGAGCACATGAGAAGAGGTGAAATAAAGCTTGAACGGTCTGGTGGGTGGTGACACACAGGTGTGCGAAGCATCTGATCATGGGAGACAGAGCCAAGACAGAAAAGATAGGATACTTGACCTCGGACCCCAGATGGAGAATGAGGCAGGGGCAGGGGCTGCCCATCTTATGCCGTCACATTAAAAGACAAATTTCCAAGAACCTGAGGAACTGGAGAACCTAACCTGGCTTTGCAGGTCAGCAAATCAGATAATTGTCAAAATAAAGGCAAAAAAAAACCACACTGGATGTAGCAGGGTTTTTGCCTCGATATATTTATTATTCCTTAATGTATTTAAGATATAAATCTATGCCTTCATTTTTCCCCTTCACTCTACACTCCACAGATGTTGTGGATGGACACCAGAGGGGCATCTGTGGCAGTCGCAGAGCTGACCAAAACGTAAAGGAAAAACGCTGATCACTTTGATTCCATTTTCTTCCTCGCAACCCAAACATGGGAACCTGGGAAAGGAGAGAGTGAGGGAAAGGAAGCCAGTGTGTGTTCGAGCCACATGTTTGTCTTAGTCTTCCTAGCCTTCCATGCACAAGCAAATCAATGTTTCAATAGGAGAGAAGTGTGGGGTCTTGGTGGTATTTGTTTAAAATCTTAATGAAATATTTTTTAAAAAAGCATTAAATGAAATGTGTAGAAAGACAGAGGCTCGAAAAAGTCAAACTCAAGAAAGCAATAAAACACAGCAATGTACCAAAGGCAGATGCTGAGGAAGGAGGGTATTGGTCAAAGGTTACAAAACTTGGGGAAAAAAAACTGTAGAGATAAATTTGAGATATTATAACACCTAGTGATTACAATTAACAGCATTCATATACCTGAAAATACAAAATACATTAAAATAGTTAAGAATAGATTTTAAGTGTTTTAGCACATACAAAAATGGGAAGTACATGAGGTGATGTACTTCTCATTGGTTTTATTTATCCACTCCATAATATGTGGATATGCATATAGATACACACATGTGCATATGCATATAGATACACACACGTGTACCAAAACATGAGGTTCCATAACTTGAGGAACCTAACTATAAATACATATTTTGTCAATCAAAATGACATTTTTAAGCAGTTGAAAAATAAAATTATTTATTATTTGTTTCACCAAATCACAGTATTTAGTAAACTGTTTAGAAGTGAACTGAATGTGTATGTGTGTCTGTGCATGCGTGCACACATGCGTGTGTGTGTGTGTGTGTTAGTACCCCCTATATATCAGTGGCAAATTCTTAGTTAAAAAAAATACTTCTGTCCTCCGTTAGAGCATTTTCTGCAATGAAATTTTCAGTTATCAGAAACCTGATACAGTCCTGGATTTACAATCGTAGAAGACCCTAAGAGAGAAAAACACACAAAGAGAGAGAGAGAAAAGGAAGTCTAAATGAAGGTGCAAATGAATTCTTTATAGGAAACTTAGTGACTTTTTTTTGGATTAGAGGTTAGAAAAGATCTTAGTGCTGATCTGAATGACAGATAATTCTACTTTCAAGTAGACTGGGAAAGATTTATCAGTCTCTACTTGCTGAAAAGATCAAAGGTGGGAAGAAAGCCAGGGGGAGGAATTATCAGAGGTGGTTATTAGAGATAATAAGGATCCAACCAGGACTAAGGAGGTGGCTTGGTGTGGGAAGTAAGAGGAGAGTAAAACATATGATTTCCCAAAAATAAATCAATTTCATGAAATTCTATCAAAAAATTATATATATGTATATATATGCACATGTACATATATAGAGAGTGTTTTTATATAAATTACTTTAAAACTAAGTTAAAAGGGAAAGGGGAAAAATTCCAACCCTGTAGGATTTCTCTAGTTGATGGGAGAGGAGAAGCCCAGGTTGTGCCACACGGAAGTGGATCTGCCGTAGAGACTCCACTCCTTGTTACACAATTGTCTGCCAACACCGTGTAATTTGTTCCTCAGCTCTGTTTTCTCCGGGAATGTTTACCACACATTACAGTGCTGTCTGCTATTTCTACGTGACACACTGTCTCAACATACACATCATAATGTCATACTTGGCTCTGTACACCATTCTTCCCCATGGGTGCTAGGCGTGATGGCGGTAGTAATAAATCAGCTCTCACGTTAGATCATCATAATCTGTGAATGACTAACCATGCCATCAGAAATATTAGTAAGCCTCTTTGCTGAGCGAGCTGTGTGGTCCATACTTGCTGCCTTTGCTCCTTGCTCCCCTCCTGCCCCTCGCCTTCACCTTGCAGATTGCTGACTCCGGGGAATAAAGGCAGTCTTGGAGTTCCTTCATCACTGTGCCTATTGCCTTACATCAAACTCTCAACCAGCGATGTTGAGGAAGCAGATTAGAGGAAAACCCGACTGATTAATTACCAGCGGTGTCAACACCCTACCCTCTCATCACCCACCAGCAAGGTGTCCCCTACTCCTTTGGAGAACCCGGGGCATGGTACCATATGCCACAAAGACCAAGCTTTGTGAAGGACAAAGACCCACGGGTATACTAAAAACATCGATGACAATTATGCCACATCTCCTATCACTCACAGCATTTGGCTTCTGAGAGGTATCCAAGTTAACCAATCAGTTTTCAAGTCAGTAGTATAAATTATAGAAACCAGCCTCTATGAAAGTCTTAGTTTCTAGATATAAAATAAAACACAAGTTCTAAGACCTGACTTCTTTTCCCAAGATTGTGACATGTTCTTGGATATGGCCATGTACCTGTTAATCTGAAAAAGATACTGCACTCTAAGAGATATTGTGTATCTACCAAGAACCATGGGCTGGTGAGCTTCTGTGTCATCCAAAGGCAGCCTTTGCACATTGTGAGCTCTCCGCTCAAGGCAGTGTGCTAAAGGGCTCCAGTCCTTCTGTGTCTAGAACCACAGTATCCCTGGATAACAGGAAAAGAATTAAATTCTATAGCACACTGTAAAAAGATGAGCAAGCTGGATGCTTTTAAACCATCATATCCAAGAAGCTAGACCACACCCTCAAAGTGCCCATGGGAGATTAGCAAGCACTTTGATGGTTCTACATGAGCTGGGGCCAGAAAACAACGGAGTAGACTGATGGGAACTCCTGGGACCCTCGTACTTGCAGTCTGGGAAATGGTAAAGAGTAAAAGTGGGCTAGCCTTGACCCAGCTACCACTGAAACCAAATGAGCAAATTCTGAAAACTTTATTTTTGCCCTGTCCCATTTCTGTCAAGAGATGAGACTAGTCCAGATTCTATATAAATTCTCCTGATTTAAAAATATTAGGAACTATATAAGTTGTTTTTAGCCCAAATATTTTCAGATGGTCATTGGATGCTAGTAAAATAGCATCTTAATGACCTTGCAAGTTGAGCCTACAATGGATTCATGTGTGTGCAGGGCAGCAGGAAGAAAGACCTCCTGGGACTTGCATTACATGAGTGGAATTGGAACACCTTCTGAGAAAGAACTTGTGTACCCAAATAGAAAGGCTGAAAGTGAGAAAATATTGCAAAAATAATAAGAAACAGTAGGGGTCAGGACAAACACCTTAGTGTAATTTTACCCCGTCAAAGTTAAGTACAAATAGCTTCTGATGGAGGTGGGTCTTGTAATAATAAAGAAACTGCCTCGGCCCTCATAGGACAGAAAATTAGGTAGGCGGAGTAGACAGAAGAGGATGCTGGGAAAAAGAAGCTTAGTGAGAAGAGTCCGCCATGATGCTCCCACTCCAGACAGACGCAGGTTAAGATCCTCCCTGGTAAGCCAGCTCGTGGGCTACACAGAATATTAGAAATGGGTTAGAACAATATGTAAGAGCTAGCCAATAAGAAGCTGAACTAGCCGGGCCAGGCAGTGTTTGAAAGAATACAGTTTCCGTGTAATTATTTCGGGGCATAAGCTAGCCATGCGGGCGGCCGGGTGCCGGGGACACAGCCCCGCCGCTCTTATTTCAACAAGCTTCAGTGCAGGTGACATGGCCATTTTCAGAACAATGTCTGACCATCAAAAGCAGTGATGTAGCACAGGGTAAGTCTTTGCCACAGTGAGAAAAGAAAGCGGAGCTGGGACAAGGGGAGAAAATGGTCATGATGCACAATGCTACAGATTGAATGTCTTCTAAAAGACCCCAGTGCTAGAAGCAAAGCAGCACTGAGAGGTATTTAAATAACAAGGGCTCTTCCCTCACAAATTAACTAATGCCACAGGGAAAAAATGGCTTTCAGAAATGAGTTTATCCCTTTAATGTCTTCTGCAATGAAAGAAAGAGTGTTTCTCCTCTGTGGCAGATCCAGAATTCAAGGTACCATCTTGATAGTGGAAATTACCAAATGGCCGATCTTGAACCTCTGTGCTTCGAGAATTGTGAGAAATAATCTTCCACTCTTTATAAACTTGCTAGTCTTGGATATTTTGCTAAGGTATGTTAAAATGGACAAAGTTACCGATGGAGACATGTTATGCTCTCAGACATTGCTTTCACGGCTTTTTATTTTTTTGTAAAAACCTTTGTCTGAGTATCTTGTCACAGTATACATTCTGATGTAATAGGGCTAAGTGATACCAGGAGATCAGCCTTCCAAACCCTTCTCTGGTGGTGCTGATGCTGCTCCCCTCAGCTGACTGGTTACGAAGGTAGACCCTGCATTTACCCAGGAATGTTAGTGCTTTGTAGCTAAAAATAAAATGGTTTAGAACAAGAATTTATGTGTAGTTAGATAGAAAGCAAAGCTCAAGCTTAAATGAAAACAATCATAGTCTTTGCCCTTCCGGGTTAATATGGAAAGGACAATACCCACCAGATAGGTCTTGGAGAAATGTTAGGTACATATAATGATGGAGCCAAAGCACCCTACATGCAGATGTCAATATGGGCCGGCTACCCTGTCCATTCCCCAATCTAGTTCCATTTTAGGTCTTAGAATATATAATAACTAAACATTCGTGTGACTATTTTATGTTTTCTGTCCTCTTTAATTGTTCAAATACATTCTTGTTTCCCTACTGCAGAATTTGGTTTGGACCTAATAAAATTCCAGGTGATCTGATTCTACCCAGAAATACCAAAGTAATTTTTAAATTTTTTAACTACATTTATTGTGTGTGCATAAAGGTCAAAGGACAACCTATGGGAGCTAGTTCTTTCCTTCAACATGTGAATCCCTGGGATAAGGTTTGGTGGCAGTCACCTTTCCACACTGAGTGCTATCCCCAAAGTCTCTTTTCTTCTAAGGAAGATTTTTTATTTTGTTTTTTTTACAGTGAATTCACTCACCCTGAGAAACATAGCTGAGAAACCTGTTAACCTTCATCCTGACTGGCCACCTGTTTCTGGATACTGTTTAATTAACACAAGTGTCCCTGGCTTCATTTGTCACTCTCCTCCGTGTAAGGGAGAGTAACCATGATGTCTGGAATTACTGCCAGTAAAATCCTCGCTGGTGTGTCTCAGCTGAGCTGCAGACATGCAACATTTTCCTCGGCAGTTCCTCCAGCCCTGCAGTTGGGATTAATTCCTCTGCAGGAGCTGTCTGCCTAGCGTGGCAAAACAATTTTCATTCCTCATCCGCGGGTGTGAGATGAATGAAAGGCACGAGCTCACTGGAATGAGGCACTGAGTTCTCATTTGTACTGTCAACATTGGAGAAAATGGGACACAGTTTTCCTTTCTCCATACTGCTTCTGGCAATAAACCAGCCCAGACTTTCATAAACACCAAGTACAGTACCTTTAGATAATATGTACATTTGTTGTACACATACTATAAACTATATATGCTTATTTATGGTGTGTATGTACCATATATGATGTGGGTGTGTGTCATAAATAGACCACATATATGGCATATATACAACATAGAATATGTACACCATCTACATGTATATGCCATGTATATATAGATAATACATACCTACATATGATATATTACATGTATTGGAAGATATTGGCAGCTTCCATAGGCAGGAAATAAACTCAAATTTCAGAAGCCAGCCTCACATAAGTCCTATTTTTAAAGGATAAATTATTGGGTTTTGTTACATAAAATTATCTTCTTTGACCCTGAAGCAACCACATTAGGGTAAAATGTTGCACGGCATGAGATCATAAATTTTCAACAGCATGCACACATATATTGAAAGTCTCCATTTGAACTTTAATTATCCTAAAGACAGACAAGGCCTGGATAAGGACAACCTGGAGAGATTTGGGATCTCAGACAGAGCCAGTGATCAGATAATGAGAATTTGATGGATCTGAGTCACATACCTACCTCAGATCAATCCGGCGATCAGATAATGAGAATTTGGTGGCTCTGACTCACAAACCTACCTCAGCTCAATCCAGTGATCAGATAACAGGAAATTGGTGGATCTGAGTCACATTATCCACCAAATGATGAAGTCAACAGCAGCAAAAATAAAGTGAGCCTGACCTTCTTCATAGAGTAGGGAGGAGAACGTAGCATGAGCATCAAACAACAGCAACAATCTTGTGTCCCAAAGCACAAAATTGCTCAGAAAATTAACAGGGACATGTTGAAAAGATATTAAACCTGGGATTTTATTTATTTATTTAGCTTACATCCTGACCTCAGTTTCCACTCCTCCAAGTCCCTCCCCTCTGCTCCCCATATCCTCTCTTCCTCTGTTTCTATTCAGAAAAGGGCAGGCCTCCCATGGATACCGACAAAACTTGGCATACCAAGATGCAGCAAGACTAAGCACCCCCATTCCTTGCATTACAGCTGGGCAAGGCACCCCAGTATGGGGAATCAAGTCCTAAAAGCCAGCCAAAGTCAGAGAGATCTCCTGCTTCAACTCTTAGGGGTCACACATAAAGACCAAGCTTCATAACATATATGTAGAGGGTCTAGGTCCCATGTAGGCTGCCTGTTATCTGGCTAGAATCTGTTCTAAGGGGTTCCCATCTGCAAAACCTGGAACATTTAGAAAATTAAATAGATACAGCCCAGTGAATAAGAAGCCACAAGTATGTATATATAGGATAAATAAAACTGTGAGAAGAGGGTAAATTGTGTTACTTATAAAAAATACAAGCTAATATATGTATTTTTCTTTAAAGAAAATCATGATTTTGAATAGCTTTGAACCCACTTGTAGCCCCGGCTGCCCTCAAACTCTCAACTGTTGAATTAAGAGCGGCAGGGCTGCGTCCCCAGCACCCGGCCACCCGCATGGCTAGCTTATGCCCGAAATAATTACACGGAAACTGTATTCTTTCAACCTTTTTGTGCTGACTTTTTGTTTCACAAATCAAATTCACTTGTTTACTTTGACATTTTGAATTACAACGAGAGCATATTCCAGTATGCCAATACATAAAATGGAGAATGGATTTTGTTGGATTATCTACTGAGTGTGTACATGGGTTTAGCCCTGAGACTTAGGAAAATTTAGTCTCTTGGAGAAACACTGAATAACAATGGAAAGGAAGACCACAAATGCCTCTCTCTTTTCCTTGGTGGCATAGATTCTGAAAGGCATTTGGACAGTTCTCAGACTGCCCCAGTTCTCAGAGCCCAGTTGCCTGTGGCAGCAATGCATGCACCCATGTCTCATCTTTTCCATCCTTCTCCACACTCCTCCACACCCACTACCTCTTACTCCAGGATTGCTGCCTCAGAAAACTACCTGAACGCAAGTCCATGTTTTCTACTCTTACTTTGAGAGAAACTCAGGCATCTACATCAAACTGGGACATTTGATTTAAATGTAAATGTTACAGAGAACCAAGAGTCTGTCTTCAACAGAGGAGAACTGCAATTAGACTGTGCAATCATCTCAGCCCAGAGACTGGAGGCTGAAAGAGAAATGTGACCGTGTTTCTATGTTCTGCAAGGTAGCTAGACAGCAACTAATCAAACCCAGGAGGCAGATGACTTTTTTAATGAGAAAATGACAATAATGGCTCTAAAATCTGACTAGCCAGATGGCATCTTCTGATTGCATTTTAGGAAAAGGGAAAATGTAGGCACTAGCCCTGGCTGGAGAAATTATTTAGGGCATACAGCATATTTGTGAATTGGGTGTTGGTTTGGTTTGGTTTTGGGAAGGTAGACTAGAGACACTATTGTTCCGCACCTTTTCCTGTTGTGACAAGCTTGTTCGCAGTCTCACTTCCAGAGCTCTGGCAGCATTGGTCAGTTAGCTACACACTGGGAGGTTTGAAAGATACACAGAATGGCCTCCTCTCCTATAACCAACAGCCTGTAAGAGTCAGCACTGGAAACTGCAGATCTCTAATTAGTGGCCAGAGGAATGGAGCTTAAGTCATGTCTCTGGCCCTGAAAGCAGCTGTGACAGATAGACTGGACAGAAGGTCATTTAATGGATAGCCACCCAAACCCGGCTCCAGGAAACTTATAAGATAACAAAGAAAAAGAAGCTTTGGTGTAGAGCAAGCATATGCCACTGTATGCCCTTCTAAGAGTCAACCTCAACAGGCCCATCAATCACCTGAACAGGAAAATGTCCCTCAGGTAAGCTGAGTATTCTAAGACCTTTATAAATAGTGTAAAGGCTTCCTACATGTAGGTTGGCACAGGGTCCCCTCAGCCACTGCCCACTGTCACCCTTGAGAGTGTTCTCTGCCATGGCTGCTTTGGCCACAGCTCACTCGATTCCCTTGAAGACACCTGCTTTACCTATCTTCTACTCTTTGCTCTCTGTGTCTCTTCAGAATTCTTTCGATGGCGATCCCAAAAATGCAGGGGCCAAGCTGAGGCAAACAAAAGGTTCTGTGACAATAGAAAATGGTTTCCCTCAGATGAAGATTCCCATTCTGTAGCATTTCCTGATTTCTGTGGCGTGAAACTGGGGCAATGGCTAACTGAAAAGTCCACAGATCTAACCACTAACTTCTGAGTTTCCAGAGGACCAGTTCTCCCCCTTTCTCTTCTCTCCAAGGCATACCTACTACTCTCAGCTTTCCAGTGCAGTGTGTCAATTAGAGATCCAAGTATCTTGAATCTTCATCAGCTCTCTATCCCCATGAGCCCACCTTTTGTTTCCAGGTGATGTGACTTTACATTGACAGTGTGTAGCGTCTACTGGTTTCTGTTCTCCATTATTTCCAAAACCAAGTTATTGCATCATCCCCAACTCTTCTCAGCTACCTCTCTCTCCAGACAGAGAAATGCTTCCTCAGATGATGGGATGGGGTGGCATTTCACTCAGAAAGTCTATGTGAGAAAGATCAGCCAAAAACATAAGCCATAGAACTCACACTGGTCCTTTAGCCGCAGTAACATCATTGTAATGAAGAGCAAAAACCCTAAGGTTCTGTGTAGCAACATTACATTTGTATTCTAATAAATAAAGCTTGCTTGTGGAACAGAAAGTAAAACAGCCACACTGGCCAGCCTTACAGAGGAGGCAGCAATGACACACATCTTTAATCCCATAACCACACTAGTTCATCATAGAAACCAGGCCGTGGTGATACATGCCTGTAGTGATGAGGCAAGCAGGCCTGCTTTTCATCCTGCCTGGCTCCCGCACAGCTAGCTTAGCCCCAGAAATAATAACACAGAAACTGTATTCATTTAAACACTGCCTGGCCCATTAGTTCCAACCTCTTCTTGGCTAATTCTCATATCTTGATTAACCCATTTCTAATAATCTGTGTAGCACCACGGGGTCATGGCTTACCGGGAAGATTCTAAATTATGTCCATCTCGAGCCGGAGCTTCATGGCATCTTCCTGTCTTTGCTTTCTTCCTCCCACAATTCTGTTCTGTTTTCCTCACCTACCTATGTTCTGACCTATCAGGTCAAGCAGTTTTCTTTATTAATTAACCAATGAAAGCAACAGATAGATGGAAGACCCTCCTACATCACATGCCCTTAATCCCAGAACCAGAAAGGATTATAGGACAGGAAGTGACACCTCTCAGGCTCAGGCTCATTCTGATATTCCTTGAGGCAAGATCACCATTTTGGACTGAGGTAAGAGCCAGTGACTAACTGTTTTGCAGTTTTGACCTTCAAGTTGAACTCCAATTTCTGTTTCTGAGTTTTAAATAATCATGCTTTAATTCTGGATAATTTGATAAGCAAACACATTTTGTAGAGACTGAGTAAGCCAAACATAGAACTCAACAAAAAGCCAACAACTTTTAACTTCTGCTGAAGCATTTGGGAGTCTAGTGGCATGGGTATGCTGGAGCCATTCTGTAACAGCAAAAGACCAGTTATCCAAGTTTTTGATTCCCAGTTCTATCAAAGAAGCACAAAAGATAGTGGGGTGTTTCAGGTGTTTAGGGTTTCAGAACCCTCTATCCAGTGACACAGAAGCTTATTGGTTCTGGTGTAAGATCCAAAAAGGGTTTTGATAGTTCCAAACTTTGGCATAAGGAGCCCTGAAGCTTAGTTCACACAGCCCAATAGATCTTATGATACTCGAATTATCTGTAGTATGGAGGGTCACCATTTGGGGTCTCCCTCTGGTCTATCTCAATAAGAAAGTCATAGCAGTACCCCTAGGGCTCGGGAGCATGACATCATGAACAGGAGAACATTCACAAAATTTGAACAAAAGCTACTGACATGACCTGAGCATTCAGAAATGTGAACATCTGCCATATCCAGTCATCAAAATTCCCCATCAGCACCTCTCACATGTACGTGAGCACCTTTAAAGTCACAAGGTCAGGCGGGCACAGTAGAAATTCATCACAAAATGAGAGGGATTCATCTAAGATCAGGCTCAAGAAGGTTCAAAGATTCAAACTATATGTATAGGAAGGGACATTGCCCTGAATTGTACCTCACTATCCCAACTTACAACCAAATAGCTTTAGAAGAAAGTACAGTAAGCTGCAGGGTCTGTTTGGAGGGTCTATTCAGGGGAAAGATGCATGGTTCTTCAGCTTCACACTTATATCTAACCTGCCTCCACCACATAGTGCTATGTTGCCAATAGCATTCATGGGGTCAGGAACCATAGGAAATATGCAAGAAGCTCATTCCCCCATCACTGCCAGTCACCTGAAGAATTCTGCTTTACAGCCCTGCAATGGCAGAGCAGTCTAAATGCTTGAGCCCAGAAGGAAACTCTTCTTCCAGATAACAAGATAGAGGTTCAGTAAACTGTAAACTCCAGGGGGCATCCTGTCACCCAGTGCACACCATGACATTGATTCAACTGATAGAGCAAGAAGTTGCAAGGAGCTGTAGAGATGGTTCAGCAATTAAAGATGTTTGCTACTCTTTCTGAGAACCTCAATTTTAGTTCATGGAACCCACATATGTAACTCCAGTTTCAGGAGATTTGATGTCCTCTTTTGGCCTCTATAGGAACACACACACATGTCACACACACACACACACACACACACACACACCACCACCACCAACACCAACATCACCAACAACAACAGCAAATCTTTTTAGATAAATAAAATTTAAAAAGGAGTTTCCATAACAGCAAAGGCAATTTGCCATGACTGTCACAAAGAGATAGAACTAAGGAGCAGGGAAAAATATATTTGATGCTTGGTTACCTCCCTTGAAACTCAAAATGATTTAAATAAAAATGAGGAAATACAGCAACCACTGCATGATGAGGGTATAGTGTTAAGAGCTCAGAAACTGCAGCATTGACAAGATAGGCCGTCCAACCATGGACGCCATTAAGATGAGCAGAAGTCCTAGCTCAGTGCAGTGGGCTCGTAAATAAAGAGAATGGTAAGAGGAGGAACTAAATCCAGGTTATCACCCCAAGACCAACAGCATCTTAGGAACTATACTCTATTCCACCAACTGTGGCAAAGCTGTACCAGACTGGGACAAAGAGTACCAGGAATCAAATGAGACAAGAGATGGGCAGTGGTAATGTGTTCAGAGCTGGCCAACCCACTCCTAAGCTGCCATGAGCACTTACTGCCAAAACTCCCAGCTAGGAGCTAAGGACAACTGACAACGCCAGGTGAAACAGCAACCTGGACCACCAACAAGTTGAGTTTGTATTCTATATCATCCAGAAGGTGTGGACTGATGCTGGTACCTGCTCACCCCTTGCTCAACCTCCTGGCTGCACTAGCTGCTTCCTGTACATCCTTTTTTTTTTTTCTTGAGAGTGTCCCTTGTAATTCATTTTTCACAAGCATCTTATCTCCAGATCTGTTTCTTAAGAATTCAAGACAAAGAAGATCTTTGGAACAAAGAAATAAAGGAAGCAACAGAAAGAATTCCAGGTGGAGAACAAAGGGAAGATGGGAACACTTGGGGTGAGATGCTTTTGTTGTCCTTTTAATTATTTGAGGTGTGTATTCATTTTATATGGTGTAAATTAAGGGGTTAAAAATCTACCTCCTGGGATGGTAGCACACACCTTTAATCCCAGCACTTGGGAGGCAGAGGCAGGCAGAACTCTAGAAGTTTGGGGCCAGCCTGATATACAGAGTAAGTTCTAGGACAATCAAGGCTATATAGAGAGAAACCCTGTCTCAAAAAAATCCAAATAATTAATAATGATTAATAAATAATAATAGTTACTTGTTGCCAAGACTATAGATTGCTCCCCACAAACTGACAACTCTCCCCACCCCCCAATTTACTTGGGACATCCCATCCATTTCCTCTTCCCAGTGAAAGGGGGGCATCAAGATCATGATGGGGAAACACATAGAGACAGCTGACCTGAGCTTGTGGGAGCTCACAGACTCTGGACCAAGAGCTGGGGAGCCAGCATGGGACCCATCTGGGCCTTCTGCATCTGGGTGACAGCTGTGTATCTTTTGTGGGGCCCCTGGCAGTGTGACCATGAGCTGTCCCTGAGGCATGGTCTGGCTCTTTGGAGCCTATTCCCTATGGTGGGATGCTTTATTCCGTCTTGGTGCAGGGAGGAAGAGCTTGGTCCTGCCTCAGCTTTGTTGTTTCCCATCTGAATAGAAACAGAGATGGGTGGAGGGGAGGAGGGGGGAGGGAGTAGAAGAAGAAGAGGGAGAGGGAACTGTGGTTGGTATATAAAATAAATTTTAAAATGATGGATTTTGAAAAAGAGTTTAAGAACCAAAGGGGATGAAAGACACCAGGAGAACAAGGACCTCTAAATCAACTGAGCAAAGCTCATACGAACTCACAGAGACTAAAGCAATAATCACAGGGCCTACATGGGTCAGCACCAGATCCTCTGCATATATATGATGGCCTTCAGTTTAGTATTTTAATGGGAAAGTTGAATGTGGGCAGGGTATGTCAGCCATACCCTGGAACAGGTAGGACTGAGGGATGATGGGAGGTCCACTTTGATAAGTTAAATAGGCACCTCAGCCATTTGTCCCAGATTTGAGACCTAACAACAGTGCCTACTCTTGGGTTCTTTTCCTTATGTTTGTCTTGTCCGACTCCAATGTGCTTTGTATTATTTATTATCATCCCTTAGGAAACTGTTTTCTAATGAGAGTAGGGGTGGATGCAGATGGGAGGAGAGGTGGTGAGAAACTGGGAGGAGTGGAGGGAGGGGAAACCATAATCAGAATATATTGTGTGAGAAAAAAATCTATTTTCAATAAATGAAAAAATAGGTATTTTCTAATACATTCAGACATTCAGTAAAAGGTTTTTCTCTTATTTCTAATGTGGAAGCATGCTTTCAAGTAATTCAAAAATAAAACCAAGCTTGTTTGTGAGTAGCAGAAGGAAACCAGCTGAAGCCAGTTTGCTTGGTCTCTCTGAAAATGAGTCTGCCTGGCTCTGCATGCAGAGAGCTTTCTAGCATTGTTCTCAGATGGGAAATGACTTCCAGCCCAGTGCCTGCGGAGCCCCTGAGGAACTGGCTTCTAAGGCAAGGGGGGAGGAAGGATCTGTGAGAGGGAACACAGTTGTGTGTTTTATTTTTGATTTACTGTAGGTAAGCATCAGAAAGAGACAAAGCCATGTGCATTGTGGTGCAGAAGCTGTTTTCTTCTTTAGATTGCTCCAGCCAGGTCAACTGCAGTGTGCACCTTTTCCTTTCTTAATTTCTTGATTTTAACTAATTTTAAATTTATATATGTGAACTGTATCTATGTCATTTCCCCCTCTCTCCTCCCTCCAAATCCTCCCACATCACCCATCACTCCCCCACAAATTGATAGCCTCTTTTGCTTGAATTATTATTGTTATACACACACATACACACAAATTAGTATACAAATGCAACCTGCAAGTTTAAACCAAATAGTTTAGTGTTGCTCAGATGTATGTTTTTAGATCTGAATATTTGATATTGTATAACCCATCAGCGGGTTCATCTCTGGGGAAGACCTACTCTCCTCCTCCTACCAGACATTAATTACTTGAAATTCTTCATCTAGAAGTGGAGCCTTCTGAGATTTTCCCAACCAACCTTGGCAAGTCAACTGCTCCATTTTCCTTTGATACTCATGGTGATTGGATTCAGATACTCAAAAAGTATGTCCCTAACCTAAATGTGTGTTTTTAAAAATTATATAACTGACTAACTATAAGTGGATCATATGAATAGTATAGATGACCATAGATACAATAGATGACTAATATGCCAACGCTTCACAGTCATTAATATAAAATTGTTTCCAGTTTTACTGTTATTTGAAGTTACTGCAATTATAGTATTACATATGTAAACATGTCAATTAAAAAGCTCTAGACCTGGAGGTGGGCAGAGATGGATACATAGACAGACAGAAAATAGGTAGATAGATAGATAGATAGATAGATAGATAGATAGATAGATAGATGCTATAAAATAAGAACACTATAAAAGTACTTTTATAATTCAGATGGTATGCTGGCATTAGTTAACATGGAATAAATGGCGAAATGAAAACTAGGTATGTCAAAGTACTTGCACAATGGAGAGGCAGTCCTGCCTGTTTATCAACAGCTGATCCCAAGCCCATCCTCCTGTGCTACCTTCTACCATTTCAACAAAGGCGGCGCCAAGTTCATCCCTAGCTGCTTCTTATAGCCATGTAAAGCGACAGAGAAGTAACTCTAAGACAGCATACCTAGGGTGCTTCTAGACTTTTCTTTTCCTAATAAAACAGTAACATCTGTACAGAATATTCTTATTTGCCCCCTCTTCCCTTCTACTTATTATCTTGTCCTGGCTTTCAAATCTATAAGGGGATGCCACAGATACTCAAAAAAACCACAGAGTGTGATCCAGCATCAAAAAAGGGCCATTGAGGAAAACCTCTGGTCAAGAGTCTAGAATCTCTGCCCTGGTTAAGATCTGACATTCCAGTTAGACAGCTTCAGTCACACTAAGAGACCACCCCTGGAAGGTGGGCTCACCTGACACCACGCTAAAGAGGTGGGTGGAATTAGTCCTAATGAGTGTACATTTTCTCCCCAGAATCCCACATCTAGTGCTGCAGCTTATGAGCCACACTGGCGTAGCATCAAAAGTCTGTCCACTTTGATGAATTATTTAGCCCTTTGCTGTTTCTCTCTCTTAGCATGCCTTTTCTGACACCTTGGGATTTTCCCTGACCTCTGGGCTTCCTTCCTCTTTCTCACCACTACTGCTCCCCAGCCCCCAGTGCCCTGTCCTGTCTGGTCTGCCAGGTGAGCCAGTGTAAATGGCGTAGATTTATTTGTCCCTCTCCTTCATTTCCCTCTGCCGGGAAGCAGCTTAAGTGTACAGCTTGCCTGCCCTGGGGTTTTCTTTTAAATTCTAATAAAGCTGTCCTTAAGCTTCCATTTGAACTCATTCTTAATTTGTTTTAGTAATGAGGCTAGGAACCCCAAGAGAGAGATAATACTTTTCCCTGTATCAAGTGGAACCTCGGAAAAATTCTGGGTCTTTAGCATATTATCAATCGACCAGATAGACTCGGCAGCTGCTGCTCCTAAATTCTTGTCATATACCAAACTCTGTGTGTTAAGCCCTGTCTAGTAGTGTCCTCTGCAGCTTGTAGCTGAAAACCTTCCATAGAGACAAAAGAATTCTGGATTGGCGAGAAAAAAAAAAAAAGCATGGGAAACCAACCCAGAAGAGATTGTATTTGCCTACACCCTGAAAGTGCAGGCTAGGCTTTGGGGTGACAGGTGTGGGGAGGGGAAGCAAAGACACAAGGCGTGTGGGTGGCTGGCTATGCTGGGGACTGCTTGGCCAGGTCGCCAAGGGAGGGAAACTAAGCCATCCACAGCAAAGGCAAGGGCCCAGAGCCAAGGTAGGATGCCCGAAAGAGGAGCTGGCCTCAGGAACGCAGGTTCTTGAGGCAGAAGCTGAGTCAAATTTAGAGGTAGCAGCTGAGAAGTGAGTTCTGGCAAGAGAAGGTTCAGGGACAGGCTGCTGCCATGCAGCCTTGGGTTAAAAGATGCTGTCTGGAGCCAACAGCATCTCACCAAGGTTTACACAGCTGGGTCAGATGCCCGACCTCTGTCCCCTTAGAAGCTACTGAGTTCACGTTATATGTTACCAAAGTGTGATACTTTTCATCAGAATAAACTGAGATTCTCTTAGGATAGGAAGTGTGTGTTATTAATCTTTGCACCCTCATTGCTTAACAGGGCTCTTTCCCACCTCCATAACACCAATTTTAATTTTTAAGACAGGAAAATGTATTTGCAATACACATTTGGAGAAACATGAATTTTTTTGAGAACATAATATAATTTCATAATTTCTTTTTTCCTTTTCTTCCCTCCAAACCCTGCCATATACCCTCTTTTCTCTCTTTCAAATTCATGCCCTGTTTTTCCTTTAATTTTTGTTACATACATACATATATCCATATCACACACACACACACACACACATATATATAGCAGGGCATGGTGTATTTAGGAATATATATATATATATATATATATATATATATATATATATTCCTAAATACACCCTACTCTGCTCAGTCTGACTACTACTTGTATATTTGTGCATTCAGGGCTGATAATTTGACATTGGGTAAGCAGTTGATGTGCTCCCCTGGGGAACCCTATTTCTCCTGCTCTCAGCATTTTAGTAGCACCTTGCCTATAATTTTTTGAGACAAATTATATAAGTCATAAAAGCATTTATCAAGCACTTACAATTAGCCAAACATTGGGTAAAATTATTTTTTAAAAAAAAAAGCTTATTAATACCATGAAAAACAATGACCACTACAATCTTCTCTTTGTCAACAAAGAAACCGGGATATATAGACGTGTATTTCTACAGAATACACGGCTAAAAGCAGACTACATCTGAAAGGAGGCCATCTCCCTCCAGAGCACAGCGCCGTTACTTACTAAAGGAGGAGAAGTAAGCACATTAATCATTCAAGATTACCAGGGAGCAATCTTCTTTCTATTCTTTCTCTCACAAGGGAAAATAGGCCTTTGGTTCCTGAGCCTCCTCCTGCTTCTCAATAACCGGCAGAAGCACGGACAGGGAGGCAATGAAATTGGAGAGTTCTAAGAGTTAGAATAGTCCGTGGGCACCATGGGAAAGAGGTGGTGGTAGAGCTTCACGGGCTGCCTACAGCACCAGGAACACATCACAGGGCTAAGGACAGTGATGGAGAGGAATGCATCGGGACTCATGGGCCAGGACTATTTTGTCAATCTCCTGGACCCTTACTCTGCTGTTTATCACTGAGTAGGGAAAGTCCCTGAAAGACAATGAACAGAAATTTTAGTCCAAAAAAAAAAATAGAATTTAAGCATAACTTTAAATTTGACACAGAAAAATCAAGTCAAATAATTTCTCTTTCAGTCACTGCCGTGTCCTAAGTGACTAACAACAGAAAGGAGAAAATGCAAAAAGAGTGCTCATCCGAGCAGTGCTGGCAATTACATAGTTTACACCAGTCCTTGTGTCTAATTCAGCTCTCACTAGCTTCCGTCATCAAGCCTATTCTTTGGGGGTCACTATTCTATCCTCAGAAGTCATTTATATAATATAAGAGATCCTCCTTTAGGAGATCAGCTTATAACTGAGGCTGGAAAAACTGGCTTTTCATGATAATTAAGAAGAAACCCAGGAGACAAAAGGACAGACAGACAGACAGGCAATAATAGATATAGTTTGGGGTTAACCTTCCCCTCAGAGCTCAGAGAGATGTGCAGAAGAGAAGTCAGAAAGATTGCAAGAGCCAGTGAGGATGGATGGCTACAGGGTTAGTGTCTTCAGGACACCACAGAACGGACACACAGTTGAGCTCACAGAGACTGTGGCAGCATGCCCAGGTTTGAGCCTGATGGACCCCAGCACTGTGATAAGTGGATACGAGCCCATATCCATAACACAGAAGCTGTCTCTAAGTGTCAACCACTCCCACATGAAAAATTAGTTTCTCAGAAAAGAACAACAAGTAGAAACAAGCCCAAGAGAGTTCAACCATTAATAAGGCAAATGTTACATCTCAGAACTGGAACATAATTAGTCTTGTTTCATGTGATACCTCCTAGGCTGATGGAGCGCCCCTACTTCTCTGACTCTACTGCAGTCAGTCAGCCATTCAGATGTCTCAGGCTGGCATTGCACACCAGTTCCGCAGCTTTCCCACGTGGAGAATCTAGTCTGGGTTTCTCTGAGACAGAGCTCTACCCACATTTCCACACAACCTGGCCCTTGTGTGCCGTCTCTGTGATAATTCTGCCTCTGCAGCACAACGCACTGGACGCCTGTGCTATGGTTAGGGCTGTGGAGTGCTGCACCAGACAGAAGGGAGTAGAGTCCTCAGGTGAACTGTATGGAGAAGTCTATAGAAGGTTCTCTGAAAATCACTCTACCCTCCAAAGGCACTAGGCAGCGGGGGCGGGGGGGGGGATGCTGGGAGAGGCAACCTGAAAGATCTCTGATATTTATATAGAAACAGCTGACTTTCTCAGGACCAATTTCCTCTCTTATTCTCTGAAACTGAGTAATTTACAAAAAAAAAAAAAAAAAAAAAAAAAGAAGTTTATTCTTAGGCTCATGCTTCTTGGAAGTTCAAGATTATGTAGTCATATCAGTCAAGACCTTGTGGTGCTTCATAACTCAGTGGAAGTTGGAAGCAAAGACTATATATATATGAAGAAATTAAGGCAAATTACTGTGATAGTTAACCAATTTCTATGATAAAAGAATTTATCCATTCATGAGGACTCAAACACCTCTTAACAGAGCTGGCCCATCTTCCACATTTTTCTCTTCATGGTCAAATACCATTAACTTAACTCACAAGTCTGAAGATTACTAGGTGACCAAGGTTTTCATTGTCTCTCTCTCTCTCCTGTTTCTGGGACAACTGGGTTTTCCAAACATGTCCTTCTTATAATCGTGGAAACAATGTAGAAAGGATGAGTGTGATCAAGCATGCGTATTTACTTTGAGCCTCCAAGTGTGCTTTATCTGTTACTGTCTTATCAGTCAACACCTGTATTAAAAGGTTAGGATTGCATTCTGCGACACATATATGGTAATATAATACTTCTATATAGAAACCAAACAGCATGGGACAAGACTTTAGTCTATTACACAACCTTAATATACTCTGACAAAACTGCCTAATATCAGAAAGAATAGGCTGAATAATAAGTGACAAAATGCCCATATCATAATCCTTGTGGCCTGTAAGAATATCCTTTTACATGACAAAAGATTTTGTAGACAATACGGATCCACACATGTTGGTGTAGTAACTCTTAATTGTTACAACAAAATATAAGAGAGAAACAACTTAGGGGAGAAAGGATTTTATTTTGCCTTGTGGTTTCTGGGGTTTCTGTCAGCGTTACTTGCGTTAGTTGCTTCTCCAATTCCTGTTAAAAACAACATCATAGGAAGGAGCAAGTGGCAGTGTGAAATGACTTTACTCATGGTGACGGGACAATGAAGGGAAAGACAAGGATGGATAGGAATAAAATGTACAAATGTCAAGCCCCTATTGACCTATTCCTCCAAGTATTTTATTTCTTTCTAATGACACTAAGCTATCAGCAACCCCACCATCCTCAACCCCAACTTATATGTATTTCTCTTGACAAACTTTTAGTATTTCAAATATTTTTACTCTGCTCTTTCATCTTTATTCTCACTGTAAATTAGGTTCTATACAGCCAATCATGAGTTTGACATTACTTGAATGTACTAACATTTTCTCCTCCAGATTAAGGCTAGACATAAAGTCTCTGGGCCTGGCCTAAATATAGAACATTATTTTACAACGTACCATAAATATTCTAGTCCAGTTCCTAATAGAGTCTTTGTTCCCATCTGAACCTTCATGAGCACGGTCTTCACGATCTGCATTTTCATCAGCACTCTGGTCTTCTGAGCTCACCATGGTCTTCCATTAAGTTTCACTCACAACATTTTTGGGCCTCTCTCATGCACATTTCCAATCCTTTCCAAGCTCTTTCTGCAAAGCAACTCCCATCCTTCTGAACCATATCGCTGAGTACAGTCACAGTAACGACTCCACTTATCAGTCCTAGTGTATCTGTAGGCAAGCTTTCTGACGCTGAGACAAAAGAAAAGAAAAAAAAGGGAAAGACAACTTCAGAAGGAAAAGTTTAATTTGCCTCCTGTTTTCAGAGGTTTCAATCCATTGTCAGTTGGCTTTGTTGCTTCTTGGCCAACAGCGAAATGAAACATCCTGTGAGAGAGAGTGCTGCAGAACAAAGTAACTCACCTCGTAATGAAAGAGAAATAGAAGAAAAGAGTGTGGAGGTGTCAGGGTGAAAAATAAAGCCATAAAGCCCCGGCAACCTACTTCTACATGCTTCCAGGTCCTACTTTTTCTACCAATTCCAGTTTCCACCACCCGCTGGGTACCAAGTCTTTAACATATGAGTTTTGAGGAATTATTCCAGATCCAAATAATAATGGTATGTTGTCTTAGATTGTTTCAGTGAGCCCAGAGAAATCATAAATGTTTAAACAGGGTAAAGAAGGACAGTCAGAGAAGACATGCTATTGGAAGCAAAAGTGGAAATTGTCCAGGGCTAGGAGCAATGAAATGCGGACATCCTGTGGAAGCTGGAAAATAATAGTAAAATATTCTTAGATCTTCAGAGAGATTGCTATGTCAAAACCTTGATTTAATATTGTAACACACAGGCTTTGGATAATCATCACTATAAAGTAATATGCCTGCATTATTTTAAACCACAAAACTAACAGCACTCATTTTAGCACCAATAGAAGGCTAGCATATTAGAGTGAAGAGTGATCATTATTTACCCTTTATTAAGCATAGATGCTATATGCCTCAATTCTTATGTAATCAGCTTGTTTGATCTGAGAGCAAAGTCACAGCTCTCTATCCAGGGGAAGTCATGAGTCTTGGATCAATGCAAACAAACATGTTGAATCGGAACATGTTGGATGGAATTCACAACAATCTTCATTACAGGGGAGATAATCGCTTCTTCCAGATGCCATACAAGCACAATGCTGATAGCTTTCAAAGGAAAGCACTCCCTAGATGTCCATGAGGGTATATGAACCTGGTTCCATCCTCTCAGTAATATGGAAATAAGAATGGATGTTCAGTGTCATGGCTTGGTACTGGGACTTTCCATGATGCTTTGGTTTTAACTGATGAAGTCACTTCTCTCAATCTCTAGACCCATCAGTTCCCCCCTGGGATCACAGCCCATCTAGATCTTCCCACCATTGTACCTAAGATGATCATCATTCGGGCCCTACCACGTGCTCGGATGCTGTTATTGCCTCTTCTCTTTTCCTAAAAGCTATCTGGAACAAATCAAGACACTGGCTTTCACTTTTCTATTACGCTTGTAATCTAATAAAGCTTCTACAGGATTTCCTTGAAGAAAGATTATAGACATGCTGAGTGGCAATGGTGCATGCCTTTAATTCCAGCACTCAGGAGGCAGAGGCAGGTGGATCTCTTGAGTTCCAGGCCAGCCTGGTCTACAGAAAGATCGAGTTCCAGAACAGCCAGGGATGCACAGAAAAACCCTGTCTTGAAAAAACAAAAAAGGAAGAAAAGAAAGAAGGAAAAAAAAGTTACAGAGCATAAATTTTATAAAAGAGGAAAAGATCAAAAATCAACTTAACTTTTTCACAGTCCCAACTTGTTGCCTAGAGATTGATAAGATACCAAATACTGTTATTGTTTATTGAATTTGTAGCAAAGTTATGGAAAAAATGGTATTTTTTCTCCCAAGAAAATGTTATAAGGCATAATTTGTCAGAAGATGGATAAAATAATGGTTATTGGGGAAAAAAATGTATGAAAGAGACCTCAAACCATTAGTGTACTTGTCACATAAATAAACTTCTCTTAATTAAAATTTTCTGTATGATATTTTATTTAGTTCATAATTTTGTAAATGTCCTATAGGTAATAATGACTCAGGCATTGGCATATTTATATAAATATATAATTTTATAGACTAAATTCTTATATTACTGGTGTACACATTTTGAAATATATCAGAAATTCTGCCAGCATGAGCTAGCCACCAACAAGAGGCTGTCTGGCTCTGTGGTGACAATGCTTTCTTAAAGTCTAGAATCGTATGTCCAGTCTTCCAGCTCACTGATTCTTCCTTCAGCCTTATCGAGTCTTCTGTCAAAGCCTGTTGTTGAATTTGCCAATTCATTTATTCTGTTCTTCATCTCTAGAATTTTTATTTTGAAATGGTTAACTTTTATTTCTCTGTCAAACATCTCATGTTGCTCATGAATTATTTCCCGAATTTCACTTAGTTTTTTGTCTGTATTTTCTTGTAATTCCCTGAATTTTTGTAAAAGGACAATTCTGAATTGTTTGTCCGTCATTTCGTAGATTTCCTCTTCATCTTGGTCTGTTTCTAGAGGTTTCTTGACGTCTTTCAACAACGCTGTGTTTCTCTGGTTTTTCATCATCTGGTTATCCTTATGTTGCTGTCTGTACATTTGATGAGACGGTGGCCTCTTTGAACCTTGGTTGGCATTCTTTGATGGCAATAGATCTTTACTAATTCTAGCCTGGGGTTCTGCATGGCCCGGCTGGTGGCAACCCAGACATTGAAATTTTCCAATCAGAGGAGAAAAAGAAAAAAAGAATGAAAAGGAATGAAAGCTTAAATGATTTATAGTATAGCATCTAAAGAGCAAAACTACAAGATTTTAGCATTCAAAAGGGCTGAGAGACAGGAATAGAAAGCTTACTTATAGAAGCAACAGCATGAAAGTTTCCAAACCTGTAGAAAGATATAAATATCAGGTTCAAAAAAGTCAAAGGACACCAGTCACGTTTAATCAAAATAAAATCACCAGAAATGTATTCCAATAAAACTATCAATGTTCAGACTCCAAGAGAGAATTCTGAAAACAGCAACATAAGATCAGAATTACTGATGACAACTTATGCTGGAGAAGATGTGGAGTGAAGGGAACACTCCTGCATTGCTGGTGGAAGTGTAAGCGTTGGAAATCAGTATGGCAATTTCTCAGAAAATTAGAAAACAACCTACCTCAAGATCCAGCAATACATTTTTGGATATATACCCAAAGGATGCTCAATCATACCACAAGGACATGAGCTCAACTATGTCCATAGCAACATTATTTGTCACAGCCAGATCCTGGAAACAACCTAAATGCCCCTTGACCAAAGAATGAATAAAGAAAATGTGATGTGGTAATTTACAAAATGGAGTACTACACAGCAAAAAAAAAAAAATCTTGAAATTTGCAAGCAAATGGATGGATCTAGAAAACCAGTTACCCAGACCCAGAAAGACAAATGTAATGTGTACTCATTCATAAGTGGCTTTTAGACATAAAGCAAAGAAAAACCAGCCTACAATTCACAATCTCAGAGAACCTAGATAACAGAGAGACATACATGGATCTAATCAACATGAGATGTTGAAAAAGACAAGATCTCCTGAGTATATTGTGAGCATGCAGATCATGGGAGAGAGTAGAAGGGGAAGGAGGAGAAAGTGAGGGGAGTGGAAAAAAATATATAGCTCAATAAAAACAATACAAGGAACTGCTTATGTACCAAATATCTCGGCAGAAACATTACAGGAAACAGGGGTAGCATTACTCATTTAAAGTACTGAATGGATCCCTGCCAACCAAGAACACTACAGTCAGAAAAGGTGCCATTCAGACATCAATGAGGAACAAAGACTCTCAGACTCACAACTGAGAGAGCTCCCTGCTGAGCTTGTCTTCTAAGGAATGCTGGGGAGAGATAAATGGAAACACTGAATCAAACTTCGATTCCTCTAATCTTGTGTACTAATATGAATTTTAAAAAGCAAACTTATTAAAGAAAAGGAGCGTCACACAAGCATGAGGATGTGTGTTCAACCCAAGCACCCATACAATAAGTCAATCATGGTTACTTCCCCTTTTAATCCTCTACCTGGAGAGGCAAAGGCAGGTGAGTATCTGGACCTCATTGGCCAGCCAGCATAGCTGGTCTGAGTGAGAGGTTCTGTCTCAAAACAAACCAGACAAACAGCACCTAGGAGAATACCTTAGCCTCCACATGTTATACACAAGTGCACATATACATGTGCACACATATACCATATGCACACACATACACCAAAAAGAAAAAAGTAATCAGCCAGCACTCAGGGAGGCAGAGCCAGGTATGTCTCTGTGTTTGAGGCTAGCCTGATCTACAGAGTGAGTTCCAGGACAGCCAGAGATACACAGAGAAACCTTGTCTCAAAAAATAAAAGGAAAAAAATCATAAGTACAACGATTCATTAAGGAATATACAATATAAAGACATATATATATATATAATGCATAGCATCAAAAAGTTAATGTGGGAGAACCAGTAAAATGAAAGTGTGGAGTATTTTTATGACCACAGTTATGTGGCTATCAGATTAAAATGTCTGTTGTAACTACATGTTTTTGTAAGTACTATAGTAATCACAAGGTAAAAACCTATAATGATACACTTAAAACAGAAAAGGAATGGATACAAACATAATACTTGAGGAGAAAAATTGTTTAACCACAAAGAAATATCATAAGCAAGCATGAACCAATTCAGAAAAATGAACAAAATGACAGTGGTATATTTTTGCCCACCAATAATTTTGTCCAGACACAAAATTATCGGGGACACATACTTAAACTATACTCTAGACAAAACAGACCGTATAGATATTTATAGAACATTACATTTGATAGTTAGAAAATACACACCTTTGATTGCATGCACATAAAACATACCCCAGACAAAGTGTTAACTATACACCTTGTTTATTATAGTACTAATCACAACATCTAAAACATATAACCCACCTAAGTCACCATTAGTGAAGAAATGAATATGAAAAGGTGATATATTGATAATAGAATATTATTACACCATTAAAAGTGGAAATTTGCAACAATACTGATAGCCTTTCAGATTACCTAAAATTAATCTAAACAGGCATATAAATACCACATGATCTCATATATGAGATACGAAATGTTGACCTTCCAGAAAGTAGAAGAGTAGTTATCAGACATTTGAGGGACTAGCAAGAATTGAGGAATATGGAGCTGTTTGCCAATGGATGTATGACTACAGTTACATAGGAATAATGTGTTTAAATGGAAACATTAGGCAGATAACTAGGAAATAGACAAACAATTATAGCCAGGAAAAATAGTGAAGAAAAGAAATGCAGGAGGGAGGCAAGAGAAATGAAGACAAGTGCTTACAGATTTTCTGTTTAGACAATGAAAACATTCTTAAATAGCTTATAAATAATGAAAGTACAGTTTAGTTAACTCACTAAAAGCATCTGGTGGTGCATTTTGAATGGGTGAATAAAGTTACATATGATTTATGTTTCAATAAGATTATTACAAAAAATATAATTTGAGAAATCATGGGCTAGTTTCCTTAATTACGTGGCTACTGTGTATTATTTGTAAGAGCTTATTGATGGTTACAAGTCATCTTGCTGAGAGTGTGTGCTTGCTCAGCATATTGCTCTGGAGTATGACCTCAGGCAGATTCCTGAGGCTGAGGTCATGTAACCAAAACCAAAGTTACACAAGTTCTATTATCATAACAATAGAAGAGTCTCACAAGGTAAGGAGAGTAGGCAATACTGATGGAAATAACAACTTCAATAAAATTCACAGAAATTGGAAAAGTGCTAATTTTCTGAAGACTTGTAGGATGAGAATTAAAAGTCCTAGGTTACACAGATTAACCTGAGTCTTAAGTCTACAAGGAAGAGCGAAATTAGAAAGAACAAGGAAAAAAAAACACAAGAGAAAGAAAGAAGAAAGACCAAATGGAATGATGACATGCCAACAGAAAATCAAAGGGAAAAACATATTGAAGAAATTAAGAATGAGTAGCAGAAAATATTATGCCAACAACAATAATAACAGAAAAACCGGAAAATGGTTTGAGAATGAGAAGTAAAGCCAACTTCAGATAAATTCTTTCAGAACCAGTTTTGGACCATCATCCATAAAACAGCACTTAGTCCATAGTGCTTAGTCCACAAGGATGACACCAGCTAAGACCCTAAGCAATAGAGGAGAGAGGGCCCCAACTGGCTTTGCCCTGTAGTCAGACTGATGAATATCTTAAATATCACCATAGAACCTTCATCCAGCAACTGGTGGAAACAGAGGCAGGGACCCACATCAGAGCACTGGACTGAGCTCCCAAAGCCCAGTTGAAGAGTGGGAGGAATGAGAGTATGAGCAAAGAGATCAAGACCATGAAGGGTACACCCACTGAAACAATCTACCTGAGCTAATGTAGCTTACCAACACCAGCCAGACTGGAAAGGAACAAGCAGAGGACCAAACTAGGTCCTCTGAATGAGGTTGACAGCTGCATGACTGGGGCAGACGGAGGGGCCACTGGCAGTGGCACAGGATTTATCCCTACTGTTTATACTGACTTTTTTGGTAACCTATTCTATTTGGATGGATACCTTGCTCAGTCTAGATATAGGCTATGGACCTTCCCCAAAGCAATGTGCCTTACCTTCTCTGTGGATGGATGGGGGGGGGGGGGGTGAAGGGTAAGTGGAGGGAATGGAAGGAGGAGAGGGAGCGGAAACTTCGATTAGTATATATAATGAAAAAAGATAGTTTGCTTTAAAAAAAATAAAAGTAAAATAAAATAGTGTGCTTAGAGTAGTTGTCTACAATATTTGAGATCGTATCAGATATCCTTAAGGTTCATGCCTAATTCCTGATAACTAAGAAGGCAGTACATTCATGCAAGTTGTCTGTAGCAATTTTTATGGACAAATGACTTTTGAATTCTACAGATTAATTTTTTTCTCATGTAGAAAAAAGAGCTTCACAATAACTAATTTGTTAATACCAATACTATTTTTTAAGATTCCTGTGAGAAATTAATATGTTCAAACACATATACAATAGGAATACTGTCTGGTGTTGAGGCATTACTCAATCAGCCCTCAGAATGCTTATTGTTGCCTTATAGAATTCTTCAAGTAAGACAGCAAGGTCACAGACTCATCAAGAGTATTCCAGGGAACAATAGTATATTACCAGACCTATACTCTATGAACCAAAGATAGATAAAAGTCTTCCAGAAACTTCTGTCACTATCATCCATCCTGACTCAGTGGACAAGTCTGAGAGTCAGGCTTTCTTTTTTTGGTTTGTTTGTTTGCTTACTTGTTTGTTTGTTTTTCAAGAGAGGGTTTCTCTGTAGCTTTGGAGCCTGTCCTGGAACTAGTTCACGTAAACCAAGCTGACCTTGAACTCACAGAGATTCTCCAGCCTCTCCAGAGTGCTGGGATTAAAGGTGTGCACCACCACCTTCTAACCAAGAGAGTCAGATTGCAATCTCATGACTACTTAATTAATTGGAAATGATGTCTGTGATAATTTTTAAAAAAACTGTTAAAGCTGAATAAATACTGTCTATTTCTTCAGACCTCCCCCAGCTGAAAACCAAACATTAAACCAATAGTAAAATTTAAAACCTCACAAATGATGAAATTTTAAAAGATTAGATGATATCATAACATGATATATTTAGTCTTATAAATATTTGTGTTCATCATTATTAAATTTTAAAAGGTAAATTTGGACATTTTTATATTTGATATACTTTTAAAAGAAGAAATGTTAGAATTCATGTATTATTAGCTTTGAACCAGATACTTTATCTATAACACTAAAAACATTATCAAAGAGTATGGATTGCATGTATTGTAAGAATAATTGTCAAAAGTTATGAAAAAGTAAGAATAAATTTTTCTAATTATCACCAGGGACATAACAAAAGTCTCTTTGCTTCTTTCATAAGAGTTTTAGGTAAAAAATAATACACAAGAAAGTTCTGTGCGTGATGCAAATTACTATGCCAACATATCACTTTTTTGTCTTAACACATTAAATCAATCCTAGGTGCAACTACCATAACAAGAGATATGCATGTATGCATACAAACATAATCTATGTATTCAAGGTCCTTCTTTGGATTCATTTTTCTTTGATAATTTTAAATTTGAACAAGAAGTTGTTAAAATTATGGAAACTAAAAAGGTATATTCTACAAGAATATCCTAACATAGTTTGAAGAGAAGGTCAAGGAATGAAAACCATCTAAACTATAGATTCATGACAATATATTGGCAAGACTAAACAACATTGATTATCTGCATCACCGATCCACACAAAGACACTTTATTTAATGTTGCTGCTAAGAACAAAGAGTACCTCAATTTCGTCCTGCCAACTGGACCATAAGAGCTGTGAGCCACCCAGAACCCTTATAATTTGCTTTACTGACTAGCACTGAGGGTGAAGGAAAAGAGGAAAAATAAGTACTGTAGGTATTGTAAATTATTCCAGTAATCTGGATTTGATTCATATTAGTAGATAGAAAAATATCCTTAGAGTAGACTTGCTAGTGCTACAGAGGTCACCCACCTTAGACAGCATCGGTAACACCTGTGGGCCTGTCTCAATTGACCAATTGATGAGCTTAGCTTTGATAGGAAACATGGCTCCTCTTCAACTCCAGGAGATCTTCCCAGTAACCCAACCTGATCAGAATCTCACCTCGATGCAAGCCTCCTTCATTTTTCCCCATTAAATATTGACAGCGTAGGCAATGGGAAGGACTCCTATTTTACACTACCCAGGTAAATTCGCCATCTGCACAGCTGTTGAGTTATCTTCACACCTTGATGTGTGTGAGAATAAACTAAAAAGCTTCTAACAGAAGCAAATTCCAAGTTTTTGCGTAAGAAATTCTAATCAATCCACGTTCCCATGCTCAAACTAGATTTGAGGCTTTCAGATGTCCGGACTCGCCTCTCTTCAGCATTGCCTTCTGGATACCTGCGGCAGGGGTGAAACAAAAACCAGCCTCTGCCTTTGAAGACCTATAATCCAGACCAACTGGAGACCCCTGACTCATTCGTCTGAGCTCCGCTTCTCTTCCTAGCCCAGCTGGCCACCAGGTGACTGACCACAGTCTCCTCACTTCTTGACACTACAACCGTCACCCCAATAAATATTGTGCATCCTCCATTGTCTGGTTTCTGTGGTGTAAACTAAGAGACAGAATAGAAACTAGTTCAGCTATCCACTTGAGAGTCTAAATAAGTACCGCCAAGAAGTAGAAATGATTGAAAGAATCATTTAATCAACTGGTCTCTGTATAGTTGAAATTTTTGGAAGTGGAGCCAATAGTTTTTGACAAAGCAGTAACTAAGCAAGGAAATAACAGAGAGGGCGCCAAGCATCTCACGTGCACTCTGGATGACTTTATCTTTATTTAGCACTTCCCTCAAGTTTCAAACTGAGTGCTTTAAGATTTTATAACCTGAAACAGGAAGAAAGGTTTAACTGTTTCTTCAATCATGGTTCCTTGTTCACTGAGAGGAGCTTTATATCAAAACCTGAACCAGATGTCCGAGAAACTGGTTGTTCACTTTTTCCTTCCTCCCTGAACTAAATCACTAAGTTATGGTGACATTCAGGTAAGTTTGTTGCACAGTTTGCTAAAGTTATGGAAAAGGGCAGATCCAAGAAGTGATACATATGGAAACCTATTCATCTCGGGCATCCCAGGCAAAACATAGGGTACCATTTATGATGTGCACATGCTTTATGAAGTAGCACGGACTCAAATCTGTTCTCTACATAATGCCCCAAATGTCTTTTTTGCTCATATTGCATAGAGCTACTGTTCTTACAGCAGGGAAAATGACAGCCTTGGTCCAAAGTCATGGACCCTTTAACCTATCCTTCTCCCTGGAGAGATCAAATAGCATTCATTTTATGGTAATGGTAATTATGATGAAACTAAAGATAATGTCAAAACTTTATGATTGCAAATGCTGATTGTTTCAACACTTGGAGTAGACGAGATTGTGAAAAATGTTGTACTGAATTTGTGCTCACAAAATTGTTTACCAAGTCATGCAAAAAAAAAACTATGCAAGTAATTATTTAAGGTAATCCAGTGACAGATTTTGACTTGGAAGTTTCCTTTGATGCTGGATTGTCATTTGTAGCACTATTGGGTGAAAACAGAAGGAGAAAGCTAGAGTTTCCCTTATAGGTTTTGGGGTTTGTGGCATTTATTCATAAGTGACAGTATTTTTGAGAGGTTGATCAACAAGTGCAAGTCAAAGTACTAAAACTATAAAACCTTCAGCCATAAAGCAATTCAAATAATAAGAAACTGATTAACCACCAGGAATGTACACGTTGTACAGCCTATTGCCATATAGAAGCTTGGTCTCGAGCCTGACAGTAAAAATGTTTATAACGAGGAAAACTCACTCCTGTAAGGTTATCTTTAACCCAGAAGTCTCATCTCTACAAATTTCTGTGAGTCCATTCCCTGTCTCATGAAGCATAATTATCAGTCTCTGATTTTGACTCTCATCCTTAATCTATTAAATCATTCATGAATACGTTCTACATATGTAAAAAATCACCACTCTTTGCTGCTCTTTTTTCTTTGGGTAAGGTCTAAATTTGCTTCTTTAGATTCTCATGATTTGATCTTTTCACAAACTTCCTTTGAAGTAAAATATATTGGAGCGACATTTGGTTTGAAACTCTTTCTCTCTATCATCCCTGTTTCTTTATAGAATATAGAAGCATGGAATACTTTATTACAAGAGGTCATTTTGCTTAGGTATCAAAAATAATAGAAAATGCAATTGCAGTGAAAGAGGTGAGTTGCCACTGTAATCACAGTGATTATAAATACTATTCCTGGGTTGATATTTTACACAACCTCAGAAAGATAATCCTACTAACACTTCCAGGAAATTGGAAACGTTTTCCTGAGCATTAGATCATTGTCAAAGGCATCAGATCTAAATAACACATACCTATGTTCTGGTGCAGAACCTAGCACGTCTTAAGTTTATTTCCTATGAAGTCTAAATCTCTGTATTTTTTAAAGCTTTTTCAAGTACTGCTCTAAAGCCATTACAAGCAAATTAATGGAGAAATGGACTTCAAAAAATGTACACCATCCTTGAAAATGGGAGGAAGACCCATTGGTCTTTATAACTGCACTACTGAACGCATTACACCAAACGCGAGAGCACTCTGCTTTTCTGGTGTAGCTATCAATATAAGCGGCAAAGGATGCTGATTTAAGGATAGGCCGGAAAGGAATGAACTTCTAGGCATTGGAGACATGCTTTAAACACTCTAGTTTGCCATCTTCCTTCTTCGTTAAGGAATGGACTCTGTGTTCGTCATCACATTCAGAGGAGATGACGGACAGGTCAGATATTTGGTTTATGAGAAGGCGATGTAGTTTGCCAAGAACAATGAGCCTAGTGGGCACCGGTGCACGCAGGGCCTTAGATGGAGAGAGCCCCATGAAGTTGGAGGAATGAGATGCTATCCTAGAGAACTGAGAGGGGTGGAGAGTGTGAGTGAGGAGCAAAGCTCAGAGCGGGAAAGTGTAATGACTTACCTGTAACACTTTGGTCAAATTGTTAAACAGAGCTTGGCCAGCACTCACTTTGTATTTGACGCCTCTCACTGTACCATTTTTGCTTAAAATGTTGACTCGTCTCGTTCCAAAAGCCTTCTCACTGGCTGTCCTGGCTAATACCAGCAAGTCATCCTGATCTTTCTCATGTTCGCTATCTTCCGGTCCAATGTGGCCGTTTTGCTGTCCCTCAGAGTCTCTGAGTCCATCTAGTCCACAGACACTGGCACATTCAGAATCCAGAGAGCCCGGGGGTTGTCCATCTTCATAGACTTCTTTCAGAACTCTGCCACTGTGAGACGAGGCAATCCGAAACCGGACTTTCCGCGGCCTGGCACTTTCTGCCTTTGTCTCTCTTTTTAGCATGGTCACCTCCACCCACATGCACAGTTTACACCATTATGGATCTGCTGTCAGTTCCTCCCTTGGCCACAGCAACAGCAGAGCTGACTTCCAAAGACGGCAGCCCTCCCGTGGCCAGAAGAGTGAAAGAAAAGAGGATGCCCAAGGACATGCGGTGTGCCTTGGCTATCAATAATGCATGTGCATGTGTGCTATGGTTACCATTAAACTAAAACCTGCAAAACGATCCCAGCCCTTAAATATTAAACATGCAGGGTGGGCTCTGACAGAACAAGTGCAAGAAAGTGGCCTGGGATGAGACAGACAGTAAGCATGCGACAAGGACGGAAGGGGCTTGAATGTCAACGCAAATGATGGGTGTCGAAATGATCTTAGCAGAAACAACTCTACAGGTTACTGTCTAGAATGGAGGTCTGAAGTAAAACGTAGAATCAAATGTGTGGGACACAGGTGCCCGCGTCATCCCTAAGTGCTAGTTTCTTCTCCCACTCTCTCCAGGCAATCTTTCAAAGGGACAGCAAGTGTGCTCCACGCCTGCATAAACCTGCAGGGTTAATTCTAGTTAAGTAGCTGACGAGACTGCAATACCATTGCATAGGCAGCTTTTTGGCATGTTCTTGGTAGTACTTTTCTAAGGGCAACCTTTCACACTATGAAAGAAAGAACTTCAGGTTGGTCGGTGGCGTTCCTACTTCTGCTAGGAGGGAGTGTTCTCCTCGACACAGGGAGGGGTTTGGAAAGGAGATGTGGAATGATGAAGGAAGAATGGAAAATCCTCCGAGCCAGCCAGATCAGCAACAGCCATCCAGGCGATGGGCACTGATAGATGCTCCATCCAGTCACTCCTGCATAGAGAACTGCACCTGCCTGGTGTGTTTTCTACCACTCTGGCAAACATCCAAGAAGCTTTTTAGGTTGTAAGATTGTGTTGAAATGTTGCTAGTGAGTGTGGTAAGCTAACTGAATACCTAGAAAAGAGGGGAATCAACTAACCCACAGTGCATTTTATGGTCAATTGTTTATGTTTTAATCTACGATCTTTGTTGATATTGTTTTTCAAAATTAAGAAAATACTCAATAGAAAAAATTGGAGACAAAAGTCTCACCAGACACATTAAAGTTTTTTTTGCGTTTTGCAGTGTGTAACATGGAGGTGGTCCAACGCAAACAAAACGGGACAGCTTGGCTTTTTGCTTTTAAGGACAAGAGTAACCAAGTGCCATCTTTGGCCAATAAGAAGTGAACAAAAGTTATTAACCCCTTATGGTCCAGAGCAGTTAAGACAGAGAGTCTTCTGTCTGCAATTTCAAGAAATCGCCGGGCATATGACCCCTTCCCATACTGGTCTGGTCATGTCCAGGTAGTGTCCAGCGGCAACAGCCACTATGAGTTCTTGAGTCCAGCAGTCCTGCCGTGCCCAAAGCCACTGCTTTGCTGCTGTCCTCTCCGTCCTCCAGCTCCCGTCATCTTTCTTCTCCCTTTTCTGCCAAGGTCCCCGAGCCTTGCAGAGGGCATGGGATAGACGTGCGCTATGTGCCTGAGCACTCCATGGTCACTTATTCTCTGCCCTTTGACCTGCTGTGAGTTTCTACTCTAACTACCACCCACTGCATGCAAAAATATCTGCTCTCATGAGGTCTGAGAACTGTACTATGAACCTGTGAATATAATAGACATGATACCAGTTTGAGATTAAGCTTATATAACATAGAAATAAAAAACAAAATAAAAAATGTGAGACGAGTTACAAAGAATACAAAAGTAGATACAACTTAAAAGGATGTAGGAAAGAATTCTCCTGTGGATCAGGTAAAACTGATGAGACTTTAGGAAGAGAAGGGGTTATGCTGGAGTCTATCAAAATTAGGAGTTTCAAAGTGTGCGAAAAACTAGAAGTTTGTCACTGTACTAATCACGAGCTAGAACCTCAAAAGCTATGAGCCACACAAACCTTCATCCTTTATCATTATCTCCAATACTTACATAACAGACAACTAACGTGGGAATAAAAAGCAATTTTCCAAATTTAAACAAATGCGAATGCCGAGTGTGGAATCTGGGGAGGCCAAGTCCTTAGTGCGTCCTTTCATTACTGAGTTTAGAATGGCCTCAGAGAAAGTGTACAATTTTCAACCTAATACAGACATCTTGTGTTATTTTTATGGCTGGCATGTTTTTAAATACTAACTTTCGTTACCTTGTACCAGTAAATGACACAAATCTAAAAAGAATAGCCACCAGAAACTAGGTTATTACAAATTATATTTCACAATTGCCTTGTTTTCCTTTCATCCAAGAGCATGAAGCTAGAATGATGCCCCGAGACGTTCTAATTCTATTAACCTATCAGCGTTGCCAAGGTAACAGGGCCTGCTGATCCCACTGTCTGAGAAGAAGGTTAGAACTGGCAATGAGAGGCATATCAGAGAGGCAGGAAAAAACAACCCTTTCTTCGTTTAGGGAGCTAAAGGTACTTTTGCTCCTCTGTTAGGATTGCAGTTTTGACCTTACAAATAAATGAGAAGGATTTTTTTTTTAAGAACAGATAAATGAAAGGTACCCAAAAGAGGTCGGTAAGAACAAAGTTTCTCTAAAGAGAAAGCATAATGGATAGAAATTATTGGGAAATTATTCTTTATTGGGAAAGACATATCATGCCAGAAAAAGATGTTGTCCATTCAACAGTCCCAAAGCAACAGTTATACAGCAAAGAGGGTGAGGGCCACAAAGCACCAAGATAGATTTGTGTGACCCATTGGGATCGAAAATAATTTGACACATTCCAAAGCCTTTATACATGTATACTACTATAATTTGTCTTAATTGGTTCAGATCTTCTTTTTTGCATAGGGAATCTCTCCAGAATGATTCTGCCAGTCTTGCTAGAAACAGTACCGGTCACTGACCATTTATGTTGACTACAAGAATGTGAAAATATTCACAAAGTACATTTGAGAAAATGCTCACTTTCAAGATATTGGGAATCTTAAATTCATTACAGAGAAAAGAGATTGTTTGTTAATTAAGAAAAGTCCATTACCATAGGCATTAAACCAGCACATTAGGACATGGGCCCCTATATCTTCAGTGCTTATGTATTTTGCATAAATTAATACTCACAGGAGTCACTACTGGTTTGTAGATAACAGATGCTTCAGTGAGCAGAGAGCAGGGACTATATTATACATTATTCTTCATGGTGAGGGATTAAGAAAGAGAGTCTGGGAAATTTCAGAAATGTTATCATGAAACCTATCTCTTTTCTAAAGTTCAGCTGGTTTGAAGCCCAAAGGCTGGAGGTGTTACAGATGAAGGTGGGCAAACTCGATGAACTGGAAATACACCTTGCTGCTTTAGAAACCAGAAAACAAAATGTGACAAGGATAGGGCCATTTTTACTATCTCTTCACAAAAGCTCCATCTGTGATTTGCAGTTGAGGGAACATCGGAAGCCTGCCCCTCTTGGCACAGATGTTACAGCTTTACAGGGTAGAGATCACAGCTGACATCCAGGCAACTTCACTCAGCACAAGTCAACAAGGAGAATCAGGCCCCATGGGACTAACACAACAGATTTCTGGGTTTTTTTTATGCAAGATTAACTGAATTTCCTTTCATGAAACCATCACTGAGGTTTTGGGGTTGAGAGACCTGAGGTCCTGCTGCTGTAATTTAGGAATCGTATTCTCCCAGACCACGGAAGCCCGCAACATGTAGCTGTTGTTGCATCTATGTGAAAAGCTCCATCTACTATGAAGTCTGTGAAGGACAGACCTTGGGAGCCTAGGACAGAAGAGACATCCTAGCGTGTTTCATCAATTCAAGTGCTCAAATGTTTTGTTTTGTTTTCCATTTCACATCTCTGAGACTATTGCACACCAGGGTCTTGGATCCATCAATGACAATCATGACATAGTTTGTCATTGCTGCCTCAAAACTCACAAGGCATTAACTAGCTCGGGAAAATTTTCCAGAGACAATGCCAAAACGCATTTGTAAAATGTGATACATCGGGACTGGAGGGATGGCTCAGAGGTTAAAAGCACTGACTGCTCTTCCAGAGGTCCCAAATTAATTCCCAGCAACCACGTGGTGGCTCACAACCATCTGTAATGAGGTCTGGCGCCCTCTTCTGGCCTGCAGGCACACATGGAGGCTGAATAGTGTATGAATAATAGTGAATAATAAATAAATCTTTTTTTTTTAAAAAAAAAAAAGTGATACATTGCCACCAAAGCTCTCAAATGCAGGTAAGACTGAGTTCACCATGTGGAAGAAATACACACATCAGTCGCGCTAGCAGAGACACAGTCCAGAGGACCGCGACTGTAGGTGTGTAGGTGGGAACCCAGGGTCATTGCCTTAGACAGCATTACTATTGCTGTGATGAAACACCATGACCAAAGAAACTTGGGAAAGAAAGGATTAATTCGACTTATACTTTTACATCATTATACATCATGAAAGGAAGTCAGAATAAGAACTCAAACAAGCCAGGAACCTGAATACAGGAGCTGAAGCAGAGGCAAGGGAGGAACTGTTGCTTACTGGTTTGCTCATCATGGCTTGCTCAGCCTGCTTTCTTCTAGAACCCAGGACCACCAACCCAGGGACAGCACCACCCACAACAGGCTCGGCCCTCCCCCACCAATCAATTAAGAAAATGTCCTACTGCTAAATCTTAAGGAAACATTTTCTCAATTGAGGGTCTCTCCTTTCAAGTGACTCCAGCTTGTGTCAAGTTGACATAAAACTAGAAGGGACAGTCATCAGATCCACTCATTTCACAGGATTAGACCTCGTCTGTATGGTCAGGAGCAGCACATGAGTGCAACCTATGTGTATAGACATCCAAATGGCTTCCATTTGCTTAACAGGAAATGTTCAAGTGGAAAAACCCTTTCAGATGACAAATCTATGCCACAGTTAAGTTAGCAGCACTTTGATTTTCCTCATTTATTGATTCATACAAAAAGTCTGCATCTTCCATTCTAAACTTTAGATGCTGTTGACTGCTGTCAGCATCTTTAGATTCAGCAAAATGTGGGTAGGTATCACAATGCTTCCCATCATTCAGAGGGACCGACAAGAAAGAACTTGTTGATCAAAAAGGAAATATTTCTAACATTCCATCAGGAACTCATTGTGGTCCAAAGGACCAGCATTGCTATCTCCATGGGAACCACTGTGCTATCTAATAAAGATAGAAGCATCTTTTTTCCTCTAAGAAGCGTCCAGAATTTTCTTCTCTTCTTTCACTTCTTCCACTAACTCTTCCTCCCAGCAAGCTCTTGTTTGATGTCCTGATCACACATGCCCAGGTCCTAACAGATTCTCTCAGCAGATTTTCTCCTGGCTCTTTTTGTGCATTCCCGGGCTTATTTCTTGGACCTCACAGTTAGTTTTTGTGGACCTTGATAGTATTTTTCAGCTCAGAAATTCACTCTGTTCCCTGTTTTGAGCACTAGCTCGTTGTTTTAAAGACTGTGCGATCTCCTGGGATCTATAAATGCATTGCATCAATGTATCCTAGCCTGAATTCTCTCCTAGTAAAGAACTGAATAATTTCTAGTACTTTAAATGACATTCAACCGTCAGTGAGCACAACAGAAGGACTATGGACTTAGAAGTCAACAATCTCTCATCCAAATGCTAGCTGAGTCAAAGTACATGTTTTTTTTTTCAAGTTTTATCTGAATATAGTTTTTGTGGTAGGGTATTCTGTTTTGTTCTAAACATTATCTCTAATCAGAAGAAACTGCCATTCCTACACGTCAAAATAATTAGAGTATAAATAATGTCACAAGATCTACCTAGCAGCATTGTGCCTTTCTTACAAGTGAGCAAGAAAGAGGTTTTAAATACTCAGTAAAGGTATTTCCAATGAACAATATTCTGTAATTTTGATGAATTGCTACTGTCGCTATTTAACACACTGTTTTTGTGCCCACAGCTATTTTATGATAAGAAAGAAGAGGACTTAGGGAGACAGAAAAGGCGTTAACTCCCCGTTATAGTTTAGATATGAAATGCCTCTCCGAAAGGCTCTTTTAGTAGAGATATTCACTCCAGTTAGCAACAATACTAAGAAATTACTAGATACTGAGAACATTAACCTAATCAGTGAATTAATCCATCAGTGTATTCATGGCTGGATTAACTTTTAGGAGATAGGATCAAGTTGGAAGAAATACATCACTAAAGCATCACTAATGGCATGCCCCTCCTCCTCCTCCTCCTCCTCCTCCTCCTCCTCCTCCCCCCTCCCCCCGCCGCCGCTGCCACCGCCGCCCACAGTGTGCAAAGGGCTTCCAACTGGCTGGTGTCGCTTGCTCTCCACCCACGGTCCCATGTAAATGGTCATGGCTCAGACAGGGCAGGCTAGCCAGTGTTCATGGAACTGGTCCTAGAAGTGACATTCCTAGGAGAGGCAAAAGCCATGGTGGTCTCTTTCTGTTTTGTAAACTCGAAAATTCAAAAGACCCTATATAGCAAAGTGGGAGATGGCTCAGTGAGTGAAAATACATGTCATGCAAGCCTGAATATGTGAGTTTGGGTACACAGAACCCACTTAAAAGCCAGGCAGAGTAGCGTGAATCTGCAACCGAAGTACATTTCCTGCAACAGAGATGAAAGGTGGAGACAGGGTTAATCTCCAGAAGCTTGCGAACCAGATAACATGACTTATGGAGGCAAAGTGACTCTATCCAAAACAAGACAGAAAAGTGAAGATCAACCCTCTGGCCCTCTGGCCTCTATACGTGTGCACATGTGCAGTGATTCACATACATTCACACCCACACTCATGAGCAAGCACAGATACACGCTCACCAATGTACACATTACAGCACTTTTTAGTGGAGGGCTTCCTCTTCAACACGTAGCAGGCATAGTAGAGGGTACCTGCCTGGCCCACCATTCTCCTCGGGGCCTGTCTAGCAGCTTGGCTGACTGGCAAGGAGTGGTCCAATCAGATTACTGAGAATTTAGAGCATAGCAATTGGGCTCTTCAAATACAGAGTAAGATGGAAAAAATGGTTGCCTTAATTCTTGGCTCTTCTCAAAACCTGGCGTTCTGACCTGCCTTCTATACCTCTAGATTATTCCACTGTTTACTTAAATTGATTTGAAGCTTCCAGTGTCTTCCAACAACAGCCTCTGCATTGGCAGAGAAAGCTCATCAAAGGGGTTAGTGTGTGTGTGTGTGTGTGTGTGTGTGTGTGTGCAGTTTTTGAAATTGTTTTTATTGAATTGTTTTCTCCACTGAGGTTATTCCTTCTTATTACCAAAGTGGGAACCAAAATCCCAATGCAAAGGTACTGCCTGTCTGAGGCTGCCAAGTATTGTGAGTTGAATTTGGACAAATGAAGCATTTGAATGAAGATATTGATAGTTTAAACTACTTCCTGATTTTCTTGTTCTTATGTGCTGAGTGGCCGTTGCTGATAAATGGGATCTTGCCACCTGAATGCTCCCCCTTCCTATCTCCTGTACTACCGACACTACCTCAGTTTCTCTCCACAAGGCTACCAACTCCACAACATCATCCGTGCCTCCCTGTAAACATCACTGGTGTGACCTTTTCTTCACTGAGTCCCCACTTCAGACGAACTTCTTGTGTGAAAACTGCACTCTGAATTACTAGATCTACGTTGATCTATAAACAGGCTTTGACTTCCATGTTTTAAGTTTTAAAAAAAATAGGTTAAAGAGTTTGAATGGATAAAAGTAGACTAGTGAGTCCACGTAAAACTTTTGAGGGAATAATGATCATTTCTCATACAGCAAAAGAGCTCTTTAATACAGCTCTGTGGTTAGTTTTATCCCCTTCAAATTGGTCCCATGTGAGCCTTCTTCCTCCTCCTCCCCCACCTCCCTCTCTTCATTTACCTCTTTCCTTACACCCATCTCCTCTGTTTGTAACATATTTTGTTCCATATTTCACCCCCTTTGATTTCTGTGCTCTGGCATCTGGTGAGCACATGAGTACACTCCAGCTTTAGACAGTGGTACAGCTTCCTATAGAGATAGCCCATTCATCCTACAGCTTCTAAAGTATAGCTTATGAATACACTACATAAAAGGTGCAGCCTTCTATGGGAAATGGAAAAGGACAAAGCCCCTGATGACCTTGTCTATCTTTGTAAACTCAGCTTTATGATTCATTGTGTAAAGGACTAACATTTTCATATCAACAGAGCACCCATGGCCCTGAGAGCAATCCACTGTTATAAAAGCAGGTGGGGCTGAATAATGTTAATTGTATATTTCAATATTTTATGAATGCGCTTTTACCCATTTCATCCACCAAATCTAGGCTTTAACCCAGTCAGTGAGTCCCAGAATATGGTTATTTAAAAGTCTTTCTTAAACTGTGCCAACTGTATCACAGCCTAAACTCCCTTTTATGTTAATGGTTTTATACTCCCTTTACTCTTCTGAAAGGAAACGCATAGCTATAAATCCCACCCCATAGAGATATTCCATTCATCCTACAGTTTCCTCTCCACAACTCTTAAGCAAAAGGTCAAGTTCTGGAAGCAGACGGTGTTGATGTGTGCTAACAAAACTCACAATGCAGCATCTGACCCAGCCTGAGGAGTGCAACATATGTGTGTGTGTTTCTTTGTGTGTGTGTCTGTGTGTGTGTCTGTCTGTCTGTGTGTGTGTGTGTGTCACATTTATAAGGACATATATCATACTTACTTATGAAAATTTGCTACAGTAAAAGCAATATGTTTGATTTACCTCATAAATATACCCCCATGTTTTACAGAAGTATTACATTACATCAGTTGTGTGTATTTCATAACCTACTCAAAATATGAAAGAGGCTAAAAATCATCCTAACTAAGAGATTCAGGAAAACAGTTTGATACCTATATAACCTACCTTCACACAAAAGCATGATATAATACTTTGGCTCTACAATGAACTCTATGATGAAGAAGAGACAAATTAAAATCATACATATAAACTAGAAGCAATGCATTGTGGGCTGAATTTTGTTTCCCTAAAATTCTTATGTTGAAGCCCTCATCTTCAGTACCTAAGAATTCTCCTGGCACTCCAAGTAAGGACTCTAAGGAGCTAGTTCCACTACAATGGAGTCTTTTTGTATGGGCCTTTAACCAGTGGGGGGGGGCTTTATAAGACTAGATTAGGGTTCAGTAACAGATGCCAGACTCCCTCATGGTCAGAGACAGCCATACCAAGGGACAGTGAGAAAGTGGCCACCTACAAACTAAGGAGAGAAGTATGAGGTGAAATCAACCCTTCCTGAATCTTAAGCTTGGACTTCTAACCTCCAAAACTGAGAAAATAACCCCTAGTCTTGTAAAATACCCAGACTGCAGCATTTTGCTACAGTAGCTCCAGCAACCTGCTGCAATGTACATATGGAGTTCTGGAAGTCCTTGACTTTGACCCAGAAACAGTACTCAAGTGCGCTGTGTACCTGGCTGTCACTACATATGACAAGAAAACAGGTTTGGCTTACAAACGCACACCCACGCAAACAGGTCAAGATGTCAACAAAAACATTACAACATGTGATGCATCAGGATTTGTTAGGGCTGTCCCAGGTATGACAAGACACCTAAACCTCTAGACAAGACTTTCCTAAATGACATCATTCACAGCCACCTACCCCATCATCTAAGCAAAAATATGCCACAGCTTCTGGAATGCCCCCCAGGGGGCAGTGCTTCCCTTCCTGAAAGGCACTTATGCAATTCATCTTCCTTTCTCCTGGATCATGTCAACTTACTCCAGACTGGAAAAGTGGTTCCCGTGAGACCCAGGTCTTTCTGGTGCTTTAGGACTCCCATGTGCTTCTCTTCCCTGAAAATCTGAGGTACAATCAGCATTCCCTCTGGGTGTATCCATGGCTCCTCCCCAAGAATACTGGCTTTACTCACTCTTTCAACAGTACATTGAACACAAAGTATACAGCTTATGTCCTGTCAAAATTCCTTAGGCTCTCCTGCCCTCAAGAAGCCACTAGCATAGAGAGACTAGAGACGAATTAATGAAATAGAATGGAACATAGAAATATAGATGTGGGTCCTGCCTTTCATAAACAAACATACAAGGTCATGGAATTGTGTGTGTGCGCGCATACCCACACACAAATTGTTGAAAGATTATTAGAAGAGTTCTACACCAAACTCACTAAAGTTCTTTATCATGTAGTTCTCTCTATTTTCATGCCTTGGCCTCCCCCCTGTAGACTGTAGATTAGAATACTGAATCTCATGCATGTTGTTCTAAGGAGTTATTAATATTCCATGTATACCATCTAGTTTTCTGTCACCTTCTTTCGAGAAGGGATATGCTGCTGTAACTATGGCGTAGAACACAGACCTAAAGCGTTTTGCCTCCAAAGCTACATCACTATCACTTCCACTGATTATGCATTCTGGCTCTTTGCGAACAGGTGAGAAGAGAAATAAGCCTGCTAATGGTGACACTGCTCAGTAAACAGGATTCATTCTCCAAGCAGAAATTGTTCCTAGAATTCTGCTCTGTTGCTGATGTTGTTTTTCCACACACGATACCACTACTGGAACATACAACTAAGAAGTTGCTTTGCATCCTGGGAAGACAGACAAGTAGCCTAGTTAGAGGATCTCAGTGTTTGGTGTTTTGAAAGCTTAAATGTTTTCTTTTGTCTGTAAACTTCTACTCTTTCAGAAGCCAAGATTCATAATATCCAATTGTGAAACTGTATCTGAAGACAAGAATTTGGCTGTGTATAAATAAATTATTTCGAGTAAGACCTTATTCCATTCTATTCGGACTACTTCCGTTTTGGATGCTTTGTAAATATCAGTGGTAATGACATTCTTTTTATTTACTGTTTACCAAAAAGTGTTCCATATGTTACTTCTTTCAGCCCTTAAAATAAACCTGTGTAATCTAATATATGCCTTCAGTTCGCACGCACATGCCAAAGCTGAGGTCAGAGACATTAAAGGCATTGCTCAAAGTCATCGAAGCAGAGTAAGGATTCAGATGCAAATCTAATTCCTGTAGTCTAGCTTTAAAAGGTTGGGATGTCAGAAATGGAAAAACGAGTTCCTCAATGCTGCTTTCTCTCACATTTCTGGCTGAATGAAACCGCTTGTTCTATTTCTGGAAAATGCAAAGGGCCTCTTATCTTTTGTGCTTCTGTATGTGGTGAACCATGCTCCCTCAGCCCATGCAGGGAAATATTTCACTCCACTGTCTCTTACAAACCTATTGAAAGATCAAAGAGGAGCAAATAAAATTCCTCAGAGTGTAAAAGCAGCCCGGATTTATTTGACATTGGCATTTTTGTACAATTTCTAGGATATTTGTATTCCTTTAAGGGGCTAGAAAGAGCAGTGGGTTGAAACCATAGTGTTGCTGGGACCAGTTGTAGGCATGAGTCACAGGCAAAGCTCAGAGACAGAACAAGAAGGGAGCTTTAGAAATAAAACTCCATTGTTTCCATTCTCAACGAAGAAAATCAAGGAAGCCATATGGATAATTAGGGACACTTTGCAAATTGAAACTGACTTTCAGTGGACACATTTTCCCCTTCCCACTGGTGTGTGGTACCATGACTCACTAGTACCTATGAGATCATGTTTACACTCTTCAAATTAAATCTTAAATTCACATTATTTATTGACACCCTCTATACCCTGCTCAATATATGGCCTGCTAAGGCCATCAGTGTTATTGGGGGTTCTCTTTCCCATTATTCTCCCCTGATAAGAGCCGGGCACCTGCTTCTCCATTATTCTCCCTTCCACCACACACCTGCCGGCCTCTAGAGTGTCTGGCTTGACAAATTTACCCATGCAGTTGCCTTCCCCTCTCTGATTACCATTCAAAGCCTCTGTTTTATTTGGAATGGAAGGACTAAAATAAAACTCGATCAAGATAAAAGAGATGACAGAGTACTCAGAAGGAAGCCATAATTCAGGCTGGCAGAAAGGAACAGGCTAATTAAGAGAGTGAGTGGCTCGGGGAGACATAGAAGAGGATGAGAGCCAGGTACAGAGGCATCAGGGTCAGGAAGCACGTGACTGAGTCAAACACGGTTCTCAAATGAGCACCTGTGTTCTAGCAGGGGCGAAGCCGATAAGGCCCTGCAGCAGAAAGATCAGGCAGGAACTGTTTTCAACACAAGGCTAGGTCTGGGCCAGGATTCCCCGAAGAGATGTAGAAAAAGCTAGGCAATGAGGAGCAGTTTCTGAGACCAAGAAGAATATGTGAAGGTCCAGGGTCAAGACCCAGGAACAGCAGGGATTGGTACAATGAACTTTCACAGAGTGGGCTGAAGATGTTGGTCAGTGCTAAGTTGAGGATTCAAGTGTTGTCTTTGGCTGCCTGATTTGACTAGGCTCATCCATTAGCACTGCACTGTAACCTGTAGCCTCTGAAAATGGTGTAAGTTCAAAACCCAAAGGTGAGCTTAAGAAAACTGATGCTACCAGATCACATGTAGCTTACAGACCAAAGTAACAAGAAATAAAGAAAATTATGATAAAGGAAAACACAACAGTTGAATGAGGATCACAGCATCAATATGGAAGCAGACCTGTGGCCCCATCTGAACCCCCCCAACAGAAATTCTATTTTGTGCTAAATTAAATCAATTTTGAGAAATTTTTATATATTTCTCCATGAAAATAAGATATCAAAATTCAACTAACCCGAGAGAGACAGAGAGAGAGAGAGAGAGAGAGAGAGAGAGAGAGAGAGAGAGAGAAGGAAAGAGAAAGCATAAGCCATGTAGCTAAAATATAAACATATGATCTGATGTTTTAGATTGTTGTTGTTTTTATCTTTCCTGTTTACTGTGTATAAATTTCTTGGAGTCTAATCCATAAAGAATCAGTTAGGAATGACTCTAGTGATTTATGATTTGTATCTTAAAAGTCCGCACCAAAGTCAAGTGTCCCCACCTGGTGAAAATGATAGGAAGAGAGGAGAGAACGGGGTTGGGGAATAGAATAATAGAGGGTATAAATGTGATGAAAAGCATCGTGAATATATGGACCTGTCGATGAAAGGTCTCATGCTGTACAGTTCAAATACACAATAAAACAGGAATTACTGCAGCACTGGTCCGAGATTCTTGAATCTTTAGGAGGTGAGAATAGAGGAAGGAAGTTAAATCACAGGAGGTCCATCTTTGGTACAATGGCTTCTTCTTCTCTCTTCCACCACACATTTTCACCATGATGTTGTTATGGGCCCAGAACTGCAGGGCCAGGTGACCATGGACTGAACCCTCTCATTCTATTGGCTCAAATAAAGCATTTCTACTTCTAAACTGATGCCCTTGGGTATCTTGCTTTGATAATAAGAGCGCTGTGAAGAAAGGACATGTAGTCAAGGGGAATGGTTATGCAATGTTAGTTAAAGTCAACTATAGTGAGGTAAGTCAGAAATAAATCAGTGAGATCCATTCCCTACTTTGGCATAACAAATTTCTTCAAAATCAATTGACTCAAACAACAGGATTTCACTCTTTGTCCAGTGACACTATCCCATAAACACACCAACGTCCATCTTGGGCTTACTCTCTCTCTCTCTCTCTCTCTCTCTCTCTCTCTCTCTCTCTCTCTCTCTCTTCCTCCCTCCCTCTTTCCTTCCCTTCCTCCCTTCTCCCTCTCTTCTTCCCTCCACCCCCACCCCATCTTCTCAAAGAGATATGTCAGGTGGTTTCAGGAATGCCTTGAATGGAATCAAAACCTATAAAGTAGAGCTAGAGGCCACTAGGGTTTAACAAGGGATCCGACAGGTGTGTTTTCCCTTCCTGTGGGAATTCCCATGAGATTCCTAGAGAAATACAAGTTTGTGGCTAGGAAGGAAGAAAGGTCACAAGCAGTTGCTGATTTGGGTAGAAAGGAAGTTGCGTTCTACTGCTGGCAAAGACTGTGACTAGATTGCCTTTACTAGAGTGTCTTTCATTCTCATCACCCAAATTTTCCCTGTCTTTTAGTCGCACCTCATTTCCAGATTAATAGCACAGAGAGTGGAATGGAAACCCTCCCACAGGAGCCAGAGTTGCTGGTCACAGGCAGCACCTGTGTGTAAAGCCTTCAGTCTCTTCAATGAATATCCAGAGAAGCCTGGTTCATGTTCTTACAAGCAAACAAGGAGACCTGAAGGTCAGACTTTCTCCTACAATCATTTGCATGGGTGAACACGGTTTTTCCTCTGGTGATTCACAGGTCCCGAAATTACATCTCTCTCCCTGCACACTAGTCTAGATCTTCCGTCCAAGCCAACTGCCGCACCCAGCACTGAAATCAGCCCAAGCTCACGACTTAGCAGTGAGTCATCCACCAATCCCCCAGTCACAGTGTCTGTTCTTTATGGAGACAGAGTTGGGACCGGGTGTCAAGGAAACAGGGACATGTGTTGAGGCTACATCTTGTCTGAATTCTAGTGACTGTATGTTAGATGGAAAAGATAACAAAAGCGGAAGACAAGATACACTGAAACAGCCAATGTTGTCTCTTTTATACCTTATCACTTTCCACAAAAGATTTAATATGATTTACCACAGAAGACATTCAAAACGACAGCAAAGCACAAAGAGATTTAAAAAAAATCTGAGCTAGACAAAATGTAATCTAGGAGAGTCTTGGGGTAAAGTCAAGCATAGAGTAGAGCCACATTAAAATCCTAAGCATTGCCTATTGTTCTATTCTAATTTTAAAGAGTCCAATACCAACAGTCAGCAAAGGAGTCAGCAAAGGTTCTGAAGCTGAATGAAGCTAGCCACCATCTGCACAGGAACATGAGGGACTTAGTTTAACAAACTATGGCTTCTAAGAAGTTTCAGAAATACTGGGATCATGTAATATCTATAAATTAGGGAATATAAGTGAAGAAAACATAAAATAGTTTGACAAATGTTTTGGATATTGGATATTGTGGTAATGAGTTAATGCATGATTTTGGATCTGGTACTTACTTCTTAAAAAAAATAATTACCCACCACCACCACATAATCTGAAACCTTTCTTAAATTTCAGCTTTATTTTTTCTTGAGGCAGGATTTTTCTCAGTTTTTACTTGTTTATATGTGTGCGTGTACATGTGCATGTGTCTGTGTGTATCTGTGCATGTGCACACATGACGTGTGTGTGGATGCCAGAGATCAGTCTCTAGTGTCTTCCTCTATTCCACTACACTCCTCTTGAGGACAAGTCTCTCACTGATCTGGAGTTCATCAACTGACCAAGCTACTTGGGTAGCAAGCACTGAGCATCTTCCTGTGTCTGCCCCCACAGTACTAGAGTTACAGACACAATCCCTCACACAGAGCTTTTACCTGGGTGCTGGTTGCAAATTCAGATCCTCATGTTGCTGCTTGAGTGACACGTACTTTACCAACTGAACCGTCTCCCCAACCCAACTCCTATGTTTCAGGGTTAAAGATATCATGGCATTGTGTTACACAATCAGCAAGAAGCTTATTTAAGTCATTCTTCTCTCCCAACTTGACCAAAGGCTCCCACACAAGGCCCATGTTAAAACCAAAAAATAAAATCAGTGATAATAATTATATATAAATCTAAGTTGTTATTCTGATATCTCCTATAAGTTCCTTCTCAGTGAAGAGTTAATAATTCTTTTACACATGTCAGTCAAAGGAATAGACTCTGTCCTAGTCCTATTTCCTTCATCTCCTTCAAATTTTGATTTGTGGACCAATATTTGCTCACTGTAAGGTCTTATATGATTGGTCAATCTGACTGGCTCTAGAATTGTCCATGATACAAATGCCTGGGGGTAAAGGGGGATTATGCTAATTCAGGGAAGAAAACCCTATGAATTGAGTTCTAGAGTACGTGAGAAGAAAAAAGAGATCTGGGCATAGCATTTACATCTGTCTGCTTCTTGACTTCACTCACAGTGTGACCAGCTACCTCCTCCTCTGCCTGCTGTGTCAACCCTGCCATCATGAGTGTATCCTGTCAAACTGTAACCCGAAGTAGTGCCTTCCCTCCTTAAACTGTTGCCATCAGATACTTGGTCAGTGCCACAAGGGAGGTAACCAAGAAACCCATACACTCCGGATTTTGCTTCCTTAGTCTTCCAAAAGCCTACTAGAAGTTGGGGCTAGCTTTTGATCCCCTCCTTCAGTAGGGCTGGTCCTCATTCATGATCCTGCAAGATCATCAGTTTCTTAGAAAAGCCAGTTCAAGGGCAGGGCAGACCAGTTATTGCTAGGGAGGCAGTCCAATCAGATTCTTCAACTTTAGTTCTGTAAGAAACATATTTGGAATGCTCAGGTTATTTTAAAAGATAATGCTACAGTTTAGATACTAGGTTTACCTCCCCAAGACTTATGTGTTGAACATTTGGTCCCCAGTGCAAATTTCAGAGTGGATTGGGGGAGTGGGGGAGTGACTAAACTTTGAGGGCATTGACCGAATCCACAGATGGAATTATAATTGAGTAGACCTTTGTGAGGTGGGGGAAGGGGCATTGGGAAAGATGAGGCCCAGCTGAAGGTGGTGGGTCAGAGCAATAAAAAGCTAACACAAAGGTTAAGTGTTCCTTGTAAACCAGATTCTCTGGTTTGAAAAACTGGAGAAGCACCTGAGCAAAGCTGAGCCAAGGCTTTGCTGCTGGGAGGAAAACAACAAGCCCACTTAGTTGCTCCTCTTGTGACATTTTGACATATGAAATGCCTTTAGCGCCTGAGCTACGGCTACAGCTTTAATTTGTTCATGTTGTGCTCATCTTGCAATTCCCTGTAATGTCGCAAACACCGAGCTAAAAGGCTGCTGGAGCAGCCAGCCACACATTAGAGTCTCTGACTTGTTTCCATTCCACCGCGGCTCTCCGAGCAGCCGCTGAGCTAATCCAATTTTCAGGCCCATTAATCTGGAACTTCAAATCAAAAGAGACCACGCATCTCCCTGATGGGTTTTTAAAGCTGTAACAACTGTAGTAGAAGCATCTTTTCAAAGTTCCATCTCTGCCTGCAGATCAGCGAGTGCACCATTTCCCAGTGCCCCTGATCCACATATGGAAGGCCCCTTAAAAAAAGAGGAGGTGGAGGGGTTGAATTTACTTCCCCAGCTTGCCATTAAGATCAACACAATCCAGCCTTTCAATAATGTAGACCGGAAAATGTGTGTTGCCAGAATCTCCAGGTGCCCCACTGAGTTCTTCTGGTGGTGTGCTGAGTCACTTTCCTATACCCCTCTATTAGCATGCCATTCAGTAAGATGTTTGATTTCAAAGAAAGCAAAAACAAAATGCCCAGTTAGTTATCTCAGGTCCAGATGAACACGATTGAAGTGTACCCCACCGCCAAACTCATCACCTAGAAACTTAATCCCCATACAGCATTGCTGAAAAGTGGTGGAGGCTTTAAGATGAGGGGCCTAGCAGGTGGTGGTTAGGTTATGAACACCCTTGGGAAGGGAGAGACACTGGCATCACAGAGTGGATTAGATCCTCAAGAGTGGACTAGTTCCTGTGAGTAGTGGTTATGAAATAGCAAGTACAGCCTAGGCCTCTGACTCTTGCTTCCTGCTTTGCCCCTGAGCTGCATCACCTGGACCATGGTTACGTGAGATAACCACCATGTAGTGCCATCTCCCAAGATGTAAGGCAGCCAGGGAATGACCAGTATTACAAGCCAAATAAGCCTCTTCCTTGGACAAGACTTCATGCAGGATTATTAGCATAAAGCAGACAAGATGTAATCACTATCACAAGGTTTATCAGCATTACTTGAATAATAATCACTGAAGAATTGTTTAAAGTTACTAGGACGTGGATTCCAACCCAGGCAAAGAGAACCAAGATGTTCTAGGGTTAGAACACAAACATGGCATTTTTTTTTCTAATCACTTCCTGATTGAACCAAGTTTGTTCTTTGATATGCATAGGGAAGACTAAACATTTAAAAGGTTGCATCTCCCATTTATAGAATTTCAAGCAACAAAAAGCAAGGGAAGTATTTTGGAGATCTAGTCGAAGGGGGTTTTCCTAGAATTCTTAAAATTCCTTAAATACCCAATTTACTTTTCTCTATTTAGGTGGAGCTCTGAAAACGTTTCACTTATGCCAATCAAATCAAACCTAAGTTAAGGGGCAAGGTCTCATATCAGCTTGACTCTGAATATCTGTAGAAAAAGAAAAGCTGCTTCCACATTTCAGCTATAGATTCCATCAACCACACATTACATATGTCACTAGTGACAACAGATGTCATTGTGGGACAGATTTTTTTATTTTTCTGTCAGTGTGGTTTATTAACAAGCACTGTGTAAGCATTCACTGTAGATAACATGTACTTGGAAACTTTAGGGGGTTAAGGAATAATCGCAATCCTCTTTGTCTATAGCATCCCACGAGTGTGCTGTAAATCTCTCCTAAAGGATGCCTACTTTCAAAGACTTACTATGGCATGGGATTCTGACAGAATCAGAGGTCACATGATGTTCTAATCTCTCCTTTCTAGTTTGCCTATAAATCCCCATTTCCTCTACGAGTCAATATAAGAGTCATAGACTTGATTTGGAAAAGATAACACATTTTATGATTGGTGGTACCTACCTTAAAACGTTGTCCACTAAATCACCTAGAACAAGTCTCCTCAAGCTTTAGGACTCAGAACAGAAAAGTTATACCAAGAAGATAAAACAAGAAACCTTGAACCTTGGGAAGGTGATTGATACAGTGAGGAATTGGGGGCAGGGCAGTAGATACTGCAAACTGGTAATAACAGACACATTCATTGGAAATGCGTAGAAGGGTCTTGGTCATTATGTGGGACTTGTTGAGAAAACATATTCTTGACAGTCTGTGGGTACAGCGTCCCTGCCATGTCAGGAAGACACTGTCTAGCAGCAGGGCTACAGGTACTCTGGTCTGGTACTTTGGTTCTTAAACCTTTCTGAAGGGATAGAAAAGGCATAAGCATTGTACTCATGCATGAAACTCTCAAAGCATTTTAATTAGATTTTAAAAAGAGTAACTGGCATAGCACTTTAGAATTTGTGAAATTCTCACACACTATGCTTTTAGTTTACTGTCTTAAAATAAACAGGTATGACAGACACACTTTCCCTCTTAGATGCCAAAGTATAAACCATAACTTCCTCCCAATCTCACCATCTGTAAATGGGGAAAGTGGGCAAAATATAGGGGAAACTCAGCCCACTGCCCCCTTTACACCTGTATTTTCTTGTATAATTGATGGAGGTGGGTCTTGTAATAATAAAGAAACTGCCTCGGCCCTCATAGGACAGAAAATTAGGTAGGCGGAGTAGACAGAAGAGAATGCTGGGAAAAAGAAGCTGAGTTGGTGAGTCGCCATGATGCTCCCACTCCAGACAGACGCAGGTTAAGATCCTCCCTGGTAAGCCAGCTCATGGGCTACACAGAATATTAGAAATGGGTTAGAACAATATGTAAGAGCTAGCCAATAAGAAGCTGGAACTAGCCGGACCAGGCAGTGTTTGAAAGAATACAGTTTCCGTGTAATTATTTCGGGCATAAGCTAGCCATGCGGGCGGCCGGGTGCCGGGGACGCA
>NW_026067949.1:24842860-24853788 GCF_014885135.2 Alexandromys fortis | reverse complement strand
AGTCGCCATGATTCTCCCACTCCAGACAGACGCAGGTTAAGATCCTCCCTGGTAAGCCAGCTCATGGGCTACACAGAATATTAGAAATGGGTTAGAACAATATGTAAGAGCTAGCCAATAAGAAGCTGGAACTAGCCGGGCCAGGCAGTGTTTGAAAGAATACAGTTTCCGTGTAATTATTTCGGCATAAGCTAGCCATGCGGGCGGCCGGGTGCCGGGGACGCATCCTCGCCGCTCCTAATTCAACATATAATAGCACCTCCCTATTTATATTTTTAGCAATATGTTTTTTATTTATTTGAGAATTCCATACAATGTATTCTGAACAAATTCACCTCCCTCTTCAACTCTTCTCATTAACATTTCTACTTTCCTGTCCTCTCCCATCAAACTTTGATATTTCTTCTTCTTCTTCTTCTTCTTCTTCTTCTTCTTCTTCTTCTTCTTCTTCTTCTTCTTCTTCTTCTTCTTCTTCTTCTTCTTCCTCATCTTTGGATTGGGGCCTATGTATGGTCAGCCTATCAGGGGTTATATTATTAAAGAACAATGACTCTCCCTCTCATAGTAGCTACAAAATGCCAATAGATCCTCAGTTAGTGTGAAATTTCATATCTACCTTTCTCCCCATCTATGCTGAGATTTTTGTCTGGATGGCACTTGCTCAGATCTCATGCATGGTTTCATTATCTCTATAAATTCATATGTGCATCTGCCCTTCTGTATCTAGAAAGGTAAAAGGAATACATTCTTTAGATGTTTGTCTGCTTGCTAGCCTGGTCCTCGCCTGAAGATCTCTCTCCCTCCACTCTAAACTAGAATTTTTCCCTGGCTTGCTCTTGTGTAGGTAGGCAATGCTTCTGTGATTCATGCATACAACAGCATTATGTCCACAGAACAGCAGCTAACATCCTATTACCTTATTCCGACCTCCCTTTTCCAAAATGTTCTCTTCGCCTTGGGATGACAGGGATAATATAGCCCTCATCCATGGCTGTACACTCAATTTGAATAATTAAGAGTCTCTACCTTACTCACAGAAAAAATAAAAACCTTCTTGACTCAAGATTAAAAACAGCTCAGATCTCTAGATATAAGCATAAATATTTAGAAGACAGTTTGACAACATGAGCATTCAGCAAAACAACTTAATTAGATTCTACTCCAAAGCCTCTGCCTTTTGACTCTGTTTACAGTACCAAGAATGATATTCTGTCCCATGGAGAAGGCTTCAGACCCAATCAAGAGAGTAGCTACTTAAGTCTGTAAACAGTCTTGCCCCTATTGCCCCATTGGGCATATCTTGTGTTAAACAGAGATATTGCAGCATGCAAAGTCCCTACTGGTTAAGACCATTAATACCTTTTATCCTCTAGCAGCCCATACAACATCTTCAAACACTATGAAAGCTAACCAACAATGAGAGAGTTAACTTGTCCATTCATGGTTTTTTTTTTTTAGTACTGTTACCAAAGTGTGTGATCTCTTTAGCAATGGGGTCTTACCATCCAGTCGTGGTAGGTAACTAAAAACAATAGCAATCACCTGTTTAAGTGCTTCTGGGACCCCACTGAACCATAATTCATAAGAAGATATCTCATCCCTGGCACTGAGATTTTCATTTAATAACCATGTCATCTGGACACATTATTCTCCCATGTAGAGTACGTCTAATTCCAACTTCTTTTTAAAATAAAAATTTATAGTTTTAATTAGCATATCAACTAATGGGGTTTCATATGGCTCCTTCATGTAATCTTAGTTATGGTTAACTTAACCTTCATTTCCCCCCACACCTTTGCTGCCATTGCCACTTTATTTACAAGTATTTCTCCCTGTTCTTGATTTCAAATGCATTCTATTGCTCCCTCTTATTGTATTTCCCTTGCATTGCAAGATTATAAGTTGATAGTCTTATTAGGCAAACAAATGTATATTGTAATATGATATCTAGAATTGTAGTTCAGCAGAGTGGTTTATGATGGCAATACGGCTTATGCTTCAGACTTAAAAGACATGACAATGCAGATCATTAATGGAGCAAGTGGAGACAGGGTGAGAAGTGGTTCAAAAATATGAGATCTCCAGAGTTCTGATACTGCTGTGTTCATTAGAGGAAGAGAAATTTGCAAATAAAAAATTAACAAGGAACTATTTGCATAAGATGAAAATCAGGAGCCATAGCTAGAAGTCAATTTGAAAAACTGTTTCAAAGAGGAATGAGCATCCATGCCCAAAACACTGCTGACGTGCCAGTATCTGACCACTGAAATTACTGATGAGTGGACGTTTTTATCACAGAGAGCATGAGGCCAAAGCCTAATTGGGGTGAGTTACAAAGACAGAGAGATGTGTTTGGAGTTTGCTTAGAGAAAAAATTACTTCCGAAGAGGGAAAACACTTTCATGGAGGGAGCAAGCAGCCAGAGGAGAGATGGGTCAAAGCAAGCTCTTTCCTTACATGGAAGTATGTAAGGCAACTGATTTCAATTCGTAGCAGAAGTACAGGTCTTAACCCGAAGAGTTTAATCACACGGATGTGAGGGAAAGCGTGATGTCAGGTGTGTGCGCTCATCCTCAGAGTTTGCAGTAGCCCTTGGCTGCTCCTATCTACTTCAACACTGAAATTAAACTTTCAGCCTCAGTTAGGCTTTGCACTGTGGTGATAAAACACACTTCTCCCAGCCTGGGGAGAAGACAATTGATTTCTTCTCAAAGTTTCACATCACAGTCCATCACTGAGGGAAGTCAGGACTGGAACTTCAGTAGGAATCTGGAAATAGGAGCAAAACCTAGGCCATGGAGGAAGGATGCTAATTGGCTTGCTTTCCATGGCTCACTCACACTGCTTATGCCATTCAAAGCCCAGGGGTAGTGTCATCCACAATGGCCTGGATCCTCCCGTGTGAATCACTAATTTAGAAAATGTCCCATAAGCTTGCCTCAGCTGGAGTTCCCTCTTCTCTGATAACTCTAGTTTGTATTAAGTTCGCAAAAAAATAAATAAATAAATAAAAGCCAACCAGGAAAATTGGGAGAAGGATGGGTGAATTAGCAAAGCAAAGCAATGAATAGTAAAATTATTCTACATGTTGTATAAAAATACCATAGACCTGAGTGGGATAAATAATAGGTTTATTTCCCACAGTTCTGGAATCCAGGGAGCAGAAGTACAACCTGCCTGTAGATCCAGGCTCTGCTTTGGCTTGAAGATAGTAACTGTTTCTGTCATCACATTACCAATATAAAGGAAGAAGGAAACAGGGAGAAGGAAAAAGAGAGGCAGAGACGGAGGAGGGGGGTGAGGCAGGGTGGTGATATCTCCCACTTTCTTTTAAGAATACTAATCCAGTTTATGAGGTCTCCACTTCACTTTCTGAAAGTTCTCCCTCCAAACAGTACGCCTTTGAGAGTGGGGATCCCAGGCATGGGTCTGGTGAGGACACATTCATTGCATAGCAATCAACTGTTTCATCACGACACTATGTGCAGAGGTGCTGTAATGCTCTTTAGAGATCTCACAGCACAGGAGATTGCTGCTTCCTGTAGCCTGTGACTGCCTTAGGCAGATGCTCCCACGAGTCTAAGCAGATAGAATACAGCAGAGGAGACATTCGTCACGGTGGGAAAGCTAGCATATGCTCATGATACGTTTCCAAGAGCGACTGAGCTGGTTTGGAAAGGTCTATCTTACTCATGTCGTATCACCAAACATTATGAGGTATCCTAAACAAGACTTGTTTAGAGACTGCTGTGGACAGGTAGGTGGACAAAGACATTGCATTGTATTTAAATACACATGCTTTGGAAGGCAAGAAGTTACTAACTGTCCTCTGGGTTTTCCTGAAACTGTTCAAAACACTGAACATGTATGTCTCTGTGGCCCAAGTGTGTACGTGTGAATGTGTGTGTGCATGCCTGAGTCTGCATGTTTGCATCTGTACTTGAGACAATTCATGCTGGAGATGCTGGAGGTAAGGGTAGGGGCTGATAAAGACAGACGTACTCATACACCTTGTTCAGAAATGGCTCAATATTGGTAGAACTCTGGCTAGAGGAGTGACCTGGAAGCAGAGCAAGAACATAAAAGTGCCCAAACTGCATAAGAATGGGAAAAAACACTGAAGAAGTTGGGAGGAGGACAGTAATGAGGCAGTGATTGGTAACTAGGCAGTAGAACACCCTGCAGACCAATGCTGGAATCCTGCACCAGACACATCACAGCACATGAGCATTTGAGCAAATGACCAAATAGAGTCAAACTCTAGTTTCTCCATACACAAAGCAGAGAAGATAACATCATGATGAAATATTATAAAGCTCATACAGACTTCGTAAAGTGCCTAAGAATAAATCTGGAATTTCCTAGGTAATTACCAAATGCTATTTATGATTACTCCCATCTTTTCAGTCTCTTTGGATGAACTATGGGTTCCATGACTAGAAAACAACACTATGTATCAAATTTCCAATTAGATTAAAGGCATGCAATGTAGGTCGTGACATGTATTAAAAGCTCCAGAGCTATTCTGAGATGGAATGAATGAATGAGACAGAAGTTGGCAATGGCAAACAGCAATGAGGTTAGGGGAGGTTGTGGCAGCATCCATAAGCGGGTGATAACCAGAGTTTTAGAAGGATCTCTGGCTTTAAGTATCAGCTAAGCCTCTCCCTGTCTGCAAGCTGCAGTGGGAATCATAACCCTCCTTGCCCAGTGGGTTACTAGAATGGATGAGTGAGTAAATAATTGGATGGCCAGTACACACATGCCAGCATCCACTATTACATTGGAAAACACTGATGGCAACCTAGGTTAATGAATGCATTCCGATCCATCGGGTTTCTTTACTCGCTGTGAGCACAGTGTGTTTGTTTGTGCAGCATGCATCCAGTAAGAACAAGAATTTGATGAGCTGGTTAGCTTTCATGTGCATTTTGTAGACTTCCAATTTTGCCCGTTTTTCTGCTTTAAATTTTGTCTCTAGGCTCACATTAATTCTACTGATTGTTTTAAAGTCTCAACTAATATTCTTTGACTTTGTGAAGATGCTTAGCACTTCAGCATGTTGGGAATAAAGCTGCAGAGTGCAATTAACAAAGGGTACTATTTTCATCCAAATATAAACGACTCACACTCTATTCCACGTCTCCCGGCACTTGACATGTATGTTTATTTGATTTAATTTTATTTTCATTCTCTGCAATGGCTTGTCTCTAATAATTATATACTAAGTGCATCTCATCCCTGCAAACCATTAGCCAGTTATAGAATTTTTCTATTTTTCCTACAAAATGTCAAATTCATTATTGATTCTGTAATTCAAAGAAATGGTTGCACAGTCCTATGAACTCTATGATAAAATATATTTATTGTATTTCTTATTGCACCAAAACTTGACTTTTCTGTAATCTTTCTTTTAAATTACAAAGGCAGTATGAGCTCTTGTCTTCACAGTGATTGCTGAAACAAAAAGAGTAATTCTCAGGGAGCTGAGTGTTGTATTTCTTAGATGCACGCTATAGACTTTTAGAGCTTCATTCAAAAGCTGACTCTGATTCAATCAATGCTCAGTCTCTTTTGTTTCCTCAATAAACAGAAAATATTGCAGTACTCTCTTAAAGGAATGGTGCAAAGATTTTTTAAGCAGTAAAATCCTTGAAATAAGCCCTTGAGCAAAACATTTTCAAAAGAAAAATACAAATGGCAAAAAAAAACGAAAAAATAACCTTAATAGCAAATACATAATTATGAATCTGGCATCTGCCTAAGACTTTCCACTTAATTAACTGGGAAAAAAATCAGACCAAGTCAACTCAACTTCCCAGGAGCAAACTGCAATTCAGCTCACTAGCAAGGATCTTAACCAAGCAGAAATGTCAGCTGAGTCCTCAATGAGGACCCTGTGCTGGGACAATCCAAATAAAGTCAATGCTCCACCTAATCCATTCACATGTTTTTTATTTCATGTTCTTTCTGGAAGAGGATGCCTTGCATGCCCCCTCAGCAGACTCCAGACCACCTACCCAAATCACAATCGCTCCTCAAATGTACACCTGGAGGTTTTAATGCACCTTATTTGCCTTTAAACACTACATGCAATGACTATTCTAAGTGACTTGTACTGTTGAAATAAGAGCGGCGGCGGGGCTGCGTCCCCAACACCCCGGCCGCTTGGCTAGCTCACACAAACTGTATTCATTTAAAGAACTGCTTGGCCCATGAACTCTAGCCCTTACAGGCTAATTCTCGCACCTGGACTAGCCCATTCCTAATAATGCGTGTAAGCACCCCAAGGTGCGCTTACCGGGAAGATTCTAGCCTACATCCATCTTCATCGTGTGTGCCTCAGAGAGCAGAGCTATTGCGTCTACCCGGGAGAGCTGAGCATGGCGTCTGTGATCCGGAGAGCAGAGTCTCTCCGGGAGCAGAGCAGAGTCTGACCTCACTTCCTCTTCCGCCCAGAATTCTATTCTGTTTACTCCTCCCATCTATGTTCCAAGCCATGAGGCCAAGCAGCTGGTTTATTATAACTTAACAAATGAAATCAACAGATTGATATATGACACTCCCACATTATTGTACATACTAACTCATTTTGTTCTCATAACTATCCTATAATTATGGATCCAATCACAACTAAACTAGGGCCCATACTTAAGTTGTAAACTGTATGAACAGAAGAAATAAAAATAAAGGATTATGAAATACTACATTTTACTTTCAAGTTGATCAAAAAATTTTGTTTGTGACATGTATTAATAAAGGAGCCTTCAAAATAATACAAACTCTTGCCACTCCTCTTGGTTGTCAACCAGAAATAGATGATAACAAACTACTGCTGATGATACCACAACCCTAGGTTTTAAGATACAGAAGAATCAAGTTGGAGATGAGTTGGAAGCTGGGAGTTCCATTCATGGTGACTAGCTTTCATAAAGCCAAATGGTACTATGTAGGTACTCTGGGGAATAAAGGGCATCGGTAGTCTTATCTATCTGTAAAGCTTATGACCTACAATGCCAACCCATCAGACAAGGTGTGCCCACTTGTGGAATAATAGCACAATTACAGAGGTAACCAATTGTCCTCTGATAATATCTGAAGCCTACTCTACAGGAAGGAACTCATGCCTGGTGCTGTAAACCAGTCAAAACCCTATGATTTAGTGTGCAGAAATGGCTCAATTAAAAGCCTGTACTATGCTTGTAGAAGATAAGAATTCAGTTCCCAGCACCCAGATCAAGCTAAATGCAGCTCTGGGGAAACTGAGGTTCTAGATTTCATTGGTACCTGCATTCATGTGTAAATTCTCACACACAGGCATACACATATATGCAAAATTAAAATACTTTTTAATGCCATTAAAATTTTTAACGTGTCTAGGGATATCATAGGGCCAGGAATTAATTTATTACTGTTGTTTAGCTAAATTGACATGGCATTAAATTACCTTCTAAACATCTATGTGTATACCCATTGTCAAAAGCTGCTCTCAGTCTTAGTATAACGTCTTGTTATTGAAATGAACAATAGTGGATGCAGGGACTTTAAGATGCTCAAGTTGTTGAAAATAAGGGTAGTTGAGTGGTCAGCCCAAAATGGAACGTTTATACCACCCACTTCTAATGCTCAGGGAATATCATGCAAGACAGGGTGGAAAGAATATAGGAGTTAGGAGATTGGCTGCTAGATACTAACTTCTGAGCACAACACAGCCATGGTAACCAGGAACTCACCACAAATTGAGAAAATGTCATCATAAAATTGTGGAGAGGCAGAAAGAAAAACCCACCACAAATGCACTGAGCCAGTCAACAGTTAACCGAGGATACTGAAGAGACTCTTGCAACCCTACTTCTCCTTGCTGAACTGTTAAGTAATGATTCATCATTGTGAGATGTTTACCCACTCGTGAGGGCACCAGATTTCACCTGATAGTTCCGGACCCATGCTTACTTAGATGTCCCTTGTTAAAATCAATGGGCCACAAAACATGCCAAAGGGACCTGTAAGGAGATTGATTATAGGGTGGCAGGGGCAGGAGGAACATGGTAGTGGTTTGGAAGGAAGATTAATCAGAATGCATTGTACAAATATACAAAATTGTCAGGAAACCCCACAAATTGAATAAATAAAAAATATGAAACAAGCTGCTCTACAAAGTGATATGAGTGAAAATTAGCACATCCTATCTGCAAATAAATAAAAAAATCACAGTAACGAAATGCTTTTTAGCTATTAAATCATTCTAGAACTATTTCTTTAATAAATTTCTTAAAGAGGAATGGCTACCCTGTAGTGCCTCTGGGATTACAGTCAGTCTGATATGTGGGAGCCCTCTAACAGCTGTCTGGTGAGTTCACCTACTTCTCTGTGTCTGAACCTCCTCATAATGAAACGTGGCAGAAATAACTTTGGAGGAGGTTAGACAATCAGGCACATCAGACAAAGCCAACTTTCCGATTCCCCATTGACCATTTCCCCTTGAAAACAATGTCATCATAAAATTGTGGACAGGCAGAAAGGAAAACATTCCTCAATATGGGGCTCAGGTCGCCATTTTGATTTGTACAGCAAGCTCAAAAAGAGAAATAAAAGTTATTGCAATAACCAAAATTACAGATGGACTGGGTCTGAATAAGCATGGGATAAAATCAGACTCGCTGAACATAGCGGACAATGAGGACTGCTTAGAAGTCAAGAACAATGGCACTGGGTTTTGATCCTACTGCACGTATTGGCTTTGTGGGAGCCTAGGCAGTTTGGATGCTCACCTTACTAGACCTGGATGGAGGTGGGTGGTCCTTGGACTTCCCACGGGGCAGGGAACCCTGATTGCTCTTTGGGTTGATGAGGAAGGGGGACTTGATTGGAGGGAGGGAAATGGGAGGCGGTGGTGGGAGGAGGCAGAAATCTTTAATAAATAAATTAATTAATTAAAAAAAACAAAATTAGTAATATATTGGTAAAGAAAAATGATCCATGTGTTAGTAAGCATAAACTTAGCATATTTATGTGTTTAAATATTTAATAAAGAAGGGTAAAATAAGAAAGTAGTTGTGGGTGAATGGCAATGTTGTTTATTAAATAACCACTTCGTAGCTCGTAATTCAGGACACATCCTGGGATTTTAGTGCCTTCCCATAGCACAGTTAATCACTTGGATTTAAGAGTATTGTTTCAGCTCTTATCACAGGGACTGGTAGCCCTTGGCAAAGGCGTTTCAATTTCATCTCAGTCCCCTGTGTTTCACAATACGCTCACACCATTCTGTAAATATCAGGGCTTAGTATGAAAAGGCAGGATGCAAATCTTGAAGGGTGCAGACACTTAGGAAATATATCTAGGCTGCCAGAAAAAGAAAAAAAAAAGAATTTGTTGGCAACACATACAGGAAATCCATTTTGCAATCTCTCTGGGTTTTATCAAGTTTCTGTTTGCTAGGCAAACACTGATGAAGCAGGAACCTAAGAGGTGACTGGAGCTTGTTTGCTAAGCGATTATTCAGTGTTCTCTGGCTGATATGTGGCATTAGCTGCAGTTAATAGACACAGTACTCCAACCTAGGACACATGCCTATTTTATCTAATGTGATGAAATATAAATTTATAACCTCACTTGTTTGATGTGCCAATCGATCCAACACTAGATAAATAGCTAGCTGAGAAATTGGTGCCTGCTGTCATTAGCAAAGTTTAAAGAACAGGGAGGAAAGAGCAGGTGTGTGAAAAAAGCAAGGTGCCTATTTGTCCTCTCCTCTTACAGCACTAGCAACACAGACGATATCCACGATCTAAAAGATGGTGGGTTTTACCTATGCACCAAAAAGAAGCCTCCTAATTCTGCTGTAGGTTCAGTATGGATGTCCTCTAGTTCAGTTCTGATACTGTTACCTGGGTGGCCCTAGATTCCACAGGGTGGAGATTCAATTTCCATGACTATGCTTATCACTGTCGAGGCCAGTTGCAAACCCTGACTTGTTTTAGCTGGACTTGGATCCCCCTTATATAAGCCAGAGGTCTCTAGCATCCCGTCCTTGGATTTGATCAATTTGATTGAGTCAGGCATTGAATTTAAGGAAACACATATTTGTCCACTGGCCTATTATGGACTGGTCTATCATCAACTATCCTACAGAACATAGAAAACAGATACACAGGGTGAGGAGTGGGGGAGGTGATACAGAGCTCTTATACCCTCTCCAAGTAAACCCCACTGTAGGAATTCCCATGTGCTCATCTTTCCCCAAGCTCCCTGAATTTAGTCATTTAGGGTTTTAATGGGAGCTTCACTTCATATATATAATTGCAACAGGGTAAGGAAATTCAGGATGGTCTATTCCGATTTTTCAACATTCCTTCCTGAATATAAAGCAGGACTACTATGGAATAAGGAGAGCAGGTCACAGAATTTCCTTATGGCCCACAGATGGCAGGGTATGCTTGTACCGCTTCTCTGACTCACCTTGATGAAGTAAAATCCTAGCTTTGATGCCCTGCCTCAGAGATAGAGTCATGAGTCATAATTGTTGAAATAAGAGCGGCGGCGGGGCTGCGTCCCCAACACCCCGGCCGGCCGCTTGGCTAGCTCATGCCCGAAATAACAACACACAAACTGATTCATTTAAGAACTGCTTGGCCCATGAACTCTAGCCCTTACAGGCTAATTCTCGCACCTGGACTAGCCCATTTCTAATGATGTATGTAAGCACCCCAAGGTGCGCTTACCGGGAAGATTCTAGCCTCCGTCCATCATGGTGTCTCTGCTCCAGAGAGCAGAGTTGTTTGGTCTGTCCGGGAGCAGAGCAGAGTCTGACTTCACTTCCTCTTCCGCCCGGAATTCTATTCTGTTTATTCTGCCCACCTATCTTTTAACCTATCAGGGCCAGCAGTTTCTTTATTGCTCAGCCAATGAAATCAACAGATTGATAT
>NW_026067949.1:24828196-24840713 GCF_014885135.2 Alexandromys fortis | reverse complement strand
TGTTTTGTGGCAGGACCTCTTAATGAGCTGCAGGGTTTTGCAGCTGAAGCTGAGTCAGGAAGCCTCTCTTAGATGAGAGTGCTTGCTTGCCTCTAGCAAGCAGAGCAGACCTGAAAATTTTCTGCTACCAAGAAAACATGCTTCACTCCATTCTCTCCCAAGCTTTCTCAGGCTTTTTGTGGATTCAGTTAGCCACACGTCTGGGCGCCATCTGTTGAAATAAGGAGCGGCTGCGGGGCTGCGTCCCTAACACCCCGGCGGCTTGGCTAGCTCATGCCCGAAATAACAACACACAAACTGATTCATTTAAGAACTGCTTGGCCCATGAACTCTAGCCCTTACAGGCTAATTCTCACACCTGGACTAGCCCATTTCTAATGATGTATGTAAGTACCCCAAGGTGCGCTTACCGGGAAGATTCTAGCCTCCGTCCATCATGGTGTCTCTGCTCCAGAGAGCAGAGTTGTCTGGTCTGTCCGGGGAGCAGAGCAGAGTCTGACCTCACTTCCTCTTCCGCCCGGAATTCTATTCTGTTTATTCTGCCCACCTATCTTTTAACCTATCAGGGCCAGCAGTTTCTTTATTGCTCAGCCAATGAAATCAACAGATTGATATGACACTCCCACACATAATAACAACAAAAGTATGTATAAAGCATGATATCACAGCAGGAAACATTTATTTACTTAGTCTTTACATAGAGACAGGAAGAGGAGGTCAAAATTCATAGGAGAAAAATCTTACAAGCATGGATATCTCCTTACCTAGAGCCACAGTGGACATCCTATGGGAGACATAAAAGAAGTACTAACTGGACCATCGGCTGAGGGATTTGAGCTAAGTGGTCCTGAATTAACCTGATAAACTTATCCTCCACCCAGGACTCAAAATCTAATCTTTTAAAATGACACATTTAAGCTTTTCATTTACTTACATCAAAATATTAAGGAGAAAGTTTTAACTGTCATCCCCAACGCATAGAAAAGCTATCATTTCTCCTGTGTACCTCATTTCTCTAGACACACTTTTGTAAAATCCATGCCATCTTCACAGGCTAGGTAGCTTCCAGGTGGATGGCAAAGTTTCTTTAAGACAAAATATATTTGTGTGAATATATTAGCATGCATGACCTCATGGCTTTTGGAATGCATTGGGCAATATGTAGCATAGTTATTTGGAGTAAAACACAATACTCCATGATTTAACCTCAACTGTAAAGTTCAGAAAATGGTAGCATCTTGTAGATTGTGAAGGGTAGTTTTATGTCATCTTGGCAAAAGCTAAAGGCGCCTGAGAGGAGGGAACCACAATTAAGAAAATGCCTCCATAAGATTGAGTTGTAGGCATACCTGTAAGGCATTTTCTTAATTAGTGATGGATGTGGAAAGGCCCATTTCATTATAAGGGGTGCTGTGCCTGGGCCGGTGGTCATGGGTTTTATAAGAAAGCAGGCTGAACAAGTCATGAGGAGCAAGCCAGTAAGCAGCATCCCTCCACGACCCCTGCATCAGCTCCTGCCTCCAGGTTCCTGCCCTGCTTGAGTTCCTGCCTTGGCTTCCTTTAATAATGAACTGTGAAACGGAAGCATAAAACAAATAAGTCCTGTTCTCCCCAACTTACTTTTTGTTATTTCATTACAGCAATAGAAGCCCTAACTAAGACACAGATGGAAATGTAGTGTGGAAAACTGGTCATAGTTGCCCAAGGCTTTAATCCCAGCACTTGTGAGTCTCTCTGGGTTTCTCCCTGTCTCCTCCTCATTCACCTTGACATGAGAAGCTTGACAAAAGGGGCAGCCAAGGTAGACGAAAGGAAAATTTATGTGTGTGTGACTACTCTGAAAACTACAGAAAGGAACCAAATTATTTGAGGTACTCCGTGAGTTGAAAAGACAGTACAATAAATCTACCTGCCTAGATCAAACAAAACTCCAAATAATTCTTTTATTTATTTCTCCTCTTTTCATCATAAAATGCCAACATCCTCTCTCTCTCTCTCAGACAGACATAGATGTCCTGAGTTCACGGATGCAGAGCCATGTAATGTCAGAAGACATCATTGGGCAGCACTCCTCCCTGTCCTCTGGCTCTCACAGTCTTCCTATATCCCCTCTCCCATGATGCTCTTCTCTGAGAGAAAGGGAGGTGTTGAGTGTTAACAAAATGACTAAAAAGAAAACACCTCAGTAGGTCAAGTTATGGTTGCCACCATGGTCAGAAATCACCTGCTGGTTCAAACAGAGCTACCATGATAGTCTAAGGATAAAGTTCCAACCATAAACAGAACGACCAAGGCCAGGCAAGCCTGTGGTTTTGTTTGTTTTCTTTCTTCTGCTAACCATCAGCCTTTATTGAGATTCTACCTTCAGCTCTCAAAACTCTAACAATGACTGGTCTGTAAAGCAAGACAGGGGCTTGGATTAGGTAACACACTTCCTTCAGATCCGGAAAACATCACTTAAGGAGGAAATCCAATTCAAATTTAGACATCCGTAGTTGCTCAATCTGACCCAAAGGTCAGCCTAACGCATCTGAACCAGACCAGCTGGTTTATATATAAACTCTAATCTATACCATTTTTCCAAGATTATAAATAGATAATCAATAAAAAACCCACAGGTGAAGAAAAAGCAGTCGTTGTTTCAAGATAGGTGGGTACATGGAACTGTGGAATGTTGCACGGCTTGAGGTCACTTCCATTACAATCAAGCCAGACCTGAACCTTTAACACAATAGCCAGTTGTTTTGTAAATGACAATTCCTTTTCTATTTATGTGCTCAGGTTAGGAGCTGTGCAAGTCGCTCAATGGGAACTCTTGAGTGAGTTCTGTTGCTCAAAACTCTCCCACCTGAATCTGTCTATCCGGCTTTTCTTTTTTTTTTAAGTATTTATTGTTTCATTTTTTTAATACCTATTGGACTTTGCAAGAAAATGTAGCAACTTCCAGAGACAGAATGGGGTAAAACGTGTGGTCCGTAGGATGAGGGGTGTTAGCTAAAGAACACTAAAAAAAAAAGCAGGGATACTCAGTGATGTGGTAAGAGAGGACCATGACTTCTTCGTTGCCCTCTGTGATTCAAATCAGAGGGCCCTTGCATTTATGATTGTAGCCTCTCCTGCCTTTTAAGTGATCCACAACATATCCGGCTTTTCTTGTATCTCCACTGGGAATAATAAGGAAAGGAGAACAAGTGCCCAGGATTAATTAGAAGTTGGACTATTATTCAGGCACAGCAGGGAAATCCATGGAGGGTGTTATGCTGATGGATGGCAGGGATGGAGTGGGGAGGTTAAATAGGATAAGCCATCCTAGAGGCTTGGCACACAACGACCTTATTAAACGCTAGCTGTCATTGTTACCATCATCAATAATATTGTTAGTCCCTGTGTTGCAGTAAAGAAAATACCATTCTTCCTAGTAAGAGCCAAAATGCTATACACACCAGAGATCTGAGGGTCTTCCATTCTCTTTGTCTTCAAACTTTTTCCTTCGGTTTCTCATTTGCAGTAGCATCTAGCAATACTTTCCTACCTGCCTTCTCTTACAAAGGTACCTCTAATTTCACATTGAGTTAATTGTCTTTTCTCCCTTTAGTTGATTAAATAAAATCTTTGAATAATTTTCCACATGGTTGGCTTTCCAATCTCCATTCCTGTTTTCACCCACACCATGATGACTTCAGCCCCTACTGCTTCCACCCAAAGTTCTCTGCCCCCAGCCAATCATTGGCTTCTTCAATTTCGCCCATGCTGTTGAATACTTTTGTGTGTTCTCTCTTGTTTAGCAAAAACTTTAGGCGCATTTAATCTCACTTACAGCCCTCTTCTGGAACCATACAATGTTTACCCCACCTCCACACCACACCCTACTTTTCACAATGTGTTCCCCTTGCTTTGCAAAGATTAGACTTCACTGTGGACAGTCCCAGGCCTCCTCTGCCCTCACTCCCATTCTTCCCACCAGGGATCACATCCAAAAATTAAACTGATTCTTCCACTTATTTCTTCCCTTCAGAAAATGGCTAACACACACCTCCCCTGTTCAATATGCCAAAGATGTCAGGAGTTCGTGGGTACCACAGCTCTGTCAGATCCAGAAGACATGATGTTGCAGGACTCGCCCATATCCTCTGGCTCTTACAATCTTTTCATCTGTAGAAAATAATTCCATTCGGGAAATAACCAGGCCAGGTTAAAGATAAACAATTATATTTTTAAATGTTATAAGTGGAAACCCACACCACAAGAATGGGAAGTCCGAGTTCCTCTGTATCCGGCAGGAGTCATTCAGAGAGAGAGTGCACACCTGGTCCTTCACAGTTTTTCTTCTCTAAGCTCCAGGTAGCCACGCCTTAACTATGCGTGATTGGTTAACAGAGCTTCCCATCATCCATCCTCCGTTTTAGGATGATCCTCTGAGACAGACAGATGGACAGAATAAAATGATTACTTGTCTTCCTCTTGGATCAATGCCAAATTTGTTCTGATATTCTCTGGCTTTAAAACAAAATACAGACAAAACTCATCCCCTAAACTTTCATAGAAGCCAGCTCCTAAGATTTTTCCTATGGGAACTAACTTCTCTTTCTCATTGTATATCTTTTCTTCTTGTCAACATAAATATTGTTTTCTATCTTGCCAAGGCTAATAGTCACTACTGGGTCCTCATTTATATAACTTCTCAGAAGTATTTTCCTGGCCAACTACTGCCTTCTTATAATTCTTTCCTCTTCGACATCCAAGTCAGAATTCTTCTGATTTTTTTCCCTTCCTGGGATTTTCTTTTTGTTTTTTCTCTTCAATTCTTTTAGATTCCCCTCATCCTTCTACTTCTTAGGGTTTGGTGCCAGTCTTCTGCAACTTGTCAATTGCATCCTCTTAGATCATGTCATTCATTCACATTGATTGAAATATGATGTGGGGGGGCTTCAACTCAGTGAGTCCAGAGTTATGTATCCATAACTTACCTGACACCCTCATTTGGGGGTTTACTACATATCACATAGCAAACTTAGATTTCTTCACTTACTCCAGTCTTTCTCACCTTGGTCTGATCCCATCATTCCTTTCCTTGTTCAACAACTTAAAAGTCACCGCCCCATCTTCCTTCCTTTATGTCTTTCTTTCCTTTCTTTTTCCCATGTCCAAGGCAGTAGGAATTATGTAGACTAGCCGTTCAGTATGTACTTCAGTTGTGTCCATTTCTCAGCCCTGTGACAGTTACCCCAGGCCCACATCATAGTCTCCAAGATGAGACTTTAGTTTCTCCACTCACCTGTTCACAATCTCCTCTGTCAGCATTCTAGGTGATTTTTTTTCATTTTTTTAATTTGCTCTGTTTTGATGTTGTAATTTTCCTGTTTCTAGGAATGACCAGCCGAAAGAATAGTAGTTTCTTGAGATGGGGTTTTGAGAAATAAAATGTTGCTGTTATAGTGAAAAAATAAGGATCATATCTTAAATATATGTTTAAAGGGTAGATGATAAGACTGGTGTTTGGGTGGATGTATTTCTCATGGCCTTTGTACCAGGCTCCTTGTCTATGTCCACGGGTACCAAAAGGGCTGGCTCTGGTCTACTTCTTGGCTCATATTTCAGGCCACCTTTCCTTTCCATCACCTTGTTCAGTACACAGGGACCATATTTCTCTTCTCAAATAGCTGTGACTTTAGGTTGGTTCTTCCATATGCCTGGAATACTCTGCTTCCAGCTAGTGTTCTGGTACCACCTTAAATGTCATTTTCGCAGCACAGATTTTCTTAATTATTTAAGCTCCAGTCCCTCCCAGTCACTTCTCCACCACCCACCCTACTTTATTATCTTATTATCCTTCATAAGTTATTACAACTTCAAACTTTACTCATTTTAGCCTAGTCTATAATGACATGACTTTGTCTCCTTTATTATAATAATCTTTAAGTCCAGAAAACACATGTAAAATTCTCAGTGAGCCTTGATGTATTATTAAATCAGTACAATTAGTAGAATATTTTGATGTCATCTCTGTTGAAGAACCATAGTAGCTATTCTTTTGATATCTGGTGAGGTTTTCAACTGGTGACCATATTCAATTAGTCATTTATTAGACTACCCATTAGTGATGTCTATATGTCATTAACACTTTACTAAAAATATTATGAACTGCCTCAGTTTCTCTGAATGTAAGAATGGGCACACCCTCTTACAACCACAAACCATTCTAAACACGGAGTAAAGTTTGCCACACTTGAATAATGGTAGTGACACAAAAGGGAAGACCCAGTATTTGCAAGTGAGAGTGATTGGGTCTGGTGAAGCAAACATATTGCATGTGTCATTGTCCCCTTTCATACAAACCTCAAGGTCTACTACATTATCAGTACTCTAAGATAATGTACTGAATTTATTTGACAGTTGCGTATGGTTATTCTGGTCAATATTTTATGTTCCTCATGCCTAGATGAAACAAAACAGAATAGACAAACCTTCAGACAGATATCTTCATGTATTTCAGTGGCTGATTACTGTCACATCTATTTGTATAATTGATATTATTATACACAATAGCTTGCTGGATGTATTTGAGTCAGGCCAAAAAATTAATGGGTTCAACTCCTAAGATTGGCAAAAATCTTTGAAGTGTCAGCTTTTCTTTCATCAAAATGTTGTGGGAGCCATTGACAGCCCAGAACACTTCATATCCTCTCTCAAGTAAAAGGGCAAACATATACCACTTCCTAATGTTACACAAAAATATCCTTTTCTTAACATTTTATTTGACATGAGTTAACTATAAGACTCCCAATCAAATCCCAGCAGAGCAATAAACACTGGGAATGTGCCAGAACCAGAAAGTCCTTCTCTGAGTCTAACAGTCCCAGAGCATAGCTTGATCACTGAGCCAAGTCAGCATATTCCAACACAGAGAGCACAGTTATGGTCTCCCAGCTACAGGGCAGATGGCGAAGTAGTGCAGCCTGCAGCAGTCCTTGACCTAGTCCTAGAAGAATACAGAAGCTAGAGAAAAAGGGTATGGGCATTAGGGCCAAACATACACAAGATAAAGAGTCAGGAAAATCCTGAGCTCCCAAAACCCTATAACTGCTTTGTGAGGCGGATGATTAATTGCTTCAAGAGCATGGGGAAATCTAAGTGACTCTCATCTCTCTCCCACGTTGTTCTGAGATGATCATAACCTAGTCCATTCCTATTGAAATGGGCATATCAGGTCAAGTAACCCTGCTGAGAAGAAAACAAATGAAGAGTGTGCATGGGGGCGGGGGCACTGGGAAGCCAGCATCTCCAATTGCTTTCCCTCATGTCTCTGAACTGGTGGTTTATAACCTAAGACAAAGCTTTTCTGATTTCTCTTTCTCTTTATTACCTTAAAAGTACAACTCTGTGTTGTCTGGTGGTATGAAAGCAAATAAATATTAGCAGTAGCTGAAGATAATATCTGATTCTCTCATTAAACATCAAGATAGCAATGAATTTAGCCCCAGTCTTTGGTCCCTCCATACACAACATAAACTGCGGTGTCATCCTAAAGTCCTTCCTAAAACTCACATGCACTTGTGAAGAGTCAATAAACAACTGAATGCAGAAACACATAGAGTACAGATTAGCATGAAGAGAAAAAGAGGGGCTGGAGAGATGGCTCAGTGGTTAAGAGCACTGCCTGCTCTTCCAAAGGTCCTGAGTTCAATTCCCGGCAACCACATGGTGGCTCACAACCATCTGGAATGAGGTCTAGTGCCCTCTTCTGGCCTGCAGATATACACACAGACAGAATATTGTATACATAATAAATAAATATTTTTAAAAAAAGAGAGAAAAAGAGGCCTTAGGAAAAGCCGTCACGGTTGGGCAATCAATGAAAGCTTCCCCACTTTATCTTTCTACCATAACGAAGAAGAAGCAGCAACAACGATCAAAGAGAAAGCTCATTTGCCAAGGAGGATGCATTTCTACATCATGTCACTTCCTCCAAGCAGAGCCAAAGTCACGTCTGAGCCATAAAGGGAAATCTTGGAAGGAAGTGTCACTACAGTTCTTATTCTTTATGGACTACAATGGGAAATGGCAATCATGATGGGGGGAGCTCAGAATGGCCCACCAGAAGCTGTGAGTGTGAATGTGTTCTCTACTTAGACCTCACTGTATTTCAAAATTTAAAACTAATAGAACAAAGGCTAATTAATGGGAAGCTTTCTTCTGACTCTTTCTACTATGCAATCTGAGAATGAGCAGAGGGTACTGAGTCCTTTTATAGGGAATCAAGACTTAAAGATGTAGCTTAGAAATAGAATACCCACCAAGCATCTTAAGGCTCCAATAACGAGAGAGAGAGAGAGAGAGAGAGAGAGAGAGAGAGAGAGAGAGAGAGAAGCAAAACCAAAGAAACATATAATGTGTTTTGAGTTGATCACAGCATACATGGCTGAAATCTCAGCATTCAAGAAGTTAAGGCAGGATTTTGTTACATACAGTGAACTCCAGGACATCCACGGCTACCTGGTGAGTTCTCAAACAAAAACAAGGGCTAGGGTGGCCATAGTTTGGAAGTAACAGGTAGAGTGCATGCTCAACATGGATAAAGTTCTGGGTTCAATCTGTGATTATGCTTACCTCTAAGTTCATTCCTGGGTTTTAGTTTTGTGTACAATCTCAGCAGTTACAGAAAAAGAGAAGAGAAACCTTTTAATCAGACATATAACATCTGCTTCCTGTCCACATGGGTCACAGATATCTCAAAATGACTATGGAGAAGAAGAGAACAACAACCAGTAATGCTCCGAAGTCCCAGAATGTCTGACACTTGGTGGTCTGGGAGTGACACTATGATTGGGCTCCAGAGAGCGATATGAAAATCAATGATTTAAAGATTATTAGATTGGGGGGGGTCAAAACTGTAAGAAAACAAAACTTGCAAAATGTTCATTTTTATCATCTGTTTCTGTAGGCTCAAAGATGAAATCAGTTATGAGCAAAATGCTGTCAGTCTTATTTCTTTTTCTTTTTTTATTTATTTTTATTGAAAAAAAAATTTCCGCCTCCTCCCAGCCTCCCATTTCCCTCCCCCTCCTCCCACTCTTCTCCCCCTCCCCCCACTCCTCTCCCCCTCCCTCTCCAGTCCAAAGAGCAGTCAGGGTTCCCTGCCCTGTGGAAAGTCCAAAGTCCTCCCCGCTCCATCCTGGTCTAGGAAGGTGAACATCCAAACTGGCTAGGCTCCCACAAAGCCAGAACATGAAGTAGGATCAAAACCCAGTGCCATTGTCCTTGGCTTCTCGGCAGCCCTTATTGTTCACCATGATCAGAGAGTCCCCAAACTGAGCACAGTGTATGTTTCAACTCTAGCATGCTCTTTATGAGCAAGACCTGTTCATGAACTAATTGTTATTGTTTGGTCTAACACTACATACATTTCACTTTCTAGTTCCTTGATCTTGTTTCTGAAGTTCAAGTTTTGCTGTCCTTCAGAGTTGATCGTTAATGTAGTTATTATTACTGAAGATAATTAAAATCCTCTAAAATTTAAATATTAAATATACCATGAAGTAAGACAAATACATCCAAATATAATAATTTGTGTCAGACTTTAAGCAAAATAGGAAAGCAAGGAAGAGATGCTCCTGACATGAAGAGATCATTAGCCCCTCCCAACACAGTTGCTCCTCCCATGAATAACTACAGCAACTGCACATCACTTTACCCCTTTGCCTTCCTAAAGGAAAAATTGCATGCCGCAGCCAAAACTCCTCAAAAGAAAGGTAGGATGTGAAATTTTGTTTCACTTCTAATTTTTTACTAAGTCAGTTGCTATTTTATTACTTTGGCTCACAATTTTATATTAGGAAAAGAAAAGGACACTAAAGAAAATAAGTAAGCTCAAAGCAAAAGATATCTCACGTTTGCTGCTTTTCAATGTCTTCGTATAAATTTTAAAAATCTGTCTAAGCACCTTCCAAGTTTTTCTAAGACCATAATAACACACGTATTTAATAACCCCATTAGGCGGAATGTGCTTTAGAAAACACTGAAGACTTGGATCATTATGATTAGCATAATAATTAGGTCATTCATCAAGAAATACTATGAATAATTCATTCTAATTAAGGAACTGATAGAATAGTGAATCAATCATCAGTGCCAGAACTCAGCAAGTTAGACTGCAATCAATTCTGGAATACCTCATTTCCGGTTATAACTGGGTAAATTAAAATGTGACTAAATGCTTGCCCCAGGACTAGACACTCAGTAGATTCACCCGGTATATACGGTTAACTCTGCTCCTGCGTTGTTTGAAGAACATGAGAAGAGAGTTGACAATTAGAGATATGAGAAGAAAATGTGTCTACTGCCTTGACAACTGCTCTACACATTCTGGTACCTTACCCTAGCTTAGCTGAGTGGGTAACCTCAGCAGTAGGTGTAGGATAATATGTATTATATAGGTGAGAATATTATTGGGAAAAAATAGACAGTAGACAAAAATCTGAATTATGTTAATGCCAAAGAAAATGATACTGAGAATAAAATATCTTGTTCCACATCTGTCTGCCCACATGTCCATATGGGGAAGCAGAGAGCCTCCTTATAAGGCCTGTTGGAATGCTGGGCTTCCGAAGAATCTATTATTAAATATCCTATCGCTCTTTCTGGCTTAGCCTGAAGGAAAACAGCTCAAAAGCTGTGTTTATTTCCCCAGGGAATGATAAAAGATCATTTTCAGATTTTAATAAATGATTGATGCTAAGAGACTGGAGGCCAGCACATAAATTCCTACCTACCTGGGGAAAATGATTTATTTAAACTTGAATCAAACTGTGTCTCTTATTATTCTTGATTAAGTAATCTCTAGACTTTGGAACAAACCAAATGGAACTTTGTTTCAATGGGAGAATAACTAACACCAAAGTATTAAGAGCTATGAATAACTTAATTGAACCAGGACATGTTTCTTGCACAGGCAGGAAGACAAATGGGATCAATAATCATTTCGTTCCAGTGTGGAGTGCCTGACCCACTTCCCAGTTAATGCTCTAGCCAAAATGCTCACCTCATGCTGCTACTGCTCAAATGATCAGCACTGTTCAGAGCAGTGATGGACTCTGACTCTTACACTTACCTAAGACACTGAAGTAGAAAGTCTGTACCTTCCTGCTCCATTTCATTTTATTATACATAAGTTATATTATATATAAAATTTTATTATATGTAAGTTATATATATATTCAATTTAAAGCAATTTAAAATGTGACTAAGCAAGAGAAGTTTTACTTAATCCATAATCTAGTAAATTTGATATATATATATTTCTTTACTCTTAGCTTCTTATTATTTATAATGTTGGTTACTAACCATACTGAATTTTTTCCCCTTTCCTAATGGTAGAGTCTCATCCTCCCAGGTCATCTCAGAGATTCAACCTGAGGAGAAAGAAATATTTAACATTGAGGGCAGAGCATAGATTGTCTACCTGGAGTTGGACTTAATGGGATGTCTTGATACTCCATGTTACTTTATTTAGTAATAAAAATCAAGAGCCATGGTAACTTCTGTTCTTTACAATTTGAGCCTTCTTGTAGCATTGAAATTGGATTTATCATTTATTCACTAATAAATATCAATATAAAAAGGAAGCAACCATAATCAATAAGAGAAAGAAGAAGAGGAAGAAGAAGAAAAAGGAAAGGAAAATGGAGAGAAGGAGAAGAAAAAGAGGAGAAGGAGGACAATGACAACAATGAGGATGAGGCTGAGGAGAACTACAAGGTTAAGGACAAGAGAGAGGACTCAGGACCAGGATGGCCAGGGGAATGAGAATAAGGATGAGGATGAGGAAGACTATGAGGATAAGAACAAGGGAGAGGACTCAGGACCGGGAGGACCAGTGGAGGTGAAAATAAGGATGAGGAGGAGGAAGACTATGAGAAAAAAGACAAAAGAGAGGACTCAGGACCAGGAAGGGTGAGAATAAGGATGAGGATATGGTGTGGGATCATGGTCTATATTATGTCAATTATATTTTAAGTAAACACTGATTGGCCAGTAGCCAGGCAGGAAGTATAGACAGGACAACTAGACAGGAAGTAGAGGCAAGTCAATGAGAACAGTTAGGTATCATGTGTCTGGTTGGCCCCTATGCTGGCTAGTTCCATGTCAACTTAATACACAAACTAGAGTTATCTAAAAGGATGGAACCTCAGTTGAAAAAAATGCCTCCATAAGATCTGGCTGAAGGCATCTTCTTAGTTAGTCATTAATGTGAGAGGACTTAGCCCATTGTGGGTGGTGCCATTCCTGAGCCGGTGGTTCTGGGTTCTATAAGAAAGCACGTTGAGAGACGGAGCTGGGAGGCGCCCGCGCCGGCAGACGGAGCTGGGAGGCGCCCGCGCCGGCAGACGGAGCTGGGAGGCGCCCGCGCCGGCAGACGGAGCTGGGAGGCGCCCGCGCCGGCAGACGGAGCTGGGAGGCGCCCGCGCCGGCAGACGGAGCTGGGAGGCGCCCGCGCCGGCAGACGGAGCTGGGAGGCGCC
>NW_026067949.1:24762846-24819291 GCF_014885135.2 Alexandromys fortis | reverse complement strand
CGAGGGGTGCACCCACACACTGAGACAATGGGGATGTTCTATCGGGAACTCACCAAGGCCAGCTGGCCTGGGTCTGAAAAAGCCTGGGTTAAAACAGGTCTCACTGAACATAGTGGACAATGAGGACTACTGAGACCTCAAGAACAATGGCAATGGGTTTTTGATCCTACTGCACATATTGGCTTTGTGGGAGCCTAGGCAGTCTGGATGCTCACCTTACGAGACCTGGATGGAGGAGGGTGGTCCTTGGACTTCCCACAGGGCAGAGAACCCTGATTGCTCTTTGGGCTGACGAGGGGGAGGGACTTGATTGGGGGAGGGGGAGTGAAAGGGGAGGCGGAGGTGGGGAAGAGACAGAAATCTTTAATAAATTTAAAAAAAAAAAAAAACAGGTTGAGCAACCCAGGGGAAACAAGCTAGTAAGCAGCACCTCTCCATCAGTTCCTGCTTCCAGGTTCCTGCCCTGTGTGAGTTCCTGTTTGGACTTCCTTCAATGATGAACAGCTATAATGAAGTATAAGCCAAATAAACTCTTTCCTCCCCAACTTGCTTTTCTGTCTTGGAGTTTTGCTGCAGCAGTAGAAACCCTAAGATAGCAACCTAGAATGAATCCAAACTCAGAGGCACAATATTGGAGACAATTTAAACATTCAGCAAGAAATATAGTCTTGCAGCTGAACTCATGTTTAAGCCTTATTTTTGCCACAGTAACTGTGTGTTTCATTTTTTTTTTGCTCAGATCCAAGAAGAATTAAGAATAGAAGCCAGCTAACATCTGCATGCCAATCTTGTTCCTTTAATGACTCAGAGGCTCTTTTGCAGTTACTGCTTTCTGGTGAACATTCACATTGAACATGAACATCCTCCCTCACTTAGTGCTCATTAGCATTGGGCCACCCTGTGTCTGTGCCCCATACCCTTTGTCCCTGACCCTCTAATGGCCCTCTTTTCACAGCTTTATAAAAATAACTTGGGGACTTGAGAGATGGCTCAATGGTTAAGAGCACGAGCTGCTCTTCCAGAGGACCCACGTTCAATTCTCAGGAATCACATAGCAACTCACAACTGTCTGTAACTCAAGTCCAGTAGACGTGACTTCTCCATACAGACATACATGCAGGCAAAACACCAATGTACATAAATTAAAATTTTTTAAAAAAAGAAAATAACTATTTGCTAAGTTATTTGTCCCCTCCTCATTCTTTCAGTCATTCCTATTCTAAATGAGGCCATCCTGACACTTTTGGTTTCTAGGGTTCAACTTCAAGGTTTCTAGGTATGGTATTTGGCAGTTCCTACATGTAACATCTACATTGGTCTTTAAAAGCTGGGGTATTTGTCATTACCAAATTCCCCAGTCACCTAGATAAACAATGATAAACTTCACTGAGAAAGAATTGGAGGCATTATTGCCATTTATAGTTGCTAGGATATGGAAAGTCCTTTCCTAGTGAGGATTTTGTCTGTTCTCCATCCGTTCATGAAGTCCGGATATGAAAGCACAGCCAAACCAGATCCAGCCTTATCAACTCTCGGTAAGAAAGGTGTCTGACTGTGAGTCAGAACTGCTTAGGGAAAGACAGTAGCGCTACAGTGAAGACTGGTTTATTAATTCTTTCATAGTGTTCTCGGGTTCTTGCAGCAATATGTAAGTTGTTTGTCAATAAATACCTACATATATTCGCATTTAGTCTTTACTACAGTTTGCATGTTTAAATGAGTATTCTGTTTCTAATTGGCTCCTTTTAGCCCAGTGTTATCACCCCCATACACCCCCTGCTCTGTGAGGATAGCATTGCTGTGAAATTGATTCCTATTCCATTTAATCCATGTCTCTTCTAACATCACATAGGCAGTTTGCTTCACTTGCCCATTACCAGAAACAATGGCACAATTAATATTTTTAGATGTGAGAATTTCATGGACTGTGTAGTCAAGAGCATTTTTCTTGGGCTATATGGAAGAAATCCACTTAGTTTTTATTAAATATCACCAATCTCCAAAATGAATACACTCTGGATACACCCCTGCCAGGACCTGAAGATCCCTAATCCCCCATACTCCTACACACAATTACCATTATCCAGATAGCTTAGAGTGAAAATTACACCAGAGAAGTCTCATTTCTCTTTGAGCCCCTAATTATCAGTTGTTGGAGTATTCTGACATATGACTAGTCACCTTTTAGAAATTTTTCCTCTCTAAATTATACCTTTAAACTCTTTGAGTGTTTTCCCAAATTTCAGTGAAAATGGCACATCCTCAGTTCAACTTTCTCTTAGTTGGATTCTGAACTTGTTTATGATTGCTCCAATACCAGAAGAAAAGTGGGCCTCAGTAGGTGAAGCCAGAGTCATCCAAGCTAATGGTCTGAGATGATTGCATCAAATATAGCTTACTCTTGCAAAATTCCACAAAATACATAATAATGAGGGGAGCCTTGGAGAGCTGTTCACCAAACAAGAGCCCAGGTTTTCGTTACTCCGCAATAAATTCGCTGCTGGTTCATGCACACATGAATCCAGCCACAATTTGGCTCTTCCAGCCTATTGATCTGTTCTTGTACATCATCAGAGCCACAGTAGGTATGTGACCATGTTATTGCTCTTGAACTTAGTAATAAGCTTATATTCACTTGTTTTTATGTAATTTTCCAAACCACACTGAAAAATTGTTTTCGAATGTTATGCACTGCCCTTTGTTTTTTTTTTTTCCTAACAGAGAATGATTTCCTCTGACCAATAAGTGTCATGCCCACCACATTGGTTGCCTAAGAGCATGCAACCCATAAATATTGAACAAAAACCAACCCAACTGAAAGGACCTCTTGAACGAGACTTTGAGTTTTAACAATCATAATCACAGTAGAATGAATTCTGTGGCTAATGATATAGCCTGGTGGCCCAAGAAGAGGTAGGGTCTTTCCCACACTCCTGCTCTACAAGTCAGCCCTATCAGTTAACTAAAAGTTGAAAATTGGCTCAAGTCTGATTGAACTCTGGGACCCACATAGGGAAAGGAGAAAGTTGACTCCCTCAGGTTGGCCCCTGGCCTCCATATGCATACTATAACATGGGATGTCATGTGTATGTGCACACAGAAATAAAATAAGTCAATGTAATTTAGTTAACCAATGGCTGCTGGGGGAAGGAAAGTTAGTTTTCATCAGGGATTTGGCCCCTGAGAAGTTATCCATACTCTGGCAGATGGTCCTACACCCATGAACACTCAGATAGCACTAAGGAGACTCAATGGATTTTCTCTTTTAAGAGCATGAAATCAGGGGGAAAAGTGATGGGAGCAAAGGGGAAGAATTAAAAGGGAGGGGATGAGAGAATGTTGTTCAATACATATATGCATGTACAAGATACTCAAACAATAAAAGTAAAGCATTATAAATATCAGTTACTTTATATGTATCACATTAATAGTTACTAATTGTTCATGTATAATATCACAATGCATGAGTTTAGGGAAGGGTGTTTTCACTTTGCATTTTATATTTCAGATGGCATGATTTGTATGGTACACATGGTGTGTGTGTGTGTGTGTACATTGCTGAAATTTAGTGTTTCTCTTCCAGTTTCCATGGCTAATGTAATAGTATTAAAAGTGAATAAACTAGATGAGGTAGAGGTGGTGAGGTATGAGGACCTGGCTTTGCGCCTTATTAATTATGAAGCTTATCGTGATAACCATAAAGTACCTGAACTTGATGTGAGGTGACCTCCTTTCTCCTCATCAACAATCTCTTATTTAAGTTTTCTGAGTTGAGCAAGTAGATACTGAAACTTTCCACTTCATACATCTATCTCTATAAACACAAAAATCTCCATACTTCAAAGATTCCAAATTTCCTACAGAGCATGGCAGGACAGACAGGAAGAAGGGCCAGTGAAGAATGCTCCCTAAATTGTAATTACCTATCTCACAGTTATTTTTAGCGTTAGTGACTCTGTCACTGGGGAGTGCAGCATCTCTTGTTACACATGCTTACATCCTGCTTGGTGAAAGGGGAGGGTCTTCTTGAGGTGCATAATCCATTCAGTGAGTTAAGCAGGGAACAGAACCTAATGTTCTCTTTCATGCCTGGAAGACTCCCTGGTGATGTCAATGCTGCTGGTCACAGAACTCACTTTGAGAAACACCGAAGAATCCAAACAAAAAAGATCCAATTTGTAACTTGTCTGGAGTGCACAGTCTTGCAGGGGACACAGACATAGATGCTAATGACTCATATTCAAGGCCGCAGAAAGTGAGTACAGGACAGGAGGCTGGAGACGCAGGCTGCCCTGAGGTCTCGACAGACAGCAATTAGTCATGTGAGCCACTTTAGATGCTTTAAAAAAGAAATATAAAAATCAGAAGGCTTGGCAAGACACCAATCAATAGGTCCCAAAACAAATTAAGTGTGCACTCTCAACTCTCTGGCTCTTCTCTTGCCTGTTTTTGCCACAATTGGAGAATGATATTGGCAACAAGCAGACACCTGCTTCCTGGTAGCAGGGACAGCAATAAAGAAACATGTGCTTCATAGATAAGAAGCCAGGCAATGCTAGCTTCCTCCTGGTTTCCCCAAACATCCTCTTATACTGGGCGGCTGGCTCTTCACCGTGGCAGGGATGTCTCCTCACAGAAGGTAGTAAAACTATCAAGCCAGAACAGCATGTGTAGGTGTCTGGGTGTCAGGCTAGGGGAAGACAAATGCAAGTCTGCCCACACATTCAGCAGTGAACTGCTTTGGAAAATTCCTGAGCGTGTGACAGGTTGTTTTTTATGGACTCTTAATAGATTAACAATGCCAATGTTATACCCTCAAAATGTCAGTTTAGGAACTTGGAAACCATTGCAATAAAACGCGAGGTCACAAAACTGGACTACAAGGTTGATAGCTCATACGTTCTTCAGGATACAGGAGATTTACACTTACAAATGCGCAGAGCCTTGCTGATTAAATCTCCTCTGGATTTTACTTAGATCTATCTGCTTATCATAAAGAAAATTCTCAGTCTCAACCCTTGTCTGTTTCTCAGAACCTTTACAGTGGCAATCTGCACAGCAGGAAGAATGGACACGAGCGAATCCAAAAGACATCAGACTCGAGACTTTGGGCAACTTTTCTGAACAGTACATTTTTACCCAGATAATCAAAAATGATTACAGTTATCGTCTAGGATATCGTAATGATTTAAAGAAGCAGATGTATATAAAAGACCTGTGTAAGTTGCGAAGTGATGATGGTGATAACCAATATTTATGGAACAATCTTATGTACCTGGAATTTTCCACTACTAATTCAGCCCTCAAAATAATACAACAAAATGAGATTATCATATTATAATAAAAAAAAACTTGAACTAGGAAGGTCAAGTACCTAGCCAATGACCATACTGCAGTTAACAAGCCAGGCTAATAATATTGTGCGTGTGAGTGTGTGTGTGTGTGTGTGTGTGTGTGTGTGTGTGTGCACGCACGCATGCTGGTGTGTACTTGCAATGAAATGTGTCTTAGGTCAGAGGACACCTCTCAGGAGAGTTGGTTCTCTCCTGCCATCTTGAGGATCCAGAGGTCAAACTCATATCAGCAGATGTATTTAGTAGTTTCTCTAACTCTGAGCTGTCTCAACAGTACTATTGTTATTTTTTAGCTTCAACATCCATCGTCCATTTCTTTAACAAAATCCATCTGTAAATAAAATTCATTTTAACTGATGAATAAAAAAAATCTCAAAACTATATTTTTTTAGTGGCACATCTTTATGATTATAGGTTAGAGTCAGGGTTAAGGGTTTACTTAGTACTTTTTTTTTCTTTTTTTAAAATTTTTATTGAGCTCTACATTTTTCTCTGCTCCCCTCTTGACACCTTTTTGATTGTGCAAGTGGAATGAGAAGGAACAAAGTGCTCTGGATACTAAGAGCCAGGCTTTGAGGAAAAGAGGTTGCAAGAATGGGCACACAATCCATAGGGGAGCAGGGAAGAGAAGCCAGAGGAGGCCTGGCTTTTGCTAAAACTGTTGTCTTTCACGCTGTCATTCACCCTTGGCACGGCTAGACGAAAGAGACTAAATGCAATACAAACACTTCACACAGGGAAAATATGCTTAGGGCTAATGACAGTTTATTTAATTCCCTATGCATGTAAACAAAAACGGTCTAGAGATGCGGCTGAGCAGTCAAGCTCTTAGCTAGAGAGACCCAATGTTCGCGTGAAGAACTCTCCTGGATCAAAAATCCATTGCCATTGTTCTTGAGGTCTCAGTAGTCCTCATTGTCCGATATGTTCAGTGAGACCGGTTTTATCCCGGGCTTTTTCAGACCCAGGCCAGCTGGCCTTGGTGAGTTCCCGGTAGAACATCCCCATTGTCTCAGTGTGTGGGTGCACCCCTCGCGGTCCTGAGTTCCTTTTGATCCTACTGCACGTATTGGCTTTGTGGGAGCCTAGGCAGTTTGGATGCTCACCTTACTAGACCTGGATGGAGGTGGGTGGTCCTTGGACTTCCCACAGGGCAGGGAACCCTGATTCCTCTTTGGGCTGACAAGGAAGGGGGACTTGATTGGGGGAAGGGGAGGGATATGAGAGGCGGCGGTGGGGAAGAGACAGAAATCTTTAATAAATAAATTAATTAATTAAAAAAAAAGAACTCTCCTGGAGCTGGAACACTCCTTCATCCCTCTGGTTCGCAAATTTGAGGCTTCGAGGTTTGATTTATTTTACTTCTGTATTGTGTTGTTTGGTTGGCTGGTTTGGTTTAAAGTTTGCTGTTAATTTCTTAGCTTGTCTTACGCATTTTAGCAGAGTACATTAAGCACATAATGAGTTTAAATCGGCATTTTGTTCTAAGCTGAAAGACCACTTTATTAAACATCATAGGGTTCTATGAGTGATATTAGTATTCTAATCTTGTTGAATATGCTCAAACAAAACCATAAAACACCATATTTAACATAGATTAGATATAATCTAAAAGTACTTTTTATATTTTAAATTCTGATAAAATATATAAAGACAATTTGGGCAAATAGTTTGAGGATTAATTGATGAACTACAAGTTTTACTCAAATTAGAAGTTTTAAACCATCATATTGTAAAAATAGGAGGATGAAGAAGGAAGTATAGAATGTCCTCTATCATCTTAGTTTTCCGATGTATTCACTGAGAAGTTTAGAGTCTTTGTATATTTGAGATAGCAAAGTGCTTCTGAAGTGTGTATGTGTGAGAGAGACAGGCAGACAGGCAGACAGACAGACAGACAGTCAGACAGACAGAGGCAAAGAGAGAATAGAACTTGGGAGCATTATTTTCCACTGAAGAAGTTAGTTTGAGTATACTGTTGTTTTTGAGATTCAAAACCAAGCCCCCTTCTTTACAGATAATGGCTTCTTCTGGGCTTTGCTGTTTTAATCAAATGCAATTTTGACTTTCTCTCTGTTGCTCAGATTGTCATAGCTTGGCCAGAGGGAGCTCTTTTTAAGTTGGCTCCTGAGACCTGTCAACACCACATCAGAACATTTCAAACTGTACTTGTTTTTTTGGCAACAAAAGTTTCTATCCAGATCTTGAAATATCTTTTCCCCAAGACAGAGAATGAAACCTTCCTAAACATACTGACATTTTTAGCTAGATTTTACTGTTTCCTTATGAACTTCCTACTGAAATTATAGTCTTGCAAAAATGATAATTAAACTTCTGTTTATGCTCATTTGATTTTTTAAAAATTTTATACATTAAAATGAGTATAAAAGATAAAACTATTCTGAGTGATTTATGATATTTTTATTCTGTCTAATTTTATACACATTTTTCCCAACCCTGAGATCCTATTTTAGATCAAGAAACCTCAAGAATCAGCGTAGTTTTTATACACCTTTACTCCTAGGACTTTTTCTTATCTTTAATCAGTTTTTTAATTGCTTTTCATTTAAAGTAAGATAAAAATATTTGCAGACAGATGCTTGGCAAATTCAAAGAAATACACTTTGTCTCTCAGTGCATATAGACAAAAATGTCAATCTTTGGTAGTTAATTTTTTAATTAAACAATAACGTTTATGCAAATAATAAAACCAAAAATTAAATAATAATAATAAAATTAAAATCGAAAAACAGCTAGATGAGGTGTTGTGCACCTGTAGCCTCACAATTCAAGGAGCTGGAGCAGGGAAATTGAGTTTAAGGCTATGCTGACTACATGAGACTCTCTTAAAAAATGATAGTGCGTGTGTAAATATATCTGGAAATAGTTTTAAGTCTTTCATTCTGAGAAACCAAGGCTTGAGTATATGCAAAAAAAAATCAGCATTTAAGTTCATAAAACGTTTATCTCTTTAACAATGTGACAAAAGGACCCTGCGGAGCTAGATTACTTGAAACTACTGCTTTCATTTTTATGACTGTTCGCATATAAGAGAAAGGACCCCTAGAGATGCAGTAGCAATACTCAATTAGAGGCACCCAATTGTTAGAGGAAATTATACTGATTATCTTGCCAGAGAGCCTCAAGTTAATTGTGCAAAGGGGTTCTCTACCATTTAAGACTGTATTATGTGATTCACAGAACTCAATACCCAAGCCATCTAAGTACAGGACTTTCCCAAAGTAATTGAGATGTAGGTTTCTTTTTCTGGCTGGCATCTGTTTAAGAGATACGCAAGCAATAACTTGAAGCACAGACAGATGCATCAGGATACATGAATGATTACATCATGTATTTAGCTTCACCAAAACTAAGCTGCACTTATAATAAAAGATTTTTCACCATTCAGTTTTGACTAATTAGGAAATAATAATTTGTCCCAAACTATTTCTGCTGGTTCTTATGTTTATAATCCTAGAAAAACACAGTAAAGAAATGAGATCTACAATAAGAAGGAGATTTGACATCTAAGCTAGAGCAGTAAGACAAGGGGAGAGGAAATGGATACAAAGAAGAAAGAAAGAGGTAAAAGTATCCTGATTTGCAAGATGTGAGCCTATACACTGAAGATCCTAAAGACCCGACCAGAAAACTTACATGGCTGATAAACATTTACAAAAATTGGACATATAAAAATTAACATATAAAAAGTCAGTAACATAAGTATATGCTAATTAACTGAGAAAGAAATCAGGAAAACAATCTCATTCATAATAGCCTCAAAAAATGGTATCTCAGAATTAACATAAGCAAGATAATAAAATACTGTAAAACTAAATACTTAAAATAATTTAAAAAAAAAAAGAAATTGAGGAAGGCATCAGAAGAAAAAAAGACCCTTCAGGCTCATGGACTGGCAGAATTGATATTATAAAAATGGCCAAAATACCAAACACAGTCTACACATTCAATGCCATCCCCATCACAATTACAACACAACTCTTCACAGAAAGTAGTTCACTGTATTTTGCAACTTTCTTTCACTGTATAACTATTTTTGCTAATATTCATCAATCTGGCTGGTTATTGTAGCTTCACACAGAAAGTCTAGCAAGAGATAGAAATATTTTTGGAAATTCATATATTAACCTTCTTACCTATTGAAATATGCTCACATATTATTTTGTGTTCTATACCATAGGGTGCAACTATTATTTTTCTATTTTAAGTATTCATTTTATTTTTATTTGTGTTTTATTTGTTTTTATCTGTTACATATGTCTATCTGCACGAGTATGTTCCATGTGTATACAGATGTCTGGGAAGGCCAGAAGAGGGCACTAGACCTTTGCAGGTGGAGTTATGAAAGATTGTGAGCCACCTATCCTGGATGCAGGAGTGAGCAACAACCAGCCTTAACTCTGAGCCATCTCTCTGGGCTCTGTATTTCGTATTGAAGCTCTACCTTGAACTTGAACTTGTCACTATCTTTGAAAGTTTGAAGCCAAGAACTTGGAAGAGACTATAGAACAATGATGTCAGGAACTCAATCACCCACTGTGTTGCATTTCTTTGAAATTCTCCTGAAGGATCCAAATATGGCGTCTATATCCTGAGTGAGTAGACACAACAGGAATACCTATACAATAGAACCTTTGTCTCAGACAAGCTTCCTCCTCACAAACCTCAGGGGCTATGTCTGCCTCCTGACTGTCTCTTCCGCTGCCACATACTCCTTTTAAACCTCATCTGCTGTGACCTTAACTACCTCAGCTTTGTCTCAATCTGTGAAGACTTCTTAGAGGTATCTACTGTGAAGACGAGAAACTAAAAGCTTTACTAAGGGGAAGAATCTTATATTTTCAGGAAAACCCTGGGCGAGTTGACCCCTTTGTGCCATCAAGAAAAACATGGCTAACCTCTTAACTCACATTCTGTTCATTATCTCTTTGGTTCTGGCAAGGCCACGCCTCACCTGGCGGCAGAAGACACATTTTGTTCCTAGAGCTGATTATTATTAAGAAGTAGTCTGGCTTCCTTATATACTGTTTGCCAACATATTTTTTCTTTGGGAGCAATAATGAAAGATATAGGTCTTTTCACGTGAAAGCTTCAGAATTGGTATGCTGAATGAACCAAGTAGTGACAATTCCAGTCAAGTCTGTGGAATCACTTAGTGGAAAGAAGTAAGTTTCCACTACCTTCCATAAAATAAATTCTGTGTCTATCTCTCTGTTTGTAATTGTTCAAGAAAATAAATTATAATGCCCTTGGCTATTGCCAGTCAAGAGATACCAGTTTTTCTTTTGAAATTCACCAAGGAAAGCAAAAAGGAGGGGAGAGAAGAGGTAGGGATGGAAGGTCATAGAAGTAACCTGAAATACTAGTGAACCTGTTCTCATAGAAAATGATAAAGCATGACAATGTTGGAATAAAGTCGGATTAAAACCTATAAATCAAAAATATTTTACTCACCCTTTTCAATTATATTAAGAAAAAACATATATGTGTGTGTGTGTTATATACATTCGAAGAGGACAGAGTCCCTTATTTAGAAGAATTTTAAGTAATTACTTAAAATTTAAACTTGTTTTCTGGTATTGTCCTAGGGATTAACAGGAAATGTTTGTGTAAGAGTGAGTTAATTTAAAAAAAAAAAAAAAAGGTCAGAAGCAATCTATAAACTAAATGTTTCTCATAATTTAAAGACCTCAACAGAAATGTTATATGTGCTTAGAAAGATCACTCTGTATTTCTTGCTCTGACATTTATGAGTTTAGAAGTAAGTAAGAAAATATGAGCAACTATAATATGAATGATGTCTTTTTATGCAGGTGTTTCCCAGCTCCAGCATCCCTGCCATGCAGATCTTCCTCTCTTCACTCTTCTCTCGTTTCCATTGCATAGACGGGAAAATGGGACTCAGGAAAGGCGAGACATGAAAGGACTTGTAACCAGACAAGTCTTTTCATGCCAGGAAAGCCAGGGATTTCTGGGATGCCTCACTCAGCAACCTTAGTCATATTGGCCAGTACCCCCCAATATGTAGCAGAGAAGGGACTATTCATGGGCACTGAGTGGGAAAGCCATGGGGGATGGGGGAAGGCATTAAATAGGAATGGGGTAGGGAAATGGAGGAGGAAAGAAGGAAGAAGTGAGAGACAAATCAAAAGAAATGGTGCGGGACAATGTTGTATAGAAACCTACTACTTTGTAAACCAGGAGTTAGAAGGGTGCATGGATGAATAACGCTGAACTTAACAGCCCAGTGTCAGGAATGGGTGCTTACTTAAATGCAACTGGTCAGAGAGGTCCCAGAGACCTCCAAAACAACAGAGACTCTGGTCTTTCCTCTTAGACACCCACAAGAACCAAAACGTTGAAGGTCTTGGGCTCACCAGGAGTCATACTTTTCATGAGCAACTGTTTCTCCAGTAGCAATCATGTTCCTCGATGGTTAACGAGCAAAAGAAATTTTCCCAGGCACGTAAACTTGGTCTTACTACCATCCTCATTCATTCAAGTTTACATTCCAATTTACATGAGGTGCTTAGTGCAAAATTTCAGAATTCCAAACGTAAGTGCAATACGTGAAGGTTTGCCCATATTTTAAAATCAGTTTGAAGTTTAAGAAACCAAATTGCTAGCACTAAGTTGAAATTGATTCCTCATGAATCTGTCATTTGAGTCTCACAACAGAGACAAAATAGAAGAACTTGCCTGGGTTTATATTCAACGATTGTGAGTGAACATGAATATTCATTTTTTATTGTGAAGATCCAGAGAAACACAGATGGTTTGTTAAGCAAACTATAGATTTTCTTTCCAGATTCTTTCAACAATAAAGTGTGAGTCAATTTAAAATCCTTGATAATTAGCTTTATTTATAATATCAATAAATTATCATTGAGAAGAACTTATTGGAGACAAAGTACTAATGAGCATACAGCACAATATGTATATTCATATGTATATATTATATTTAATATCATTTCATTATATATTATATATAATATTTTATTGTTTAATACATATATTACATATGCACATATGTGTGTGTTGTACATGTATATGAAATATTAGTCTAAAGGGGTATTAGCAAATGTAATAAACTCTTAATAAAAATGTTTTATGGAAAGTAAAATGATAGTATTTATCTGCAGGTTGGTATAGTCACTTATATATACACAGGACACTTTGGTTATCATTTTCTCAAAATTATTATAACATTCTATTTAAAAAGTTTTCATGTGTCTCTGGCACCAACTATATGTTATACAAGTATCTTGTTTATAATTTGTCTATACTAATACAGAATCTTGCTTGGGAGTCACTGAGTGCTTATCATTTGCAAAATGGTTTAGTGTAAAGACCAGCATGGCTAGACTTTATCACTCAGACCAATGTCCAACCCTTCTTCCAGGTTACTCTAACCAAGAACAGATGATCCATACATACTTCTGTGTTTGCAGCAATGCAATAAATGTGTTAATTTATTTTTAATAAAGAAAATAAATTAATCACTCACTAAGCTTTGGAGGCAGCTGATGATGGAATGACTTCACATCTCTAACATGACCCTTTGCTAGAAATGTGAAGATTTATGAAGAAGAAATATCAACACAGGATGCTAACCTATCACCGCTGTGAAATTCCACCAAAGTGAGCTTCAAAGTACTGTTTCCAAACACCATTATTTTAATTTCCTGTCCAGGGGGAAGTGGCATTTTATCAACATTTCTTGCAGTTATTTGGAAGCATAAAAAGCACTTCAGAAACATAAAACTATAAGATCTTCATTTGGGTTACAAGCTAATAAATTCCCCTGTTGTTCTTCCCTGAAAGCCAGCCAAAGAGAAAACTCCTGAGCCAGAAACAAAGAGCTTATGACTCATGGTACAGCAAGCAACAGAAGCATCAGCAAATTTACAGCAGGTTCTGTGTAGGGGAGACATGAAGGAGTTAAGATGGGGACTGCATGTGTTGAGAATTTGCATCCCAGCTGGCACACAGATTGGTCAAACCTTCAGTTTATATAAAAGAGAAAGATTGTTGATTGTCTGGACTGAGACATTCTAACATCTTTCAAGGTTATCAACTACATAAGCAATCCTGAAAAACAGCCCCAAGGACTGGCAAGGTGGCTTAGTCAATCACATGCTTTGTGTGTTAGCATAAGCACTTGAGTTCTATTCCCAGTCCACACAGTGGTATGTGCTCATAATGCCAGAACTCAGGAAGCAGAGACAGGCAGATCCTTTGGATTCATTGAAAAGGGAGTTTAGCTTAATCAGCCAACCTCAAGTCATGGGGGAAAAGAAGAAAAAGAAAAAGAAAAAAAACTGTCTAGGCAAGGGAGCAAATGGGCCTGAGCCAGGACCTCTGCAGGAATGAGCCCAAGCCAGGGACTTCCTTGGAAGCAGACCCAGACCGGAGACCTCTACAGAAACAGGCCTGAGTCAGCAACTCAGAGCAAGCCTGAGGCAACAAACTCTACGTGAGCAAGTACAAGGGAGTGACCTGCCTAGGGAGCAGGCCCAAACCAGAGACATCTGCCTGAAGGACATGAATCAGCAACCTCTGAAGTAGCAGGCTTGAGCCAGCCACATCTGCTGGAACAAGCCCAATCCAGAGACCTCTGCTTGAGCCAGCAACCTCTGACAGAGCAGGCCCAAGGCAGCAACCTCAGAATAAAGAGCCCCAAGCAAGCAATCTCTGTGGGAGCAGGACCAAATGACCACTGGTATTACAGAGCAACCTACAAGAGCACTGGGCAACCTCCAGGAACACGGAGTGACCAACCTCCAGGAACACGGAGTGACCAAGAAGGTGACTGGAACCATGGGCTCTGACTGCACCACAGGGAGCAACTATCTGAGCCTTGGATCCACTGGCACCTGGAAGATCCATCACCAGAGACACAGACAGCCTCAACTACATCAATCAGAGGAAAAAATAGGTAGACAAGGTAAGAACACACACAACAAAGAACAACATGACACCAGTAAAAACTAGTGGCCCTACGACAAGACTTGAACAACCAAGTATAGATGAAGCAGAAAAAAAATGACCTAAAAAAATGACTTTAGGAGAATGTGTAAGGCACTTAAAGAGGAAATGAAAAATTCCCTCAAAGAAATGAAGGAAAAGACAAACAAAAAATTGAAAAACATCAACAAAACCCTTAAAGAAAACCAAGAGAAAGCAATCAAACATAGGAAAGAAACCATTTAAGACTTGCAATTTGAAATAGAGACAATAAAGAAAACATAAGCTGAGGAAATTACAGAAACAGAAACCATGAAAAAAAATGATCAGGAACCATAAATGCAAGCATAAATAGCAGAATACAAGAGATGGAAGAGAGAATCTCAAGTGCTGAAGATACAATAAAGGAAATAGACTCATTAGACAAAGAAAACATTAAATGTAAAAAAAGCTTAACACAAAATATCCAAGAAATACGGGATACCATGAAAAGACCAAACCTAAGAATAATAGGTATAGAAGAGGAAAGGACATTCAACTCAAAAGCACAAAAAATATATTTAACAAAATCATAGAAGAAAACTCTCCCAACCTAAAGAAAGATATGCCAATGAAAATATAAAAAACTTACAGAACACTAAATATACTGGATCAAAAAAAATGGTCCCCTCACCACATAATAATCAAAACACTAAACATACAGAATAAAGAAAGAATATTAAGAGCTGTAAGAAAAAAGGCCAAGTAACATATAAAGGCAGACCTATCAGAATTACACCTGACTTCTCAATGGAAACAATGAAAGCCAGAAGGTCTTTCTGGTCAAGCACTATGCAGACATTAAGAGATCACAGATGCCAGCCCAGACTACTATACCCAACAAAACTTTAAAACACCATAGAAGGACAAAACAATATATTTCATGACAGAACCAGATTTAACCAATATCTAGCCACAAATCCAGCCCTACATAAAGTTCCAGAAAACTCCCGCCCAAGGAAGTTGGCTCCATCTACAAAATCACAGGCAATAGATGATCTCATAGCAGCAAATCCCAAAGAAGAGAAAAGCACACAAAATAACATCAGCAACAATGAAAACTAAAATAACAAGAGATAGCAAACACTGGTCATTAATATCCCTTAATATAAATGGATTCAACTCACCTATAAAAAGACACAGACTAACAGATTTGATACTAAAATAGAATCCATCCTTCTGCTGCATACAAGAAGCACACCTCAGCCTCAAAGACAGACATTACCTCAGAGTAAAGTTTGGGAAAATTCTTTTCAACAAAATGGACCTAAGAAACAAGCTGGTCTAGCTATTCTAATATCTAACAAAACAGGCTTCAAACCAAAATATATCAAAAGAAACAAAGAAGGACATTTTATATTACTCACAGGAAAATTTCATCAAGAAGAAATCTTAATACTGAACATCTATGCCCCAAATACAAGGGCATCCTCATATGTAAAGGAAACACTTCTAAAGCTTAAATAAAAGACATGAAGGAAATCCAGAGAAACATTAGGTCATATTTTGAAAACCTGAACTCCAGAAAATTTGAAAACTTAAAGGAAATAAACAACTTTCTGGATAAATATCACGTGCCAAAATTAAATCAAGACCAGATAAGCAAATTAGATAGACCTGTAACTGCTGAAGAAGTATCCCAACCAAAAAAAAAAGCCCAAGACCAGCTAGACATCAACATGTAGAAGAATGAAAATAGATCCATATCTATCACCATGTAAAAAACTCAAGTCAAAATGAATCAAACACCTCAACATAAAGCCAACCACATTGAACGTCATAGAAGAAAAAGTGGGAAGTACACTTTTACGCATTGGCACAGGAGACCACTTCCTAAATATTACCCCAATAGCACAGACTAGCAAGCTCTGGCTTTAGCAAACTCATGCTAACTGGCCAAGAAAGCAACGGGTATTCTGCAAGTGCTAACGAGCCTGGTTCTTCCATGGCTGCCTGGTGTTCAAACTGTGGTTGAGCAACTAGACATCCAACAACAGTTGAATATGCATTTCTGGTGCTCTGGAAGTAGTTCTGGGAATCTTCCACAAAAGTGAGCAGTAACTGAAGTCCTGCAACAGAACACAGTAGTAAGTAGAGCATATGAAGAATAAGAAAGGGGACAGGGCTCAGGTGAGAACCACTCAGTCCAACATTTTTAAGGACAACCAAAACATTTACAGTCAAGGATGTAGGACACCAAGAGAGTCCAAAGAAAAAGACCATTGTAAAAGAGTCAGGCAGAGGCAAATGCTGAGGTTAAGCAAAATGGCTTCAGAACTTAAGGTTACTTAAGGTTTTTATTAAACTGGAAATGGAAGGCCTTGTTCTTTCTACATAAGCAGCTTCTTTTGGCATCAAGGAGACAAGAACAATATCAGTAGGAAATTTACAGTGCGTCTGTACTTAAGCTGCTCTTCCTGCAAGTTCAGTGTATAAATGCAAACAAAAGAGAATTCAGCTTTATAGTGGCTTGGGGGTGACATTTTTTAATTATGTGATATCTTTATGCTCAAATAAATATGAAAAGATACCAATAGATAAGGAAACATTTAAGCTATGGGAATAAGACAGAAAAGATAATTTTAAAAGATATTAAGCAGAATTTTCAAAGAGGTAAAAATCATGGTTCTCAAGCAAATGTTAAATGGACACACATCAAAGGGTATTATTTAATTCATTCCTTAATGAGGTAAACAGGAAGATGTTCACAGCAGCTGATTTACTTATGGTAATTGAAGAAGTGAATATGAAGATAAGGTAAGATTGGCATAGAATTTATACTCTGCAAAGCATGAAACAAACTTCTGGAGTTATTCTTCTGTGGAAAAACCCTCAGTGGAAGATATTCATCACTAAAGTACAAAAAATGCTTAAATTACCATACAATTTCACTAATCCTTAGGTTTCTGTACTAACTATGAGCTGAGCAAAGTACAGCCCATCTAACAATCCTCATCTAGGCAAGTAATACAATAGCCCCAAATTATAATAAAGGAAAATTCTGTTCATCTTTGGTCTTATTGCCAAGTTTTGAACAATTTTTTTGACAGAGTAGTTGATGAAAAGTAGGGGGGGAAAGCATCATCACGGACAGGTCAAATAACAGCAACTCAATAAAAAAAAACTCTTAAGTGATATGAGACAATGAACAATCTGTTAACAAAATTACAGACAAGGTTAAGAAAGAGAAACTTGATATGATGGCTCATGCGTGTAGTTCCAGCCCTCAGGAGGAAGACTGCCGTGAGGTTACAGTTAGCCTAGGCTACATCAAACCCTGTCTCAAGAATCAAAAAGAAAATAACTAACAAAACAAGACCAAAGACGGGAAACTCTTGAGATCAGCAACCAGTGGACTGATGAGGGAGGAAGGAAATGGCTGCCAACACCTTTGAGATATATAGCTATAACAGCCGACTTCTCAATGTAATTCCTAAGTCCTTTTATGTAAGAACATGGTCCCTCCCTACCTGACTGAGGGGAAAAAATGGAGAAATAAATATCAAGGTGTCATCCTCCCACTCTCTACCAAAGCCTGGTGACTGCCATTGGCTAAATCCAACCTCATTTCAGAAGTCAAAGCTCCATTTAAGCATAGCAGAATAAATGGATGCCAGGAGGACGGGTGACAATCACCCAGCCCACGGAAGATGTAGAGAATAGAAAATATTCCCTAGAGAAGTGAGAAAGATTTTTTTTTGTTATTGTAATTTAAGGAGACAAGAGTAGAGGAGTTAGCTATAGATTAGTTTGTGTATTAGAAAGCACTTCTGGGACTCCCTGTTAAATAAATTAAGATTTCTCTATTAATCTTTCAAGTATTCATTGAATGACATTTGGTAAAAATGAAGAGTGGATAAAAATAAAGTTTTTAGGTTGGAGTTTTGAAAAAAAAAGAGCAAAAGTTTAGTTAGTAGTTACAAATAAGTCAACATGAATTATTTGGTGGTGGGAATGGGCAAAACTGAGGTAAAAAGACTAGAGCTCCATGTGGAAGCCATCACTGAGGTTGGTTGGATTCTTTCTCTACATCTTTTGATAAAATACATGCTGCTTCCCTGTCTTATCAATATTACTTCCTAAGAGTGGTTATATGTGTAATAAGACTGTTTTTGTAGGTCAGAAAATCACAAGTCACACTAGGGGAAATGACTTCCTCAACGAAGACCTCTGACCTCTGAATTCCTGATGCACACTGTAGAAACTTGCCCAGTAACACACATCATCAGGTTTCTTCAACACCATGTGCTCGGGATGCTTCTCAACAGGGATGCTCTCCCTTTTAGCTAAATCCATGTCTCCTCAAGGCACAGCCGTCATCTCGCTTCCTTGTGACATCCTTCTCGGCCTCTCTAGGGCAAATATCAAGTATCTGCTGCATCTAATTGGTACTATTCTAAAGGATACTGTGGACAGAGTCCAGTTTGCATGGATGTGGTGTCTCAGGCATTCTGGTTCCAGTGAAGGCATTTCAATCACTACTTCTTAGGAATACTTACTTGGAGTAGGCTCAATTCTATAGGCTATCATGGCCAAGTCAATGTGTGGTTAAGATATTTCATCTTTGATAGCTGTATCTATGTTATTCTCCCCCAAATTTAAAAACCAGTAAAACTTTGTCACTCTGTTAAATTGACTCTTAGTAAAAGAAAACCCACATCCAGCCATATCCCATGACAGAAACTGTTTGAGAATGCTTATAATATCATCTGGTTTGTAATACATAATAAACTCAAAAATAGTTTTTTCAATACTTTATCTTTTTTGATGTTGAACACGTTACAATTTTTGTTTAGCTGAATTCTAGAACATTGTGGTAGGAGAGGAAAGGAATGATAACCAAAATCTCAAAGGAGATGGCGATGCGCATGGTACTTTCAAGCACACTGAGCAGCACTGTAACTGGTGTGTGCTGTACCCACGTGTGATCATATAGCCCACGCTAGACCACAAGTCATGGGTCTGAAGCTTCTGTAACTAGCAACTGCCAACACTAAGGATCTTCTTGACAGTTTGTATCTGCCCACCTACAGAAAGACTGGCAAAAACTACATCTCAACAGTAAATGCCTCCCATTGAATTCTCTACATTTTTCAAACTTGAATATATTCCCTTAGCTTTTCTTAAATTATTATTGGGATATTAACAAGAACTCACTGAGATGGACAAGAAACATCACTTGTTGTAAAGCCACCATGAGCAGTTAGAATTTTGGAAATCACTGAGACTGCTATCTATATCTCACTGAGTGTGGTTCTTTCTTTCTAACAAATGCACGCATGGTCTCTCTCCACCCTCAGGTGCAAACTCTTTATGCACTGGTTCTATCGTGCTTGCAATTAATTATCCTTGGGAGCCATCATAGGACTATCACCTGCAAGTATTTGGTAACTACTGGATGGACGGATGGATGGATGGATGGATGGATGGATGGATGGAAAGAATGCAATTAAAGATTCTATCAGGTAATATGTAAAGAACAATTATCTACTGAAATTGAAATTGAAAGCCAGAACTGAAACATACTTTTGCTAACTGTCTTATCAGAATATCAGATGGAAAAGATATATATGTTATAACACCTATGTCATAAATGAATAAGAAATATAAATAGTAACTGTCATCAAATATGACAATGTATAGCATAAAATCTTGGGTTTTGTGGATGAAGATAGAGTAATTAATTGGTTTTGTAAACCCTTCTAGGAGCATTTTTAGAGCAGTGTTATACACACTACCAGCCAACACACTGGGAAACAGAATATAGTTAAATATTATCTGGTGATAAGAATAAACAAAATATCCATATAAACCACAACATAAATAAGACTTACAAACATTGTAGTGGGTGAAATAAGCAGCCATAAAACCCCATTTAATGTACAAATTCATTAAAGAACTGCCTAAGATAAAGAAATCTGTAGAAAGAGCATATTCCTATTTCAGAGGTTGAGGAGACAAAGAATGAATTCCCTATCTAAGGATGAGACACCCAAAATTATATGGTGGTAGTTCTTGTGCAATTCAATTAATATACTACAATTTTAATTATATTGTAAATAGTGGAATGTTGTGGGGGAATGGATGATATTACAGAAAAGCTATATTTTAAAAGTAGAGTGATTTTTTTTCTCCATTGTGCAAGCAGTTGGTGAAGCCAGAGCTGGAATCGATGATTCCCCAGCTGGCGCAGTTGCTACTGCTTCTGTTGTGTTGGCTTTTCAACCCCTCCATTTTACGAACATTTTTGATTCTGTGTTTGTGCTTGAGTGTTTGTGTTTAGTCCTCCTTGCCCCTTGTCAGTCCCCAGCCTCCTCTAGAGCTAACGCTGTCCATGCCCAGCTGTTCAATGGCCTAAATTTCAATGCTGGCTACTCAGCTCTATTTCATATTTTCCTGTACGGTGGTGACTTCTGTTGATCTATGCTGTCCACCAAACGGCCATACAATAAGACACTATGTGAAGTGTGGTCAGCAAGACTGGGAGAAATACGACTTTAGCAGTGTGTGAGCATCTGGTGGGAAACCAGGGAACAATAGCCGGATTCTATTACAGGATTCTTCTTAAAGTGACAGAAAGGAGAACTTAGGGAGAGACACTGAACCTGATACTCTTACCTGAGACACTGACTTACAAGCCAGTGTGTGAGAAATGCCATTTTCCAGTCTGACTCTGGCTCCCTGCCAAGTGCTGGAACGTCTACATGTTCAAGATTTGAGAACCTTGTCTTTCCCTCTGATGAATTTGTCCACTCTATTTTTTAAGTTTCCTGATGTAGGAAGATAAACTATCCCCTTTGAGCTCTATGATTTTAGCAAACTATGTGTAGACAGTGGGATGTTTCCTACTGAAGTAGAGGATATGAGGGGAATGGCAGCTGACATTATTGAAGAAGACTGAATGCAATGCATAATCTCTCTCTACATAGTATGATTGAGTTAACCTGCTCCTATTTTATAAATAAGGGTGGACCCTATTGTCAACCTCTAAGAAAAGGATGAGATGTTATTGTGTGACTTTAAGCATATTTATTTACTTAATATCAAGAGTAATTTTTCACAAACTCTAAGTTATTTGGGTAAACTTGAAACTTTTGTAAGAAAACTGTAGATATTGGTAAGTTCATGTCATTGCCCTGATATGAAGCACTCACTAGTTTCCTAGCAGGGTTTGCCCATAATCATGACACTCTGATGAAGTGTTAAGAAGAGTAAGGAAGAAGAAAGGGAGAAGCGAGAACATTCCCCAGGGCACAAACATCATAGATAGAAAACTCTAAGGCAGAAACTTTCTCACACTTCATTTCACATACTAGTTAACAGTGAAGAATCTCATGTAGCAGACATTAGTCACCAACCCCCCACCCATTCTCTGCCTTTCTTCTTGCCAACAGAAGGTCACTTTGTTTGTGTGACCAATCTCAATGCCTGAATCCTGATTAGCCTCACCAGTCATGATTTAGCATTACTTTTGTACATTTCTTTTATTCTTTATACTATAATTATCTCATTAACCTGCCCTGCGCACACACACACACATACTCCCAAACCCTGCTATAAACCACTCCTTGCTCTCTTTCAAATTCATTGCCATTTCTTCCATTAATTATTGTTGCATACTTTGCAGATGTAAATATACAGATAGATAGATAGATAGATAGATAGATAGATAGATAGATAGATAGATAGATAGATAGATAGAGTTTTCAGGCTGACGATTTGATACTGAATAACCAATTGGTGTACCTTTTTATCCCATTCCACTTGAAATGACAGTGTTGCAATGTGCTTAGAATAACAACAGTCATCTTGCCATCCAATGAACTAGACATTGAATTGCTAAGATATTAAAGGTAACATGGAATTGGGTTTTTGATGACATCACTGAGTTAAAGCAACCTAACTGCTTCCTCCCTGTGCTTTATACCTCAGTTTAGAAGCTTTCGTACCTCACTATAACTGAGACAGTCTTACCATCAGAAACATGTATGGCATTATCAATTGTGAAACAATTTTAGCCCTAGACAAATTAGATAATTAGATAGGCTTTTCATCAAACTCTGTAACAGGGTGGTGAGGCCACATCTTCCCTCTTCAATAACCCTCTAGACTAGATAACATTTCTTGAGTGAAAGATGCTACTATTGGAACAGAAATGGCTATCAGTGTGAGTCTCTAGGTATTTAGATAGAATTTACAAGAAACATCCTTCAGAAAAAAGGCAAGATAATTGTTTTAGGGGATCGTATCTCAAGAAGATGTATCATTAGAATCATGTCAGTTCCCCTGGAATGGAAGTTACAGACAGCTGGAAGTTGCCACGTGGGTGCTAGGAATTGTGTGTTGACTTACCTTCATCCTTGACTTGCTAATGTCACTGCATTTGATGCCAAACAATGACATCTCCATTCCTATTGCCCAGTGAAGTCATAAACATTACAATACCATAGCAGAACACATGACCAGATCAGTGATGATACTGTCATACACAAACTGTGATGCCAGCTACATAAAACCATATTATATATTATTATCCTTACTAATGATCAGCCATGTTGCTGCTGTTCTATGATTTACTATGCTATATATTTTTAACTTAGATAATATTTCTATTTATTTGAGTAAAAAGCTCCATGCTGTGTGGGCAACAACCACATACCGTTCTGGTTTACCTCATCTTATGATTTCGTCATTTCTCTTATTCTTCATGCAACCTCCGAGTGTTTTGTTACCTTCATTAAAACAATTACACCAATGAGTTAAATTTAAATAATAGTAACTGTCTACAAAGTATAAAGAAAACATCACAACTTTTAAAAGAAATGAACAATACCACTGATACTTGTCTCAACAGGTACCTTTCCTGAGTTCCTATCCCACGCTAGGTAGTATGTTTCTCACTTTAGTTCAATTCTCATGAGAACCACAAGAGAAAATCCAAAATCCATCATTCCAAATGTATCAGTGGAATGCCTGAGACCTAGAGAGAGTAATAACTCATCGAAGCTCACATCCTTGGTACCTGACAAAGATGGCGTGCAGAACCAGATGGCCTGATCCCAGACTCCATGCACTTCCCACAGCCAGCTTCCCAGCATGGTTCTCGGTTGATGTTTTTGTCCGCTTTGCTCTCAACTGCTCCTTTTCTCAGCTTGCCTCTGAAGATAAGAAAGCAATTTTGCAGCTACCTAGTACTCGACTCCCACTGAGAACACACAAAAGAAAAAGACTTTTCATGTGGGTTTCCCCTCAAACCAAAAGAAATATTTTCTGTCATAAGAGTAGTAAAATTGAACCTTGCCTTTTTCCCTTTTCAAACTAAACTGGCTTGATGGGCTACGGTCATACAGTTAAACATCCGTGCTGGGGAGTTTGTTTCTCTTAGTGCACTCAGGAGTGTTGGTTTACATTACATCAAATGCACTATATTGTTCAGCTACTAAATGAAGAACAAGATAAAACACTGTCAATCCCAAATTTAACATCTGGCAAAATATATCTTCAGTCATGAAATTTAACAAAGATACCTGCAGTATCTAAAAGAGGTAGGGTTATTGTTGTGAGACAATAATCCCACCTATACAGGTTAAACTAAGGTAGAAGGACCACAGACGATAGACCGGAGTGGGTAATTTGATCAGACAATGTCCAGTTGAAAACTTGAAAAGATGGTTCAGTGGTAGAGAGCTAACCTAGCACACAGAAGGCTCCAACCTCAACACCTAGGACTACAGACTGCTCCACCTGACTGTGAACAGATTCCAGGGATAATTGCCATTCCCACCCCAAACTTCCCAGTCAGTACTGGAACCCAGGGATCACAGAAGATCACAAATCTCACATAATGTCCTCCTGAGGCCAGGTAGCCTTAGACAGAGCAAAGAAGCAGTACTGGGGGCCATGTGACCATACCATCTAGTGCTCCAAGCACACACTATGCCATCTAAGCTCCCAGCCCAGAGAACATTAAAATGACCCCTTGAACAGAAACCATCTTTTAGCAAGTGGAATTGAGCCTAATCCAATGTACTAGTCCTGTGTCCAGAACATAGAGAATAAGCAAGCTACCAGACACAGGAGAAAGGCAAACATCAGCCTCCTCTCCGTTTCACCCAAAGACTATTGGAAAAGCTAGAATGCCTCCCCCAGTGTTCGGTAATGCTGTTGCCTATTCACATTGGGGTCCTTCTACATGCAGTTGTCAAGTAAATAAAAGAGCTTCTATATTAGCGGAAGTGTGATGGCTGAGATGAGGGAGGGAAGAACATGATGAACATTCAGATGCCAGTCTCAATAGGAATAAAGTAACCCCGGGGCCGGATGAAGGATCAGACCCCTCGGAGATCATGTGGGGCCTGAGTCACCACTCTAAGCAACCCACCCAGCCTAGGAGAAACGCTAGCCAATGGGAAAAGGAAGTTAGAATGGAGCAGGAGATGAGAAGTGGTGAGTGCTCGTTAAGGCCCTCGGATGGATAACTAAAGCGGCAGCTGCCAGACTTCATCCCAGTAACCCTGCTGTGGTCACTCGGAATCCTGAACAAGCTGTGCCAAGATCATGTGTGTCAGTGCTCAAAGGGTACATCACAGAGAACACTGTTGCTGTCCCACCCACACTGTAAACATAGCAGAAGGTAACCTTTTCCTAACTACTGTCAGTTGATAACAACTCCCGGCTACTTTTATCTCTGGAAAAACCACCCTCATAAAACCAGCAGCAAGCAGAGCAATGTTCCCTAGGAGGCTGTGAAGCTGCTATCAGACTTTCCACTTTCCTCAGGGGAGATGCTGCTGATAACTCATTCTTCCTGGAAGTGTTCTCTACATCCTTCCTCTGAGATCAAACTACAGTCAAAACCACTTATTGGTTGTGTTTCCTTGTTTAAGTCTCTCTCTCTCTCTCTCTCTCTCTCTCTCTCTCTCTCTCTCTCTCTCTCTCTCTCTCTCTCTCTCTCTCTCTCTCTTTCTCTCTCTCTCTCCTTTCTCTATTGTCTTCTCCCATCTTCCATTTCTTCCTATCTCCCTCTCTCTTCCTCTTCCTCCCTTTTCTCTTTCTTTCTCTCAGCCTCTGCTCTCTTCACTGTCCTGTCTTAGATTCCTTTCCCTCTGAAGCACATGGCTAACCAATTAAAGTCAGGACTTCTATCATGTCCTTAGCTTAATAAAGGACACATGACCTTAAAATTATTCTCAGCTACATGAGGTGACAGGAGGGTAGGAACTTAAAAAGCTAAATCAAGATTGACATGAAAGAAGCCAATTTGCAGGCCAGCAAGTTGGCTCGGCAGTTAAGAGCACTGATTGCTCTTCCAGAAGACCCAGGTTCAATTCCCAGCAGTCACATGGCAGCTCACAACTGTCTGTAACTCCAGTTCCAGGGGATCTGAAACCCTCACACCAATGTACATAAAGTTAAGAAAATTTTAAAATAGGAAGCCAATTTGCAAAGGAAGTCTGGGAGCCCCCTGAACAGAGTACACACTAAACAAAACCCAAGAAATACAAACAGGAAGCTAGAACTAAACATTATGGTAGATACCTTTTCGGAGCTCTTTCCTCATACTGTAGGACAATGGTCTTTTATCCTGTCCCTTGTATTATTTTTAACAAAATGCTGATTGGCCAGTAGCCAGGCAGGAAGTATAGGCAGGATGACCATTCAGGAAGTAAAAACAGGGCAACAAGAATGCTGGGAAGAGGGAAGCAGAGTCTGCCGTTGTGACCCAGCCACAGAGGAAGAAAGATATGATTGCCTCACCAAAAAAGGTACCAAGCCACATGGCTAACATTGACAAAAAATATGGGCTAATATATGTTACAAGAATTAGTTAATAAGAAGAGCCTGATATACTGGGCCAATCAGTTTATAATCAATATAGACCTCTGTGTGATTTCTTTGGGACTTAACTACTGAGGGAACTGGACAGGACAGAAACCTCAGTCAACACCCACATCCATTCTTGGGAGTGCCTTTTCTTTCCTGATGGTCTATTTCTATTCTGTACCTAACCTAGAAGCCATGGCTTTTTCCCCAGCTCTTCTGTTTGCAGCTGGGACTTTCCCCTAACCTGCACTACATTCTTTCCTTAAATGTTAATAAAAGTGTTCATGAGCTTCCTTTTAAATCCATTTCTAACTTGTTCTGTTAATGAGACTAGAAAACTGTCTTCGTTAGGCTATCCACTGCTATGCTGAAACACCATGAGGAAGCTGGGGAGGAAAGTTTATTTAGCTTACACTTCCACCTTGCTGTTCACCACTGAAGGAAGTCAGGACAGGAACTAAAATAGGTCAGGACCTTGGAAGCAGGACCTGATGCCTTGGTGTGCTCAGCCTGCTTTCTTACAGCACCCAGGACCATCAACACAAGGAAAGCACCACCTACCATGCACTGGGCCTTACTCCATTAATCACTAATTGAGAAAATTCCTTACATCTGGATCTCAAGAAGGCATTTCCTCAACTAAGGCTCCTTCCTTTCTGGTGACTCTACCTTGTGTTAAATTGACATACAAAACCAACCAGTATAGATGCCCAAAAGGGTATCTTTATTTCCCTGGCAACATACATAACTAGTAAAATTTGATGGATTTCTATCAAATCTGAAACCTAGGCAGAGGGGTGGATTTGATCAAACTCCATTGTGTACATATGCGGGAATGTCATAATAAAACCCCTTCTTTCAGATTGTTAAGATGTGCTAATAAAATTTAAAAACCCGAGGTGTGAAAGAAAATAAATTTAAGTTTGTAATGAATGCAAACTATATGTCACTTCATGTTTAGTGCCTCGCCAGTTCACGGTCAATGGAGTGGAACAGTTTACGAGGTGAAGGAGCCAGCTTTCTACCGCATCGACAACGTCTACAAAGTCATCTCTTAAACCAGGAAAAGTGCAACCACACAGCAAGCCTGCAGATTAGTTCTTTATATGTCTCCCAAGAGTCTCAACAGAAGACACCTGGAAATGAGAGAACCGACTTAGGAAATAATCTTCCTGTACTATGAAATTTATTCTGCTTCTTAAACCATTGTTCAGGCAGTTTTTCACAAAACCTACACTATTGCAAGATAGATCACAGCCTGGTCCTGTACTAGATCAAAAATGTTCTAGGGATGATATATAAAGTCTTAAGTTCTAACATTCTAAAATGTGGGGGGGAAACTACAAATAGATTTTCCATCTCAATTTGTAATCAGTGACACTAGGGAAGCTAACAGCCTTGAGTCTTCCAGGAAGGTCACAGAACACAGATATTTTCCATTAATTCAGATTCCCCAAAGCTATGAGACTAGAAATTCATCTATGTAATCCAGATAAGAGGGTGGACCTGGAGATGTGTAGCTCAAGTGGTAAAATGCTTGCTTAGCATACACAAAAGTTTGAGTCTAGTCCCCAGCACCACAAAAACATATGAAAACATAAAATAAACTTCTAAAAATCATGAGGAAAAAAAGGCTTCAATAATGATTAAAAAGCCAATGTTATTTAAATGAACTATTCATCCGCCATAGGTTTACCAATTTCACATTTTATCTTAGATAAAAGGGAGTTTAAAATATTTTGATAAATCATCACGATTGGGCACTAAATTAGGACTGGATTTTATCGTGAAGTTTTGAAACAGAACAGCTGAGGGCACTAATTATTGAAATAGTAATCTCTGTTCAAATTGTTTAGGCTGTTCTCCCATACCCTTCCAGCTTTGGCTTTATCTTACCTTCTTGCTATTTGTGCATAATTATTTTTTAAATATATTCTTTAAGAACTTCATATATGATAAAGTTAAATATGATCATATCCACCCCATCAACCTTCCAATACTCCACTGTATCCCCCAAACCATCCCCTCCCTACTTCATGTCCACTATTTTATTTTTAAGTAACCTACTAAGCCAAGTTGGTTTCTTCTCTATGGTCCTCATAATTTATTGAAATTGGGCTGCTGTGGAATAATTCTTTTCACCACTGTGAATATGTGTTACTCACATTGGTTTAATAAATAACCAACTGGCCAATAGCTACACAGAAAGAGGCTAGGCAGCAGAGTCAGACTAAAAGAATGCTGGGAAGAAAAAAGGTAGGGTCTTCAGCCAAATGAAAAGAAAGTAGGAGATGAACATGGTGTTTTGTAAAAGGGTACCATCACATGATAGAATATAGATAAGAGATATGGGTTAATTTAAGTTGCAAGGGGTAGTTAGAAACAAGCTTAAGCTATCAGCTGAGCATTTATAATTAATAAGTCTCTGTGTGATTATTTGGAAGCTGACTGGTGGGAAAAAAAAAAACCTGTCTACATTGAGTAGTGTATGCTTCTCTGTTTCTCTATTGCAACAGAGTAATTGCAACACCACTGTATGGAAGAAACTGTTTGACTTCAAATTCTTCATCATTGTTTTGAATCACACCTCAGACTTCCAAACCAATTTGTCATCTTACCTATAAATATTTCATTGTATATTTTTAAGTCTAATCTTACTTCTTTTAACATAGACATATCCATTATCACATGTAGAATATTAACAATAATTCTTAGAGGTCATTAAGCAGTGTTCAAATGACAGAGATTATCTACATGTCATTTGGCATGTTTAGTTTTATTTCAAACACGATTTACAGCCTGTAACTGATTTTGTGTTGCTCGGGCCTTAAGTTTCCCATACCTTAAATCCTCCCTTGCAGTTTTGTTTACAAAGTACTCAGATCATTTGTTGTCCAGAGACCTTTACTTTAATGACCATTTTAGTCATTTATATGTGAGTCTTTAATACGCTCTGTTCTCTACATTTCCTGTAAACTAGTAATTGAATCTAGGGGCCAGAGCTGACTCAAGATAAAATTATGAGAAAGAACATTTTAAAAGTAGTGATGTACTGATATACAGGGATGTTCAAAGCTTTCTCCTCTTATCATGGTAACAACTAAAACCACAATTTATTTTTTATTTGATAATTTGTAAAATTGGACATTTCTTTTTAATATTTTGTAAATTAGACATCTTTTTATTGTTTTAATTGAACTATACATTTTTCTCCACTCCCCTCCCTTCTTCCACTCTCTCCTCTACCCTCTTCCATGACCCCTATCCTCCCAATTTACTCAGGAGACCTTGTCTTTTTCTACTTCCTACGTAGATCCATGTATGTCCCTCTTAGGGTCCTCTTTGTAGTCTAGGTTCTCTGGGGTTGTAGACTTTGGCTTGTTTTGTCTTGTTGACCATGTCTTTTGCTTTAGAGAAGCTTCTCAGTTTCAGGAAGTCCTATTTATTAATTGTCTCTCTCAGTGTATTTCCTACTGGGGCTATATTTAGGAAGTGGTTTTCTGTGCCAATGTGTTCAAGTGTACTTCCCACTTCTCTTCTATGACGTTCAGTGTGATTGGCTTTATGTTGAAATCTTTGATCCACTTAGACTTGAATCTCTGTATATATAGATATGGATCTATTTGTATTCTTCTACATGTTGCTATTCAGTTATGCCAGTAAAACCACCATGACTTAACTACATCATTAATGGTTAATAAAGTGATAATATTCATATTTCATTATCTCTTCCTCATTTTATAACCTGTAATATTTTTATATAGAGAACTTTACCTTTATTAATCACTTAGTGATCCTGATACACGATTCCAGTAGAAAAAGTGGATTGGCTGTGTGTTCATTTCTTTCAGGGAGAAAAGAAGTTTTCAAGATAAATTTTTAACAATTTTAAAATAAATTTTTGAATAATTCTGCTAATTAGTGTTCAATAATAGAAAAGTAGTCAGGGATCAATGACACCACTTGGAGAGATAAATAAGTGAACACAGAAGGTTGAAGATTCCAGAAGACTGAAATTTGACTCATTCTTGACAAAATCAAGAACTAGAAGAAGGGTGGCCAGCTGTTGATGAGAAAGTCAATGGATTATGGATCGTACCTCTACTCCAGAGCTGATCAAGTCCGAGCTTATGTAAAGGGTTCCAGTGCATTATGCATGAAACAGAGAATCTAGGAGGAGGGGTTGTACATCATGCCAGATCCAATAAGATTCACTGGGATATGAAATGAGGTGTATATATACTAGGAATCTATCTGGATTATATATATATCCAAATACCTATATGTATCCAGATAGATTCCTAGTGCCTGAGAGAAAAGCTCATTATGAAACTGAAGGAGAATGCATCTTTTATATCAAGAGACAGACAAAGAAATAATCTCTTAGCGTGTTATGGAATGTTTGAAAACCTTACTTTAAAAAAAATCTGCCTTCAATTGTCTGCTTGAGCCAGAAAGTACACTGCCATAGCAAGTTGCTTTAAAAATTCCTTCATCAAATGTTTAAGTACAAAGGGTGTTTATTGGAAGATTTAATGTTAAGTATAATTGAAGGAAACATTGAGTAACAAACTAGTAGTAAAGGCTGAAAACTGCTGGCCTTTAATTGTGATTAGACTGTGAGTGTGTGTGTGTGTGTGTGTGCGTGTGTGCATGTATGTGTAAACAGTTTTCCTCACAGAGGATAATGCTAATCCCAGAAACTATAGTCTGCCAAATAAAAAGCCCAGCTTATAGAATAACTCCCCTTGAGTTATTAGTGTCCCATGGGCTCCAAAAACAATGCATGTTATTGACACTGATTCTTGCTACCTACCAGAACTTGATGGTAAGACTCTATTGCTGAAGACCTCATATTCATTTACCATATAGGACATATGATCATAGGACATGAATAAATCAAATCAGTATTGCCTAGGAAACTTCTTATCTGCTGGCTACCTTTCTTAGCACTGGAAGGCGCTGTCCAGGCTGCTAGGGAAGCAGCGGGGAGTCAGCAGAGGTCTTACCCAGCCTCAGAACGGCAATAATAGCTGGTGTGGCAAGGTATGAACGTGAGGTCACTAGTGGCACAAATATTACGGAAGAATCAACCACTTTCTGATTGGATTTAAAGCCTGTTCCACAGTAGGAAACACGTACTTTATAGTATAAATCCCCATAAAATCCCATGGTTGAGTAGCTCACAGGTCCGAGGGGTGAACCTACTACTCTAGTTTTGACAAATTGACATGCGAACAAACTCCCCTGTAAATACACAGCTCTATGCTCATAGATTAGTGCAGCTCTCAGACATTATCAAAGAGGTCTCTTTGTGAAGTCGACAGTGGTTAATGCAGCAACTCACAACTGACCACAGTGCAGATGATAGTTACCAGCAGTGTGTTCAGACACAACCAGGACAGCTATATCACACCCCTCTCCCACAAGGCTTGGGGATCACTCATTTAAGAAGAGGTGACAGAAAAAGAGAAGAGCCAGAGGTCAGGGAGAGACAGGAGCAGAACAGTGTCTTCTGGACGTGACAGAGCTGCTTCACTCATGATGTCAGAGTAGCTGTGCGGTTGCCTGCACAAAGCCTGCTCAAGCTCAAGCCAACCAACATTGCAGTTTGGGGAGGGGAGGCATTCCCGAATCTCCACCCTAAGTTGAAGAGCTATTTGACGGTTGATAGCCGCTAGAGGAGGAAGAATCAATCTTCATTAACCCTGTGGCTTCTGGCTATACTCCAGTGGCCCCACATCCAGAAGTATGAGGACAGCACAAATTAGAATTGATAGATTATTCAATAATAAAAAAGAGGACAAGAAATTGGATGGTTAGGAAGGTCAGGTGGCTCCAGATGAGAAAGCAGATGAGTTGAGGTGATTATGATCAAAATACTTTATTTGAAATTCTCAAAGAATTAATAGTTTTTAATTGCAGGAGTTTAATTGTTTAGGAAGTAAAATTTCAGGCAACTAAAGGTCAATGTCTTGGCTTAAAAACAGCTTTGTATTGATTTCTATGGTTCTCCTTCCACTCTGCCTTAGGCTACATACAATCCATCCTCTCCTTTGTCCATTTTCTGCCCAACTATTTTATATTTCAGCAGAATTCTTGTTGTGTTATTTAATGAATTTCTGCAAGTGAAAGAATAACTTCAATAAAAAAAATATAGTGAATTAAAGATGCCTCAGGGGTTAAGAGCATTCGTTGACTGCTCTTCTAGAGATCCCGAGCCAATCCCCAACAACCATTTGGTGGCTCACAGCCATCTGTAGTGGGGTCTGATATCCTCTTGTGGCCTGCAGGGAAACATGCAGATGGAGCACTTAGACCTAAAAAATACATAAATAAATAAACTTTTTAAAAAAAATTTAAAAAGAAAGCTAATCAAACTAGTGGCATCACCATCCAATCACGGTGTCAACCAAGCATTTGACACAAGGTGGAGGGGCATCTCAAATTCAAATCACAGCGTGGGACTTTCTGTACACTACCATTTGAGACCCCAAATAAATTCTCTGAGAACAACAACCTACCATAATTTGTGCCCTGCTTCTCCCCAGAGCATCTTACAATACTGATGTGGGAGTGTCATATATCAATCTGCTGATTTCATTGGTTAAGTAATAAACAAACTGCTTGGCCTCATAGCTTAGAACATAGGTGGGTGGAGTAAACAGAACAGCATGCTGGGAGGAAGTGAGCTCAGACTCGACAGCTCTGCTCTCTGGAGCAGAGAAATCATGCAGCTCCTCTCAGAGATACACGCAATGAATCTCCGACCCAGGATGGACATAGGCTAGAATCTTCCCGGTAAGTGCACCTAGCGGTGCTACACAGATGATAAGAAATGGGCTAGATTAATATGTGAGAATTAGCCTAAAAGAGGCTAGATAGAAATGGGCCAAGCAGTGCTTAAATGAATACAGTTTGTGTGTTGTTATTTCGGGCATAAGCTAGCCAGGCGGCCGGGGTGTTGGGGATCAGCCCCGCCGCTCCAATTACTACACAATACAGACTCTACCTTGAAGATAAGCAAATATTCAATGGGTGTGTCATCCTTAAGGAATAGCAGGGCAATGAACAATGAACAAAGACAACACTTTCAATTCCTGATTTAAATATATGTAAATCTCTAGCATCTCAAAATGTTAAATCATTTATATGCAGCATTAGATGTTCTTTCCTGTTAAATATATCCAGATAATAAAGACTTAAAAATTATAAACAGCGCATATAAGCAGGCACATCTGTTATTTGCAACAATTTGGGAGTTTTATTCCCCTGGCGAGGTGAATTGAAAATAAGCTATCATATGTATAATTAATACTATCATGAACTCTAACAAGAATGAAGAACTCAAAACTCACAAATAGAAATGTGTTTAATTTTAGTAATGGCCTCTGAGATTTTTAAATATGCATCAGTAAAAAACTGTGCTCCATTTCCATTGCGACAAAACATTGTCAGAAATACCAAAGTCTTCAGTTTTGCATAGCTTTCCACATTTTTGCAAAGCATAACTGGAAAGATGAACCTTACCTATCTCCTCAACAACTAAAGTCTTAGGAACTCAAGAGCTATGCGTAATAGCCCCACCTCCTGGGAAACAAAGTGTTCTCGGAGCACTTTGCAAAGAGTGGCTTGTGGTGTTCCATTTGATCTTCAAGCTCCAGGGACCTGTGACCACACATACCACAGATACATCTCAAGTACAAATTATTTGCACTCTTATTAAACTTTAGAGTCTACAGAAACATTCATAGAGAAAGCAAGAAAGAATTGAAGGGCTAGATTTCCAGGAAGGAAGATAAAGACATGTTAGTAGCCAACTTTTCTGCTTTTACCAGAATAATCGTGAAGAAAATACTAGGAATTTCAAAGACCTAGGTTTCATACATACTTCCAAAAAAAAAAAAAAGCAATGCCAGAATTTTTTATTTTCCATAGAAAATAGTTCTTTAAACACTTAACCTTAAGAGTCATTAGTACTTAGACCCCAAGTCCTTCTGGGGATATACATCATATTTGACATTAATCTCCTAAAACCTGCAGCAGTTTAAAAATGGTTCTGTAATCAAATGCCCAGATGAAATAAAGATAAATAGAGACCTGCATTTTAACCAAATGAATCTGTTCCCCTTTGATTAAGTAGTAGTGGTTGTATTACCTTTTCAAAGCTGTTGAACACTGTATCTTAAGTGCTGTAGACAACAGAAATATTTCCTCAAGGTTTGCCTGGCTGGGGGAGCAGAGGGGCTGGTTCTCTGACCACTGGAGGTTTGTTGGCCATATGCAGCATTCTTTGATTTATAGAACACTCTCATCTCTGACAGTTTTCTCTTTGTAAGAAAACAACTTGTACCTAATTAGAGAACCACCAACTCCAGTATGTCCTCAACTATCTACAATGGTCCCACCTCAAGTAAGGTCATATCCCATGGTACAGTAGGTTAGGGCTTCAAAGTAGGACCTTTGGAGATAAATCACTCAGTGCATAATAAGAATTGGCTCCAGGAGTTTTGATAACAAATCATCTAGAAATAACAGCCAAGCAAATAGCTATCAAATGTAATCAAGAAATTTTTATAAAGAAATAGTTTATAAAGCACCGTACTTTCAATAATTCATTTACACAGAATTCTTATTTTTTTGTTTTTTCGAGACAGGGTTTGTTTGTAGCTTTGGAGCCTGTTCTGAAACTAGTTCTTTTTTTTTAATTAATTTATTTATTTATTAAAGATTTCTGTCTCATCCCCACCGCTGCCTCCCCTTTCCCTCCCCCTCTCCTAATCAAGTCCCCCTCCCTCATCAGCCCAAAGATGAAACTAGTTCTTGTAGACCAGGTTGGCCTCGAACTCACAGAGATCCACCTGCCTCTGCCTCCCAAGTGCTTGGATTAAAGGTATGCATCACCAATGCCAGCTTGCACATGAATCTTATAAATTCAAGAATAATGCCAACAATTTAAAGACTCAATCAGAGATACAAGGGTGCATTAAATGTGCAATCAAGTCATAGTTTGCTCATATTTTGTGGGTAAAGATTAAGAGAACTGTAGGAGGGGGCTACTAGTTTGTTCCCAGCCACTCAGCCCCAAAATAACCACACAGAAACTATATTATTCAAATCACTGCTTGACCCATGAGCGCTAACTTCTTATTGGCTAACTCTTATATCTTAATTTAGCCCATCTCTATTAATTTGTGTATCGCCATGTGGCTGTGGCTTACTGGATAAAGTTCTGTCCGTCTGTCAAGGCTTCTCTCTGACTCCACCTCATTTCTCCCAGCATTTAGTTTAGTTTTCTTTACCTACCTAAGTTCTGCCCTGCTATAGGTCCAAAGCAGTTTTTTTATTCATTAATGGTAATCACAGCATACAGAGGGGTCTCCCATATCAGAGAACTAAGAGGAACCTTTTAAAATGTCCATTTGTTGTCCAGGTGTAGTCAGAGGTAAACAGCAAATGAGCAGTATCATTTTCTAGTAATTCCAGGAACTATTTATTGAACTATGACTTGATAAATATATGAGATTTAGTCACCTTATTAATTGGGTCCCCAGGAATCCCCTTAACTTAACCTAAATCAATTTTGCAAGTTAATAAGGGAAATGGCCACATAAATCAGGGAATCACAACATGGATAAAGGCCCATTTTCAGTATTTTTACCCATGCCCCAGGGTATACGTGGCAGAACCTTCCAGAGTTGGGCATGTAGAGCTACTTTGGTGCAACAAGAGCCTGACAGACCAGTCTGAGAGAGGTAAGGTAAGAAGGGCTCATAGGACCGTCAGTAATGGATCTCCTGACCCTCCATGGAATGAGGGCCTGACCCGACCTGCTGATGGAACCCAAGAAGAATTCAGACCACAGGCAGTCTTCTGATTCCCGGGTTCTTATAACAAGGTGGATCTCTTAAGAGGATTAAAGATAGTTTTCCCTACAAGCCCTGTTGGAGGAGGAAAACAGTCAAACTGGTTTAGAAGAATAAATATGACATTTCTCTCCACTGAAGATAATGGAACTTTTTCCACAATGTTGCCGTATTTTAAAGTATACTCCTCTGAATATAAAATGTTCCCCCACTGTTGTCTTATACTTTGTGATATGTAGATAATACTGGTGTAACCAGAAACCCAAGTTATACGATAAGATAATGTCACTGGGTCTGATACGATGCTGAAAAATTCTATTGCTCCAAAATTAGGGACAAGGAGAGCCTCAGAAAAGGGGTAGAGGCATGAAAGAAGTTGGTAGAAATTCACAAGTTCCTCACTATGTCTGTTCATCACATGTGTACATATTAAAATACACATACACAATACTGCATATACACTCTGGATGTTGAACTTTCCCCTTCCAAATCTCACATAAAAAATTCATTTGCCATGATAGCAGTATCAAATTGTAACTAAGAATGGGAATTTCACAAGGTTATTGGATCCTGAGGGCTCCACCTTTAAGAATTGACTAGTGCCCCTATTGTAGGAGTGGTTTCTTCATGAAAACAGCAGCTCTACCCCTGCTTCTCTCTCCTTGGCCCTCTGTTATCTCTCTGCCTCTTCCCCATGAGATGACACAGCAGAGAGTCTGCAGTAGAGGACAGCACATTGATCTTAGATACCCCGTCCCACAGAACTGCAAGAGAATAAAAGTCTGTTCTCTACATGTTACCCAGTCTCGGCTAAGCTGTTATGGCAGCAGCAAATGGATGGAGACATCTTTCTGATGTGTTCCGTGCCTGTCCTGAGTCAGTTTTACTATATGGCAATTGCCAGGTTCTTTGGCATAAAATTTTAGCAGGTGGTAGTAGGCAGGAGGCACAGATGACTTTAAAGCTGCAAGAGGCTATAGCAAGGCTTAGCACAAACATCCCAAATGTACACCTTTTTATAGAGCCATACAGAGTGCTGACATCTGCTTTCTGGCACACTGACCCATCCCTGTCATGGAAGCTTCACTCTGCACTAAATATAATGACTTTCTGAAAGCAGAAATGTATCAGCATTGCTGCTGGCTGAGGTGGCAGAATCCTTCACAGACTGGAATAACACAGAATGACCAAGGGACCACGATCTTACCTGCTGCTATATGTTGGTTACACATCGATTTAGTATTGCATATTTGGGTGTTTTCAGTAACATTGTTTAGCTTTATCTTAAGTGGGCTGCAATTGGCTCCAACAACGGAAATGTGGCTCTTATGGCAAAAGGATGGAACAATTTAATGTTTCCCCAGCAAGAAAAATGTTGATCCCAATTTGGCAAATTTATGGGAAGTAATGTGTTAAAACCTTAAGAGTCTCGTAGCCTTTTCTGCAGAGGTACAAGACACCTATCCCAGCTCGGCGTACCAAGTCTACATGCAGACATCCACAGTGAAGGAAGGGGTCAAAAAGAAAGAGTGGAGGAAAAAGTTTCCTAACTTGTCCTGGTCCTGTCATCAGGAAGGAGTTGGCAGTTCTGTTGTGGTTACCAGCAAGGGAGAAGAGAGTTGGAGAGCTTTGGGCATGATTCATAGACAGCCAACCAAGAGGATCAAACGACAATGCCCCAAACATGCTATTTTGCAGCCCACATCAAAGCAGTGGTTGTCAACCTGTGGAGTCACTCCACAACCCTTTGGGGAGGTCTAATGACCCTTTCCCAGGGGGCTACCTAAGAACATCTGCATAGGAAATATTTACATTATAATTATAAAAGTGGCAAAATTACAGTTGTTAAAAATCAATAAAAATAATTCTATGGTTAGGGTGACCACAACATGAGGAACTGTATTAAAGGGTCACAATATTAAGAAAATTGAGACCCAGTTGTTTTAAGGGAAAGGTACATTAGAGATGACAAAGCAATTCTAAACAACTCTTTAAGTGCCTTGTTCTGTTGTCAAGAACATGAGGTAGTTGAACGTGAACTCTGAAGTGAGACCGGGTTTGGATCCCATGGTCATTTGCCAGGCAAGTGGTTATGGGCAAAGCATTTTGTTTATGGGTCTCAGAGGCTGTGTCTTACAAGTAAAGATAATAATATTGTGGAGATTAAATAAAAAGCACTTATGCAAGACTCATGCATGGAAAACATTTCACAAGTATGTATTAGTCTACTTCCTGCTATTACAATGGAACATTTGTGGCTGCTGAACTTAACAAAAAAAGAGGAAGTTGTCAGGTCTGTTCCAAAGTCAGGGAAACAAATGTAATCACATTTTTTTTTTTTTTTGTCTTCCCAAGGTGATGACAGGTATCAAATGGTAAGAGACAGGAAGGACATGTGGATGAATCTCCTCTGGTAGATCCTCTTGTTTCCTTCTTATAGAGGTTCTGGTATTCAGACGTGGATATACTCTGATGGCCTTATATAATTCTGATCAACACCCAAAAGCTTCACTTATAAACACCCACACTGAATTCCCACTAAGTTACTATGCCCCAGTTGGGGGTTAAATACCAACGTGTGAGCCCCTGAGCAACCGTAGCCACACCATAGTGAATATCATGCACTACTGCTATCCCTGTGCAGAGCACTGCCATGAGACGGTGTCCTCATTTGCTTTGTATTGCTGGATAAAGCCATGACCAAAAGCAAGCTGGGGAAAGAAAGAGTTTATTTGACTTACACGCCCAGATTACAGTTTGTTACCCTGAGAAGCCATTGTGTGAGGCTGTTAAAGCGAAGCCTGAGATGGCACTGGAGACCCCAGAATGTTGGAGGTACCAGAGGGATGGGATGACTGCCGGGGAGAGCTGCGTAGCATGAGAGGAACCAGCCCAACGGAGAGAAGGGAGTTGCAGACGGCAAAATTAGAAGGATGGAGCCATCTGAGCACTTTCATATCAGAAGAGAAATACAGCATTTGGAGTGTGCCCTGTTGGGTTCTGGTCTTGCTTTGATCCATTATTTCCTCACCCTGCCCCCATTCCTCCCTTTGAAAATGGTAATATATACTCTGTGCCAGCATATAAGTATTTAATTTGCCTTTTGATTTTTCACAGTGTTACAATTAAGTGATTCCTTTTGTCTCAGAAGAGACTTTGGACTCCGAAACTGCTGAGTCTGTGAAAGATTATGGAGACTTCTGAAGCTTGCCTCAGTGTATTTTGCATTACGATATGGACACAGGCTATGGAGACCAGTGAGTTAAGTACAGTGGTTTGAATGAGACCAGCCCCTGTAGGCTCTAATATTTGAATACTTAGTCTCCAGTTAGTGAGACTATTTGGGAAGGATTAGGAGGTGTGGCTTGTTGTAGGAGGTGTGTCACCGGGGGAAATCTTTGGTTTCATAAAGCTCCCACCATTCCATAGTTAGCTCCCTCTGCTTCTTGCTTGTGGACTAAGATGTAAGTGCTTAGCTATTGCTTCAGCCTCATGACTGCCTGCCAGCTGTCGTTCTACCCACCATGACGGTCATGGACTCTAGCCTTCTGGAGCCATAAGCCCCACATGAAATGCTTTCAAAGTTGCTTTATTCATAACGTTCTGTCATTGCATCTGAAAAAATAACCAGGACAGCAAGCAAGCAAGCTCCAGAATGCATGAGGTGGATGTGTGCTCACACTCATGATACTGACTTTTTCATGTTATTCCTTCTCCAATCCCTCACCCACTACCCCACTGAGGGTGACTCATTCCGTCTATGCCTAGTCTTCAGCAGAAATGCATGCTTTACAAAAAATAAGAAAACTCCGATAGGAAGACACATGTAAGAAAATTTTGTGCCAATGCAACTGCTATCTGAACAGCAGGACTGCTCTGAGATAATGTGATGTATCTAGTTTTTCCAAGGACAGAGAATTGCCTCTTACAAATGCATTATCCCAGTGGCAATTGGGGAAAGAACAAAAAAAAAATTGCTGAGTTCCTTCGTCTTCCATTGTACACTTGAAATTTAGACTAAAAGAGAAAAATCTTTCTGTGCTGAAACTTGACTTATTTTAAATAAAAATAAAAGCAGTTGAGTCTCCTCTAAAGAGCTCGAAGGGGAGGAATCCGACCAGGAAAGTGTCTAGTAAGCTTTCCCTGGAATTGCCAATTTCTCCCCTGATTACAAAGGCAATACTAATTCAATGTAAAGAAAAAAAAACTATAAAATATAAAAAAGTAATAGAAGAAAATAATATTTATATTCAAAGGAAGCCATTGCTAAACTCTCATTTATTTGATTGCATTTTATAGGCTTATTACATAGTAAATCTAGAATAATATGCAACATTACAATTTTATATTAATTCTTTCTGTTAATGTCAAAATAGCATTTCATGTAAATGTAAGATTATACAGTCATAGTTTTATGTTGCATAATTTTTCTGATTTGCATCTATTGTATGCATGTCCCAAAATTTATTCACACTTTTCCTAGTGTTAAATAATTAACTGCCTTCAAACTGTTCATTATTCATAAGCAAATCTGCCACAAACAGCTTTATACATAATGAATTTTCTACATTAAAGATTATTTATTTGGGATCAATTCCTAGAAGTGGATTGCTCGTGCTGAAATTAATAAATTTTAGAAAAACCTCAGTGCACATAACCATACGTCTTCCTAATGATGCGCTATGTGCAAGCAATACTTGGGATTTTCTGCAGCCGTCCCTGGCTGCCCACGGAGGACTGGTTCCAAGTATCGCAACAAATGCTAGATTTGCTGGAGTTCAACTCGCATATGAAATGGCACAGCATCCGCATGTATCTCACACACAGCTTCCCATTCTCCCAGTCATCTCTAGGGTAATTACAATACTGAATGTAATGTGAAATCTCACTAAAAAGATATTGCATGTATTATTTAGACAACAACGACAATAAAAAATTCCATGCCTATTCAATATGGATGCAAATATTTTCAAATCTTATTTCACTGAATCTGTGCCTGTGGAACTGATGGCTACAAAAGAACAAATGTATGCTAACAATCCCTGAAAACACTGCTATTTCGAAATCTTGGTAAGCAGAAAGCAGTAGATATCAACCTTCCAGGGTCTAGAATCACCTAGCAGACAAACCTCTGGCTGTGTCTCAGAAGAACTTTCTAGATTAGGTTAACGAAGACGGGAACGACACCTTCTGACTATGAGTGGTATCATTTCATGGTGACAAAGAGTGAAATATGAGCATTCAGCACTCTCTGCTTCCTGTTGAGAACACAATGTGACCAGCTGCCTCACATTCCGGCTGCCATGACCTCCTTGCCGTGATGTTCTGCACCCTCGGTGTATGAGCCGAAATAGACTCTTCTTTCCTTGGGTATTTTTGCCCAGTATTTTGGCACAGCAGTAAGGAAAACAGTACAATTATGTAGAATTAAATCCCCAAAAAGTTGGTTAAGCAATAAGAATATTTTCTTCTCCATTAAAAAGAAGTAGTTGTGTGGGTTCTCCCAGGAAAACAGACTCAGTGGATAAGCACGTCTTGGACTCTTGTTGCAGCTGTGTGGCTTCTGGAGCTGTTCCATTCGCTTGTCAGTTTGTTTGCTTGTTTGTTTTCTATCAATACTGGGAGTGACATCCAAGGCCTTGCACGTGCAAGGCAAATGTTCAGCCACTAACCTGCTTCTCCATCTCATGGTTTTGTTGAGCCATAATCTTTTTTTTTAATTAATTTATTTATTTACTAAAGATTTCTGTCTCTTCCCCACCGCCGCCTCCCCTTTCCCTCCCCCTCCCCCAATCAAGTCCCTCTCCCTCATCAGCCCAAAAAGCAATCAGGGTTCTCTGCCCTGTGGGAAGTCCAAGGACCACCCACCTCCATCCAGGTCTAGTAAGGTGAGCATCCACGAAACCAATAGGTCCAGTAGAATCAAAAACCCGTTGCCATTGTTCTTGAGGTCTCAGTAGTCCTCCTTGTCCGCTATGTTCAGCGAGACCAGTTTTGACCCAGGCTTTTTCAGACCCAGGCCAGCTGGCCTTGGTGAGTTCCTGATAGAACCTCCCCATTGTGTTGAGCCATAATCTTACAACATAGTTTAGGATGGTTTCAGAATTGCAGGTTGAAACCACCACACTAAGTCATAGCTGGATTTTCCCATCCCCTCTGTAGCTCCAAATGGAGTTATCTTGTACTATTTTTATGTGTATGAACATTTTGCCTGTGTGTATAATAGGTGCTCCATGTGCATGCAGTGTGCAAGGTAGGCTAGAAAAGGGTGTCAGATCCCAGTTGGGATTACAGATAATTGTGAACCACCATGTGGGTGCCAGTGTCCTCTGTAGAATCAGCCATTGCTCTTAACCAGAAACATCTCTCCATCTTCCCAAATACCATATATAGAAGTGCCAGTGTACACTCAGGTGTCATAGCCATTTCATAATGGAAAACATATAGAACAGAGAATGGGCTTCCTTAACTGTAACGAGCTAATCCTGACTTGTCGCTGAGCCAGACATAACTTCCTGACTGTACCGAGCAGCTTTTCTTTTTGACACTGACGTGATCAACCTAAAAAGAAGAACTTGGAGTTTTTCAGCCCATGGCTGTGTGCTCGCTGCCTGGAGCCTGTGGTAGCACAGTGTTTAACAGAAGGACCACATGGAGGAGGAAGCCTATTCACCTTGTGGCATTCAGAAAACAAAATCAGGAAAAAAAAAAAAAAAAAAAAAAAAAAAACGAGGAAAGGACAAGGTCCTAACACTCCTTTCATAAGATACCGCCAGTGACCAAACTTTCTTCTGCTTTGCTTCTCCTTAGAGATTTCAACCAGGGATTTGATTGGTATACAGGCTTTGAGGAACACCCATCCAAACAACAGTACATACATAGGGGAAACCACCAGGCTCTGTTGGCCCAGAAAAAGCAGAGGGTGTGTCCGCAACCAGTTGTATCTACCCCAACACACTTTATTTATTTTTCTCCAAAATCTGGTAAAGTACTCTTTACATATCTGATATAAAGCAAATGTGTATAGGCTAGTTATTAAATAAAAGTAAGTATTTAGAACACCTTTTCAGGAAGTCAGAATATTCCTTCTACAAAGATTATTCAAGAATGATGAAATCATAACTTATTTTTGTTGAACAAAAGCAAGATTCAGTGAAACAAACTTTTAATATTTGCCTTGACTATACAGATATTCTGAATTTGACTGTATCAGAATTCTTGGAAATAAAAAAAAAATTGAGTTTATACTGACTTGAAAATTGAGGCCAGATTAGCTAAGAGGAAATATTTCTTAGGAAAATATTCATAATTGTATTATAATGGTAATACAACTATTTTGATAATATATTTGATAATTATATTGATAACATAGTATAATTATATATCAATCTCCTTTAAAGTGACATAGGAATTGAGGTGATTTTCAAATCTGAAATTGCTAAAGAGCTAAGCAGTACCTAATTAATAAGTTGAAGAATCTTTAGACTTACTGTCAGTGACACTGACACCTCTCTCTACCTCCACGCAAGGCAGGCAGAACTGTGGAATGAACCGTTCATCACATTATCCTGAAGGGCTGATCTTCTTCCATCTTTTTCGAGAGTAGAGACAGGTTCAGGGTTTTGTGGTCAGAGATTTTGTAAATTGTTTTCCTGAGACCCTGAGGGCTTTTCCTGAGCTTGGTCCATGTCACACTGTTGCTGCCTCAGTAAATGATGATCACTCCTACTCAGCATGGAGCAGAAGGACATTGTTTTCCAAGAACATCTCAGTTCCCAAACACAAATATGTTATGCAAACCCCCTCTGTTCAAATGCAATGCTTCCTAAAGCAGCCCACCAATCACATGACTTCCCCTGTTGATACAGCCTAGTGATGTTCCTCTTCTGCTTGGACTTCAGCTTCCTGGTTACCATAGCATTATCAGGTCACAAAATGTGTTTACTTTGAACCATGATCTCATGCCAGGCCACACAGCTCTTGGTCCTCCTAGTATAAAACTAATTCTCATATCAGACATCGACAGCACATAGTGCCCATCTATTAACCCTGCAGTTCTCAAAAGAGCAAATGCAACCCAAAGTTTCCATTTCTTTCATTTTCTTTCTCAAAATACCCAGAGATGACTTGTTGGTTCTGAGCAAAGCTGAAGGAGAGGCACTTTGGAGACAATCCTAGTGAAATCTTACCAACATAGCAATGGATTTTTATGTAAGCACATACGATGTGGCTTAAGCAAACCTAGAGACCTGAGACCTGAGTGAGTTTGGTCTTCAGGACCCATGTAAAAGTGGAAGGAGAGAAATTACTTCACAATAGTAATAATAAATTTAAATATATTAATCTGTATTACCGACGTGGTTTTAATTTGCTATATTCTACCATTTCAAACTTGAATAGCTTAACTTCACAGTAAATAGAAACCATTTTTATCTCTGGTTTTCATAATGGAGATAGGGAACTGTTCTTTCCCATCTTTCTACAACAGAGAAAGCTAAACTCTGTCTCCTATACTTTAAGTGTAGTAGTACAATTTCATGAAAACATTTTTGACCTCCGAAAGACTGAACTTACATGAACCTCACAGTCAAGTTAATGCTATACCTTAAGATTATTTAAGAATATGGATTCAGTTGTCTGTCCTACTGTGTACTCAGCCAAGTTTAAGTTTAACCTGCCTTTAAGAGAACAAACTTCCTTGCCTCAGATTTTCCATGAAATCCCCTTTTACAGCCTAAAGTAATGCATAGCTTTACACTCAAGTTATGCATTCTTCCTTGCCTATGATCCAGAAAAATCGTGTGTGTGTGTGTGCATGTGTGTGTGCATGTGTGTGTGCGTGTGTGTGTGTGCATGTGTGTGTGTGTGTGTGTGTGTGCTATAGTAATCATTTGCTGAAGGCAGTCAGCAATGCTGGAAGTAACTTTATAAAATAAGTGTCTACAATCAATGCTGGAAACATTATCTGTTCTTAGTCACATTTGCTAATTTGTCAATCGGATTCCACAAAGTTTCTTCCTTTGTAAAAACTGTTAGAGATCTGTATAGAGAACCCTCCCTTCCTTCTCCATGCAAGGTTTTCTGTGCTGCTCAATAAATACAGAGCAAAGCCCTCTATTGGAGACAGTCACAGAGATGCATAGGGACAGTCAGAGGTCTGGAAGCATTCAGGCAGGCGCAGACACATGCAAGTGGCAGACTGTAAATGGGGCGGTGACCATAAATCACAGACAGACACAAGAAATAGGGAGAGAGGTGGAGGACTCAAATTTTAAAGCTGCTGGAGATCATGTCTCCTTGAAAAGGCTGGGAAGTTCCGTAGCATTGCAACAATATGGCTGCCTAAACAAGACCTGACAACACTAATAGGCGTGCTAACATGGAAGGAAGAAATGTCACAGGGCTCCACGTAGAGGCAATGCTGAGCACTGAAGAAGTTGCTTTCCACAGGGATGAGTCTCCTCATTGACTGTCCAACACCAAGTAGTCATTCCCGAAATCATATGCACACAAGTTACACTAAACAGGTCATACAGGGGTATTCATGTATTTAGGCTTTTAAATTTATTTATTTGTATGCATGCATATGGAACAACTAAAGAAAAAGAAGCCATGATTTGGGGGAGGAAGCAGAGGGGCTGTGCGTTCATCGAGGGGTTAGAGAAAGGAAAGAAAAGGGAGAAATTATGTAATTATGTTTAAAGTTTTAACATTAAAAAATAAAATGTTAGGAAAGGTCAGAAATGCTTTACAGCCACCAGCATAAAACCGAGTTACACATGGCTGGAGTCACTGCTCTACCAGCTAAGTTTTTCTTTCTTTTCTCCTGGTGTGCTTTTCCTGACCCCTCTTCTCAAACTGCTGCCAAACTAGGTAGCTACCTTGAAATCCAGTCAGGCTTTTACTGTTCTGTACAGCAGCAATAAGCTTTGCATCTTCATCATCATTGGTGGCAGATTTGGTGAGAAAACGTGGAATTCTTTAAGGGAGGAATTAGTTAAAAGGGAGAGTTTTCCCCATGTTTAAAAAAAATGGAAGACACAGTTATGATAGAAAAAAATCAGGTCTCTGTATGATTACATAATACATGATTTTAAAATGGAACAATTAAATGAAGAGATAATCAACCAGGAATAACATACTATTAATTATCATTTTGATAATCCTTGTTGTCATTTTGATAATTCTTGGCTTATCTCTTAAAAAGTTGTTCAGTTTGACTGCCAAGATGCAGGCCTTAGAAAAACTTAATAAAAATAAATCATAGAGATATTCAGATTCAGATGGAGGAATTTAGTGGATAACCAATTTCAGCATCGCATTATAACATTAGAGAGGGACAGCCTAAGGTTTTCAAACAACCAACCTTAATATATACAGTAACCTTACAGAAATGACTACCAAATGCAGATATCCCTAAGGCTGTGCAAGAGTTCAATGGACTCCTATGGAAATGTTGGATTTAAGGAGATTCAAGGAAGTGATAGCTTCATATGGCATGCCTTCACGATTTGTGAAACAAATGCTAAACTCATGGTCAATTTGTAATAGAATTATCCCTAAAGACTGGATAGACTTGGTTAAAGCTGTTTTAGAACCTGGTCCACAATTACAATTGACTACCTGGTCAGAGAGGAGGCTAAGACTATTGAACAATGGAGTAAAGCAAAAAGTATAGAAATCTGCCAAGATCAACTTCTTGGAGAAAAAGATTATGCTACTGTAGAAAGGTAATATTTATATAATGATCACACCTTGGCTTTATGCTATATATCAGCTTTGAATGCTTGGGACAGAATTGGAAAAGTAGGAAAGAAAATTGAGTCACTTACTAAAGTTTCACAGAGCCCAAAGGAAGTCTTAATGGATTTCTTACAAAGACTCATTTAAGCAGTAAATAGAATGATACCAAATTCAGAAGCTAGACAAATAGTAATTGAATCTCTGGCTTTTGAAAATGCTCATTCTCAATGCAAAAGGATAGATAATTAGGTCTTTAAAAGCAAGGTCAGCACTCTTGCACAAATGGATCTGAGATACAATCAATATTGAATCTCATGACCATAATGATGTTTGGATAGAACAGGTAATTTCCAGAGGTTTGAGGAAAAATTGAAATGTCATGTGTTATAATTGTGGCAAACAGGTCACCTTAAAAGGGATTGTAAACAGGGCATTCTGAGAAACAAGTTTTTTTATGAGCATAATCAAAGCAAAACACCCCTCCTTTCTGGATTATGCAGAAAGTGTAGCAAAGGCAAGCATTGGAATAATGAATGTAAATCAACAAGGGACATTCATAGTAATCTTTCACCGTAAGGAAACTACTTGAGGGACCACTCCCAAGCCCTTATGCCAAATTCAGTTCTGTCATTTCCTGTCATTTCTGAGGAAACTTTTCCCCTGAACAATTAAAGAACCTAATGCCTATTGTAAGAAACCATTCTTCTCTGGATGATAGAAGATCTTTAGAAGCTAAAACAGAAAATTCAGAGCTGTACATGTAACTATCACTAACCAGGAAGCTCATGGTTTTTTATGCTAATGCTGAATCAGGAAGACCTCTCTTAAAGGAGATGTGGCACTCCTGCTTGCTGCCAGCAAACAGAACCCATCTGAAAAAAAAAAAAAGACTGTCTCACCTACCGAAAAAACTGTGCTTGCCTCCCATTTTGGGGGCTTTTTTTAATCCCAGCATTTGGGAGGCAGAGGCAGGCAGATCTCTGTGAGTTTGAGCCAGCCTGGTCTACAGAGCTAGTGCCAGGACAAGCTCCAAAGCTACATAGAGAAACACTGTCCAAAAAAAAAAAAAAAGCAGTTATTAGTATTTGTCAGGTAAGAAGTTAAACAAAGGAGATTAGATTCAGGATTCTTGTTTTGAAAAGAAAAAAAAGGGGAAACAGATATGATAGGAAAAAGTATAGATTATTGAATCTACACTGAAAAGGGAAAAAAGAGAATATAGATATGATAAGTTAAAAGGGTAGAATATTGAATCTACTTTTAAAAATCAATTACTAATTTTAAATATTTTACATTGGATTGGACTTTTGTATAGTGTATACAAATTTTGTATATTGATATAAATTTAAGATTAATTTTGTTAAAACATACTATACATATGTTTCTAATTTTGCTCAATGTATTGTACCTATACAGCTCATTTAACAATGTAAGGCAAATTTCTAGTTCTTAAAAGTTATTATGAACCAACTATTAGGATAATAAGGAAATGCAGGTTAGTAATTAGTCACTTATTACAATCTAACTTATAGTCATATTAGGTATGTTTTCAACATCAAACAGAGATAGGTTTTAAATAGACAGGTCATCATCAAACACTTCAGAGATCTATAGAATATGATGTTTAAGATGTTTTAATGACATAGGTACTTTTTATGACAATGAGACATGTCTACTCTTGACAGTACTAATCTACTTCAGAGAAGATAATGGGCATCAGAGAAACTCCACGTGGAGTTTACTTTCTTCGTGCCAAATGTAAACCACCAGGAAGAAAATGCCCTTGCCTCAACTGCTGAGTATGCTGTCCTACTTGGACAAGCAGGACACAAAAGAGAGTGACTACCAAACATTGTCAAGATAAGGTAGGACAGTCCTTCAAAAATTCTGTTTCATAGAGAAGTCTGTCAAATATTCTAGGCCTCTAGGCTGAAGATGGATGCCCCAACATTGAGGGGAACTTTGGGTGACTGTCCAAGCATCCAGCTCTTTCAGTTATTTCTCACATTTTTTTGGAAGTTGCTTGCTTGCACTTTCTGCTTACTCACAATGTTATTTCCTTCTTGGGTCTCTGAGATAGTTGAAGTCTAGATATTTATAGTTTTCTTTGTTTATGAGACTCAGAAAGAAAATTCACTAAAGAAGTGTAAATTGTATAAGGTTGAGATTTATCAAAAGATAGTTTTAGATAGTAATGCAAGTTATGACAGAAATTAAATTAGGTACAAGACTCTGGACTCACCAAGATAGGATAGATAATAAAGTGCTTCCTCTGAATTTGTCAAATATAAATGGACTAGACATTGTTGATGTGTTCACTGCCTGTATATATTGTATACAGCTATTGTACTTATTGTATATAGTTTTCCTTATATTGGCTATAGCCTTCTTTTTTATATTAGACAAAAAGGGGAGATATAGTGATATTTTGTTTATGGTCTAACAAATAAAGCTTGCCTGAAGATCAGAATGCAAAGCAGCCACACTAGTCAGCTACACGGGCCTGGCAGTGTTGGCACACACCTTTAATCCCAACAGTCACACTAGTTAGCCATAGAGACCAGGCAGTGATGTTACATGCCTTTAATATCAGCACTAGAGAGGAATACAAAGTGGGATGAGACAGGAACTCATGCTTTCTTTTCTGAAGATTTCATAGAGGTAAGAGCTCTCTAGTGGTTGGTTGCTTTGCTTCTCTGATCTTTAGGCAAGCTTTATTTGTTAGATCATAAATAAAATATCACTATAAAATACATCATTTTCTTGTATTTTATTATCTTTTATGATTGTCTATCTTCTTGGAATTCTTTGTGTATCTGTGTGTTCAATAATATTACAGTGTAGTTTGAAATGGTCCATGGTGGAAATTTTAATGCACAGAAATTAGAAAAGTTTAAACACTAGAGTTTTTTTTTTTCTTCATGAAGACATTTAGTAGCATACCAGTACATACTAAGTAGTTGCTGGATGCACACAGATACATATAAATACATGTATGCTTTATATATCAAACACACAAATTTTTGACATCTCAACATAATCAGATATGTCTAAAGTTTTTTCCCTTATAAATATTCTCATAAACTTTAGTAAAATTCCTGTATGTTGCATACAATTCTCACTGGAATTACAGAAGATGGTTTGTACAGGGCATAAAAAGCAAGACACAAACAACCCACTGGGCCTCCTTTCATATGAGCAGATAATAGAGAAAGAGTGCTAACAATAGGAACCATGTAGAATGGACAACAAAAGGCTCTTTGAAGGGCTAGAAGAAAAGGCGCTGAGCCAGCACACATCCCAAAGGGCACATTTCTGTGCTCTAACCACAGTAGTCAGGGCAAATACACTCTGACAATGGAGTACACTTAGAAACTCCTTCCTAGACAAGAAAAGTGGCACTTTAAATTGTAGCAATGGGTAACCAAGTTCTGTATCAGAGGGCAAGGCTACAAACATTTGGAAAACCTACGAATCAGAGAGTCTGAGGTAAATTTTGTGGGGAAATTTCCTCCAGGAATTCCCTAGTTATACAAATAATGTTTTAAATAAATGTCATGAGATTATTTAATGGTTTTATTTTCAAAATAATAGCAATACATAAAAGTAACTATGGTGTAAGATCTCAAAGAACTGGGACACATTGTTTCTGCTATATTGCAATCCCCCCAGATCCTCTGTGAACAACTTTGCTGATACATTAATAAACACTTTAAAACGTCACATCAAAGTTGTAGTTATAAGCATTAAAATTAACACATAGTACAAGCATTTAATTCAGTTCTGTGTTCTTAGCAACGTGGAAATACTCAGATTATTCCCTAAGGCCCTCACAATGTAGATGTTCATGTCTATAGAGCATCACTAGGAAGTGTGACTAGGAAGGCACAATTTTGACTAACCTGGGAAACCTGCAAACCAGGATGGATGGCAAACATCGTCACATTTAGGGGGAGGGTTGTTTTGTTTTGTCTTTTGTTTTGTTATGTTTGCTTTGGTTCGGTTTTCGAAACAGGGTCTCTCCGTGCAGCTTTAGAGTCTATGCTGGAACTCGCTCTGTTGACCAGGCTAACCTTGAAATCACGGATATCTGCCTGCCTCTGCCTCCCAAGTGCTGGGATTAAAAGCATGCATCGCCGCCACATAACACATTTTTAATATCCCAGTTCATCATCCTAGGGTTCTAAGCTCAGTCCCCAGGAGGAGTGTCAGAAAGGAGGAACTGAGTTGAGTCTATTCCAGAGGGACCATTTGTGAGTGACCCTAGTGACATCCAGGGCAGAGGCGCGTGCACACACACACACACACACACACACACACACACTCAGAACATTGTGAACTCCATTTTATAATTTTCCCTGCTTCTTTTGCTATTGCTGGCAAGTGTCACTATTGAAAATGGACCTTGCTTTTAACTGCTGAGTCATCCGTGCTAAGTCAGCTTTCGCAGCTCGTAGAAACACAACAGACTCAGCTTCCAAAGGCATCATCTCTTTTAATTGACACACACAAGCCCACAATGCCAAGATGCCATGCCCAAGAACTGTCCATCCCACACTTACGCTCTATCATAAACAAGTGGCCCTCACAAACAGGGAGAATAGTAAGAAGTCCACATCACACATTGTATCCACATTCCTTCCTGATGAGCCCCACCCCTTTTGGTCCTTTATATGTTTTATGAAAGAAGGCTAACCACATCATGGCCATCTCAATCCATCAGAAAAAAAATTACAGCATGAAACCTCAGGAAAAAAGAAAGTAGCATTTCAGCCTCTCCCATGAGGTTCTTCCTGGCCTCTCTGCAAACATGGATGGCACCCCACGGTGACCAGCGCTAGATGGGAACAGTAGGTAGTGTCCATGCTGCACCTGTAAGCCCACTGTGCAGTTGTGTAACGGCAAGATGATTGCTTAAATTACCATAGAGAATTCTTTAAAACCTGCCATGAGGTGACAGTCTGTGTGTACAAAGACAAATGGCCACCTTGCTTCCTTTAGAATGTATTGTCAGACATCCTGTCTGTTAAGTAATTGAGAAGGATATTGGGCTATGGTAACTATATGTACATATCCCATAATAGCACAGTGTACAGGGCAGTTAAGTTTGATTGAATGAGTAAGGAAGGACTTCCGAAGTGAAGAATATTTGATCTGCCTCTGAACATGCCATCCATGGTAACAGGGAGATAAAGGGATTTGTGGGACAATTAGCAAAAATAAAAGGATTTTGAGTGGTGAGTCATGAACATGGGTGACAGAAATGGTTTTTACAGGTAAGGAAGGAATGAAGGGACTGGAAAAAAGCTAAGAGACCCATCTTGGATACAGCTGTGGACGTGATGAATGAGGGTGGACTCTTCTGAGGACAATGAGGGCAGTCACAGACTTAGTAAGAACAGCGGGGGCAGTGTGTGTGACCTGTAATTTAGAGTTAACTGGAAATTGAAGTATGGCATTGGAGATATAGAGAAGTTGGTAAAGAAGATAAAAGAAAGAGGAAGAAGGAAAATATGTGCAGTTTTGGCATGACTAAAAATGAATGAGCAAGATAAATACTCCTAAAACCACAGTTAAGTGAGGGGTGCCCCTACCCTGACAAGAGGGAAACAAGGAGAGGTAGGCCCCCAGAATTCCCTCAGTACCAAGTATGTGGCTCTGGTGTCCAAGAGAAAGGAGATGGGTCATCTTGATACCATGATGTTTACCGTGGCTCCCTGTTACAGATAGTGGTTGTGGTCAGATCAAAGGAGTCCAGGCAGCCTCATTTCTAGGAACACCAAATGATTGCCAGAAGCTCAACAGTCAATTCCTCGGGTTCATAGAAATGCTTAGGCTAACCAAAATGGGGAAACTCACCAATTGAAGCCAGTGGTGTGCATAGAGGTTGCACTCAGGTAGATGGAACACGTGGTTGTTGTGGGAAAAATACCCAGTTCTGGAACCCAACCTCAGGAGAGGGGCGGGAGAGCATCCCAAGTGTCATGGAACCAATGAAATATCTGGTATGAGTGAGAAGAAAACATGGAACATGCAACAAACCTGCTCAGGAGATTTTGGGGGGGCGATGTACAGGCCTGGTGAAGGTCAGTGTGCACACAGAGAGAGCTAGATTGCATACATTCTTAAGGAATATTTTGTCAACTGTTAAAAGAAAAGAATGCCATATTGGTAATTGCCAATTCTGGTAAATATTGTCAATTTTTATTGATGAGCAAATTTCCTAAAGCAAACTTTCAAACTTATGACAGAGATTCTTAATTGTACTTCATGTTCATGTTTAGTTACTGTGATAAAAAAAAAAAAAACACTAAATGTTAGCTAGGAATACAGTTCCTTACATTGAAATTTACTTTACAGTCACTTTGACCTACATTTGTCTATATGGCTAAATTACTTCTAGCGGGTGTAAGCCTAAATGATACATACAAGCTTCAAGAAGTATTCATGGTGGCCGAGTGCAGATATGAGGCCTGTATAGAGGGCACCATCTTAGACCCTGAATTAGAGGCCATGGTAAGGCTGCCACTCAGACCTGATTAAAGGAATCTGAGTTGCTCACACTCACGATGTCTCCTTTTTAGTGAAGGAGTGCACACTTTATGTTCACTGATAGGGAAACAAACACACGCCACCTTTGATCTTTCTGCTGCTTACACTCTGAACCTATCACTATTCTATGTTCCCACAGGACTTAGGAAGCAATTTAGACCACAGGCAATCTGAAAGCAATCCTGATGAAGGTTAAACACATAATGAGAGGACTTTGAAATGGGAATCGCTGTTACACTTCACAGTGCCCCATACCTTCAGAACAGCAGCTGGTTGTCCCTCTGCTCTTTCAGTCTTGGTGGCTCCTCAGTCACAGCACTTCTGACTCAATAAAAAGGCTATGAAATCACTTTTTGTGGCTGTGCAACACACCTTAGAGAATTACTGTAGCCTCCTATGTTATAAGAGAACAGATTTTCAATATAGCAATGTCTGAAAATCACTTATAAAGCTATATAGTGGCTTAACAAATCTAATAACACTGTTCAGGTTGAAATGAACTCAATGTTTCCTTGCAATCAGGAAAAAAAAAAAAAGCACCAATGGCCAGTGTGATAAGGAAAGCAGGTGGTCTTTATGTGCTCTAGAAAACAACTACTTAGTGAAAACCTAATGACTGTTAGTTTATTCTCTCACTTGCCTCGATGTGCAATCACACTGAAGACGGTAAACAACAGTAGAATAAAATCCTTTTTCTTTTGGGCCACGGTGGTGGTGCATGCCTTTTAATCCCAGCACGTGGGAGGCAGAGGCAGGAGGATTTCTGAGAGTTTGAGGCCAGGCTGGTCTACAGAGCGAGCTGCAGGACAGGCTCTAAACCTACAGAGAAACCCTGTCTCAAAAAAAAAAAAAAAAAAAGAGAGAGAGAGAGAAGAGAATAAACCACTTTTCCAATGTGGCAAAACAGAATTCCAGAAAGTCTACGTCCACTGACTGACTCACTTGGTGTGGTCAGGGGGCTGGCAGGGCAGGGCTGTGAGAAGAGGCTGTGAGATAAATAGAACTGTGTTTTTGCTGTTAGGTCTTGTTTGATATGTATTTATCAAAATGCATCATGTATTTTTACCTCAAAAAATAAGCAATAGATTTTCCTGCCTGAGACATTAAGCAAAATGATAAGATAATTTAATCAAGGTTATCAGTATCATATATATATATACATATATGCACACATACATTTATATAAAATAATAAAGAGGAAAGAGGGAAAATATTGGGGGTTTTGCTCACAAAATAATACTAGTGAAAAATTACAGCAGTGATTGAGCTAGAAAAATTACCATTTCATAACTCCTTAAATCATAATTAGCAATGATAAGAGACGTACATGAAGGGTAAGGTCATATAAGGAAGAGCTGTTGAGGCACAGGCTAATTCTACCCAAGTATCACCCCCAAAATTACTCCTTCTCTGCAAGGGGAAGGCTTCCCCCTTTTTCGCAGGGATCCAGCGACGCTTCTCTTTGTCACAAAGCTGCTCACTGCTGCAGGTGACACAGACAGATAGGTGTATGATTCCCAACCTGACACAGTGGGAAGCACAGTACTGAGCGATGGGATGTCCTATAAGACATTGAACCCACAGTCCTCAAGTGTCAAGGACAGGAAAGCCAACAAGCTCTGTTAGGGGGGATTGAAAAGACACATTAGGAACAGGTTTTATATGATTTTTGTTAATCATAATTTTCTTAGATAATTGTGAGACTTTTATTGAATAATGTGAGATGTTTCTGAAATATATATTATGTGTTTATGTTATGAACTAAGGGTGTTGGGCACACAAATGAAATGTGGTTATTTAAGAGAAAGATCTCATTTTGTAGATAGAGGCATGCTGACTTCCTTAGAGGTAAGCACTTATCATTCCTGCCACCTTGGTTAGTTTCAGAAATGTGCCATTGTAACAACAAAAGAACAGATATGCACATGAGTTTAAAAATTCAGTAATACATGAGAAATAATTATTTTCTTGACTAGAAACACAATATCAAGGAATAGAGATGGATATGAAGGCATAAATATGAACAAAAATCATGGTCTCAGGCAAGCAATGTGCCCAAAGGGTAAAGGTGCTTGCTGCAAAGACTGATGTCCTGAGTTCAGTCCCCAGGACTCACACAGTGATAACAAAGAACAGAGTCCCTCAAGTTACCCTTTGACCTCCACACCCTCACCAAGGCACATACATGTGCTTATGCAATACACATTATTATTTAAATCATTATTTCCTATGGAAATTATTACTAAATGACTCAAAGTTCAAATATTGCTCTAAAGTTTAGGGTGATTTGTCTCTTCACCTCTCTCCAAGACAGCAAAGAAATATACAAAGGCTTCACATGAACCCATAAATATTAGCTGCTGAGATATTTCATATTCTCATTTCAAATAAGATTAGCTTAATAATTTATACATTGGTCGAGGGTGAATTAATAAGCACATGCTTTCTTGTGAAGGGAAACAAAATTTATCTCAAGTTACACATGAGCTCAGCACTAGAATGCTATAAAAATAAAGATCAGTGGGTCCAAGACTGTGAATGCCAATATTAGTTCATAGAGAGAAAGACGTGTTTACTGCAGGGATAAGTGATTGCGCGGTCTTATGTAACAGAATTTCACCCATTTCAAAGCAATTACAGATAACTTATTTTTCATCAATTCAACTTTAGGAGTTTAATTTTTATTGTGTTTTCTTGTTGCTTCCACCATGATTTGTGGTGTTGTTGCTATTCCATTTTTGTTTATACTTTCTCCCACTGGGTATTGGTCATAGTCAGCTATACATTAGATAGTCTTCTCAGGTCCAAATCGTTGAGGTGGTCTAGATAGCTTTGCTATGAAGTATGTGGAAACTTCTAGAATAATAACTACATTAAAAAATAAAATGGAATTTCCTCTCTAATCACTTGAGAAACAGACGAACAAGGATGACTGTAAGTTAAAGGTCAGCCTGGTATGCATAGAGAGAGAGTTTCAAGCCGGACAGGTCTGACTGCTTTGGAAGAAGAAGAAGAAGAAGAAGAAGAAGAAGAAGAAGAAGAAGAAGAAGAAGAGGAGGAGGAGGAGGAGGAGGAGGAGG
>NW_026067949.1:24736534-24762492 GCF_014885135.2 Alexandromys fortis | reverse complement strand
TTTTTTTTTTTTTTTTTTTTTTTTTTTTTTTTTTTTTTTTTTGGTTTTTCAAGATTGGAGCCTGTTCTGGAACTAGCTCTTGTTCTGCTCACCTGAGCAGCACAGTAGTTGACCCTGTAGACAGGGGTGAAGATGAGCCAGCCCGAGGGTATGAGGGGCATAGCTGTTATCACCTCCCTTGTCCATGGTGTGGTGGTGAGGGCAAGGAAAAGATGCCCTCCCCTTGTCCTTAATGCCTCCAGCTAGTGAGGAAGCTGACCCTCCCTTTTACCAGCTACACTACTGGGGGAAACAGGCCCTGCACCTTGTCTGGGTTGCACAGCAGAGCTGGCTCTGATGACAGGGGCACAGCTGAGCCTGCCCAAAAACACTAGCATGGGAAAGTTGGCCCCAGCCTTCATCTGTCCTATGGTGACAAGGGCAGAGGAGAGATGTGCCTCCCCCTCCCCCCCCACCACCACCACTTCAACTCCTGAAGCAGGTGGGAGAACTGGCCTACACCACACCTGGGAAGCACAATAGAGCTGGCCCTGAAGGTGTAGGTCTGAGAGAGCCGACTGTGAGGATGTGGAAACAAAAGAACCGGCCCCACCCTTTGCTCATGGCACCAAGGTTTTGACTAGTTGGGCAACGCTGGTGAGCACACCCTGGTGGTGAAGACAGGAGAGAGCTTGAGGGCTGACCAACCCTGTAACCACCCAGGCCCAGAACCAGGCTTAAGAGTTGACCCACCCCAGCATCCACCTCATCTGTGATCTTCTAGATCATATAAAGGGGATAGTCCTGAAGACCCAAAGCTGTATGACTTCCACCACGCAGGGCAACAACAGAATATCCAAGAGGAGTCCCAGTGAGGACCCAGCATTAATAGTGTAGCAGAAAGCAGAGGCCTCAAACCAGACCAATGGCTTTTTTGCAATGAACACTTGCACGTAAAGATATATGGATAAAAGGGTTTACTGCGTGTGTGACTCACTGTGTCACACTGCAGCTTCCATGAGGCAATTGTCCTGTTTATTTCTTTTCCTTCCTTCCTTCCTTCCTTCCTTCCTTCCTTCCTTCCTTCCTTCCTTCCTTCCTTCCTTCCTTCCTTTCTTTCTTTTCATTCTTTTTGTTCTTTCTTTTCTTTTTTTCTCTTAAATTTTACTTTATTTTGGGGAGAAGTTTGCAGGGGCAGAGAGCAGATACTAAGAAAAAGAATGGGAAGGAGATGCATGCTGTGGAAGACACGGAGAATAACACATGAAAAGTACTGTTGTCTGGGGACCAGCTTCCAGCAGCACAGGGCTTTGACAGGAATCCACGGGGTCGGTAAGCTAAACTTTTCTATCTGAGGGGGGGATTAGGGGAAAAGGCACTCATGAACTTTCTTGATGGTTTCCTTATTTATTCTTATTATTTTTCCTCTCTCTTCAATCTCATGTTGTTTTACAGCTTTTATCCCCCAACAGAATCTTCCAGGCAGCACAAGAGTCAAAACAGTTGCTTTCCATTTTTCAAGTGAATGATTTTGGGTAAAAACATGGTTTTCATCTCCCTCACATGATTAAACATTTTATGTATTACAGGTGAAGACAAATTATCCCAAGAACCCACATACATTCATACCTAAGCAACTTGTTATAGATCAACCATGTGGCCAGCAAGGTGTTTTTGTCAGGTCTTTTATGGGCAGGCCACATTTTGCAGTTAAAAAGAAAAAGCCAATTACTTTACCACTTACCTTGAAATGAAATCTTATCAGGATCCTTAAGGAAATCACACACCTAAACTTTCATATATGGAAAAGAATCAGTCAGCTCTACTTTAAATCTTTAGGGTACATATCCATTCGTTAATAAATTTTTATATCAGGAGATTGAGGACATAAATGGGCATAAGGAATTATCATCACTTTAGGTCATCAACCAAACCTAGCAAGGAGAGGACATCTGCCAATAGTAATCGGGCTGCTTTGTTCTGGTTCCCTAACCTTAAAGAGTTCCCTATTCAACTATGTCCCTTTCTAAACCTTTAAATTGTCTTCTTGGGTTTTCCACCTCAAAGCCATTTAACAAAACATCTTAGACTAACTTTGTTATTTTCTTTTTTTTTTCTTTTTTCTTTTTTTTTCAACAGTGTATAGAAAAGTTACTAACTTAGTTATTTTCAAAGCTTTCTTTCAGCTGTGCTACACTCAGTCCTGTGAACACATCTCCCAACATTAAGGTTAAAAGAATTTAAACAGTTCTGCTGTTGGGACTCAATTGTTAGTCATTAACTTGAGCTACAATCCATGCAGCTCCTTTGGTGAAACTCACAGACCATGGCTATGAAACATATCCTTGTATTTATTTTTATTCATCAAAAGTCTGTATAAACTATTATCATTATTATCAAATTAGATAGTATAGCTTAGGGAGGGGTCACCTTCTTGACAATCCACATATAAAAATGCCTAGTAGAATGGATATTTCCAAGAGATAAACACACTATAATACAGGCAGTGGAGATTGCCCCTCCTCCACTCACACCATACTAGATACCAGAGAAAGAGAGCTGCAGCAAACGTGTAAGGGCACAGCAGAAGCAAAAGACATCCTGTGGTCTGGTAGTCCCGTGGCCTTGCCGAAAAGAGACTGGCTCATCAGAGGATTCCCTTCTGCTGGGCTGACCCCTGGAACTTCAATTGCTACTCGCTGCTCCTCTGGCATGGCCCATGGACAAAAAAGAACATTAAAAAAATAATTCTACTTACTATGCTTGCTTACTTTATTTAGAGTTTTTATTTTTTCTTTTTTTTTTTTACTTCTGTATTGATGAGGAACGTAAACCATGGTTTAATTTTTTTTCTGCCATCTTTGCCTTCTTTTGTATGAGAATAGCAACACCCTCCCCATCATAAAATGAATGGAGACCATTCTCTCCTTCTAGTGTAGACTTAATGTTATGAAAGGTTAGTAGAATTCTCTAACTAAATTCTCTTGGCCTGAAGATTTCGTCTTGAGAAGTTTTTAAGTTATCAGTTTTGATTTATTTAGTCATCATGAGGATTTGAAATTATTTATTTCCTATGGCGGGAGCTGTGGTTAATTTGTGGCTCTAAAGGAATGGACACATTTAATCTAAGCTGTCAGGTGTGTGCATATAGAGTCATTTGGAACACTTCCTTTTTGTCATTTCTGAATGGTCTCCAGGGGCATCTTCGGTTTTATTCCTGCTGGGCTTGGGTCATCTCGGATGGCTTTCCTTGAGGGTTGTGGCTGTTATTGATCATTTGAAAGTCAGAGCTTTCTGTTTCATTGATTTTCTTCATTGCCTTTCCATTTCTGGTTTTACAAATCTCTTCATTTATTATTATTCCCGTCCTTTCCTTACTCCTTGTCTCCCCTAGGCTTTTAGACAGGGAATGATTTAGATTATCAGTTGAGACTTTTCCTGTTCTCTGGTGGTGTGCATTTGTTCATTCCTGTGTTAGCTGCATCCCACAAATCTTGATACATGCTGTTTTCTCTCTCATTCAGTTCGATGTATTTTTTTTCTGTTGTCTTTAAGCTACACTCCTTAATTGTTTACAAGTGTGTTGTTTCAAGTGTGATGCTCAGTTTCCAAGTACTCAGGTATTTTCTATCCAAACTTCTCTCTTCTTAGACATATACTAGCCACAGGACATTCACAGCACATTTAGGGTCCACACGAATCTAGCATAATCTTGGCCTTACCTGATTTTATCTGCAAGGACTGGGTTTGCAAGTGAAGCTGGATTTAGAGATTCCAGGGATTTGGGTGGAATATTTAGGGGCTATTGCTCAGACTACATTGGGGGCGTTGTTAAGCAAGACAAATGATGAGAGCTTCAGCCACAAGTGAGGTCAGCAGTGCTAGTTCCCACCCAACACCCCTGCTCTGGTTATCTCATTATCTAGGTCTAGATCCCATTCTGACCCGTCCCGCTCCAGCTATTTCTGAGATAAAACTGGACTCGCTGAACATAGCGGACAATGAGGACTACTGAGATCTCAAGAACAATGGCATTGGTTTTTGATCCTACTGCACTTATTGGTTTTGTGGGAGCCTAGGCAGTTTGGATGCTCTCCTTACTAGACCTGGATGGAGGTGGGTGGTCCTTGGACTTCCCACAGGGCAGGGAATCCTGATTGCTCTTTGGGCTGACGAGGGAGGGGGACTTGATTGGGGGAGGGGAAGGGGCGGGGAAGAGACCAAAATCTTTAATAAATAAATAAATTTTTAAAAAAATTTAAAAAAAAGAAATACCATCATATTGTAGGAGCCAGCCATGATAAGCTAACTATGAACAGATCACCCAAAGGAAGTTCTTTACTTCCAACCATTATCACCTGCCAGAGTAGGACTCAGCCATCGATAAGTTTAATGGAGACCTGAGTCTCAGTAGTTTGCCCTTCCTGGTTGCAGGAAGAACCATAAACTAAGATTACCTGAGCACCACCCAAGAACAGACCACCCAAAGGAAATGCCTAAGATTCCGACGTAGATAGGATCACCTGCCAGCACACACACACCAGGACAACCCTAGACAAATGTCAGCCAATCAGGGATCCTGAACTACAACCCTCACCCCCACCTTTACTACTATAAATACCCAACTCTAACTGAGCCGGGGCTCTCTGGTTATTCCAATACGATGGACATGCGGAGAGACCGAGTGTGTAAACTTGCATAAAATAAGGCTCTTTGCTTTTACATGCTGGACTAGGTCTGCTTGTTGGCTTTTGGGGGACTTTGTAAATTTGGGCTTAACAATATGAGCATGGTACATTACATATTTCTGTGTATAAGTCCTCAAAACTTTAGTTCTAAAAATGATATCAATGTTATCAATGATAAAGTCATAATTTTATTTTTTGATTATTTATACATTTCCATTTTCATGAGTATTTTTGAAAGAGTCTCACTATGTAGCCTTGTCTGGCCTAGAATGTGCTATGTAGACCAGTCTGGTCTCGAATTCATAGAGTTCTCCCTCTGCCTCTCACTGCTGGGATTAAAGACATGTGCCATCATGCCCGGCCCATTTTCAAGGAATTTTGAAAACAAAAGTTTACCTACGTGCCAGTGGGGCACTTGCATGTAAACTGGATAATTTGAGTTCACTCCCAGAGCTCACGCAGTGAAGGAAAGAACAGTCCCACACGTTGTCTACAGATGGACACATTGGCAAGTGTGCTTGTGTACACGCATGTGCCCACACTAAGGCATACAGGTAAATAATACACTTATGTGGCAGCTGGGAAGACGACACTTCCTCCTCTGCTATTCACAAATGTTTCAGTCTTTAAAAAAAAAAAAAATACTCGAGTCTAGCAATGACCACAGTCCTCTTCCACTGATGTTCATCTCAGATCCGTGGTACTCTGCTTTCTCCAGTCCCTTCCCCTGACTGTTTGGACTTTGAGCAGAGTGCTTTCAGTGCTTCTTAAAGATACATTGGCATTTAGCGCTCCTGCCTGTCTTTACTTTTATATCGTAAGTAGCTAAAGCATGGACGGTCAGATGTATCCACCAATGGTTGGTACCATTTACTTGTTGGTTTACAATGCTACATAATAAAAATATCCACTTCCATTGTGATTTTCTTTTCAGCTCTCTCTTCTGCCTCACTAACCCTTCCCTTTGTCTCTGACCAATAGTTTACAGGGACTAATGTTGTCAAGAAGGCAATTCCTCAAAACTTGTCTGTTATGAAATACTAGTTTCAAATGTGTTACATTCAAATGTGTTATCGCTGTGGGATATTTGTTTAATGGTGCAAAGATGTTTTGCATTCTTTTACATTGCAATTGTTTAACTCGGTAAAGCCGTGCTACTGTGCCTGCCTAAAAAAGCACCTGATTGGTCTAATAAAGAGCTGAACGGCCAACAACTAGGCAGGAGAGAGAAATAGATGGGGGTGCCCGGCAAAGAGAATAAATACAGAAAAAAGAAGGAGGAAGATGCCAGAGGCCAACCACCCAGCCACACATCCAGCCAGAGTAAGATGGGAAGAAAGGCAATTAGAAGAGAGAAAGATAAAAAGCCCAGAGGCAAAACATAGAAGAAGAGAAACAGGTTAATTTAATTTAAGTTAGAAAACCTGGCTAGAAACAAGGTAAGTTAAGGCCAGGCATTCTTAAGTAAGAATAAGTCTTTATGTTTTTATTTGGGAGCTGGTGGCAGGCACCTGAAAAGTAAAAAGAAAAACCAATTACACTTGTTGTTTGTCTTAGTTCCTCTGGAATCCTAACTTCCCTACCAGCTCTTGGATTGGCTAGGAAGCCACATCATCCCATTTTCTCCTCAATCCTCCCTGGAAGTCTCTTGCAATTACTCTCTAAAACCCGAGAGTGATTTAACAAATAAAGTGAAAGTAAATCCTCTCTATGGGTTATTTTCATTTCTATTTTTAAAATACAATATTTTTCTAACGGTAGCTTTGGGTCTCAGGCTGCAATTTTAACTCTGAAACTCTCTATGAGGCTATATGAGAACATTATTTTTTTCAATTTAATTAACTTGCTCAAACAAATATACTTTTTGATTCCATATGTCAGGTTACAAGAATGTCCAAGATCTGTCTGAGAATTGCTATATCCTAAGTCAATGTTTCTCCACAACCCCTTTGACAACCCTCTATTTAAAAAAAATTATATTATGATTCATAATAGTAGCAAAATTATAGTTATGAAGTAGCAACAAAAATAATTTTATGTTTGGGTATCACTACAACATGAGGAACTGTATTAAAGGGTCACAGCACTAGGGAGGTTGAGACCCACTGTCTTAAATGGTCCAAAAATCCCTGAACATGAATCAGGCAGAAAAGGCCAGTTGTATTTGGATGGCAGGTAGATGCTAACCATTGTCATCCTTAAAACCATCATCCCTTCCCACTTTTCCACTCTACTCTCCGTCGAACCTTGGCTTTATTACCTATCCTCAAAGCTGTCGTTCCATGGTGGGAGGTATAGCAGGGGTGGCACCTGATCCCAAGCAAGTGACTCCTGACTGACTAAAACAAGTTATAATTATTTTTCTCCCTCTCAACAAATGATTGATTTCGAGTGAACATGTGAGTCAGTCCTGTCGGATAAGACATACAAGCAGGCTGAAACACTCAGAGCGATGCTTTCTTTCTCTCAGAAAAATATCCAAGGCAGAAATATTTGATTTGTTCCTTTCATCCTGACTGATAAGAAAGAATACGAAAGCTGAACCTGCAGAAACTACCACACAACCATGGAGTAAACAGCTGGTGGGATTTCTGATAACTCGGCTGATTCTTGAGATGATCAATAACCAAGTGAAACCCAGTCTTCTCTACGGACTCTTCTGAATCTTCAGGGCTAATGATTGTTTACAAAATGCCCTGTCTAACTATACCTTATTCCTTCTGCAGGGACTGTACTAGGTTACAGCATTCTGTGGGGTGTTATGTCACACTCAGACACACCTACTTGATTTACTTACTTTTATCTACTGTAAATATATTTGAAATTGTTCTGTTCTAATCACAAAATTCCAAGGACATTCTTTGTGTTCTCCTGAGCCAAGCTCTTCTGATTCTGAGACTACCAGAATTTTTAGTTATCCTTACAAATGGCTAGAGCTGGCAGAATATTCTTACCTTCTGGAATTCTGATTATACGAAGAGATGTGATAAGAAATGGACTTAATTAGAGATAAAAGAAAATCCAACTTGCATGAATTTAAACAAATTTTTCCTCATCTTGCAATACAGTCGAAAAATAAATATCAGCCTTGGAATATGACTGCCATTGAGTCTTAGAGAAGGTGCCTTTGCTAAGGTATTGATCAATATAGGAAGAAAATGTAAATTTATAATAGAAACTAGATAGTAAGGATTACAAAGCAGGCAGATTACAAAGTGTGAAGACTTGAGTGATTTAAGGTCATACCTACTTTATGTCTTTTACAGAAGTACACCTCCCAGCCATCTACAATGTGATGGAGTAAACAGCCTCTCTCACTTGTTGAGGCCAGAAGTGTGCTTTCCCTGTCCCGCATGTTGTTGAACTAAGGAGGAACAGCACTGTCATCATAAATCAACTCTGTAACCACAGGAGAAAGAATTCACTGTGACAAGACCGCTTGCTAGACTCAGGCCTGTGACTTTTCATGCCTCATACATGAATTTAGCACTCTACTGATAAAAATAATAGCCTTGAAATTGGCATAAATAAGAAGGTACATTATCAAAGAACAGGTCATTGGCACTTGACTGACCAATTGAGGAGGCTAGAAGACAAGTCAACACGTCTGTTAGGCTGTTCTCTGCTGTGATATAGAATAGATTTTTATGTGGATACAGCCCTCAACATTACAAAGGAAAGAAAGATGGCATATGATGGGGATTTCAAACTCATTCAGCCTACCTAATATTTCCTACAGTCAAATAAAAAGATGCAACATTAAAGGAAAGGATCCAACCTCCTTCAAACATTGGTGGACTGAAGGTACCGGAGAACTAAGCAATAACTGAGCCAATGATAGACATTTTACTGTCAAACCTTGATGTTGAGGTGAATAACTGAGGATTCAATGTTCAATATGTTCTTCAAAGGCTTGTACCACTATTAGCAATATTTGTATGTGAGTGGTTGAATTGATAATAGCAATAATAATACCTCTTCTAAGATACTTGTAGATTTTAAATTACTTTAAATTTAATTTAAATTTAATTGTGTGTATGTGTGAGATTAAAGCCATTTACTCAGTCCTTACAATAATCCTGTAGGCTAAAGTCTACTATCATCTCTACTTTACAAGTGCAGAAACTGCAATAAGAGAGGTTAAATTAAATTATGCACCCAATCACAGAAATTGGAAAGTGTTAGTATTTAAAGGCAGAACTCTATCTCAGGATCTCTGCTTAAGTACTATGCTATAGCACTCCTCAAAGCCAAAAAAGAAAATTTGAGGTTTAAGGCAGAACTTTCAGCTGTCTAGAAAAAAGTACACTCACACTGGGATAGATTTGTTAGGGTGAATGTCAGTTATGTACTTGACCAGAGAGAGGGCTGTCTTGCTTAGCAAGAACAGTGATCTGGGCAAGTCAGTAAGCACATTGCAGGAGAAGATTGACGTGTGAAAGAAAGGGCACCTGAGAGGCAAAAACCTTTCTTGACTGTGTATAGCACCACCAGCAAGTCAGGGGCCCAGAAGAATAAACAGATGAGAAAGCCAACCAGCACGTGTAAACTCCGTTCTACTGCAGTCAGGGTGTCTACCACCACTGCCATCCCCTGTGGACATCAGGCTCCAACTTCTTCAGTCTCTCAACTTGGCATTCACACCAGTGACCCTCCAGAGATCTTCTGAGGCTTGTTAATTTTTTCTTAGCCCTGATCCTGACTCTTTGAGCCTTATCTCAAACCAGTTTGGATTTATTGATATGGAAGCACTGTTGTTCCTGGCAGAGGACAAGAAGCCCATTACTAACAGGGGTCAGGAGATCTAGTCCTCTTCAGTTTTGGAGTACCATGGCAGACAAAAGATCAAGTTGGTCCTGAAGGATGTCAAGCAGCTATGAGATTTCTTAAAGCTGAGGAGGCAGAGAGGTTAGTTGGCACAAAGTAGCCCTTAGTTCAGCTCCTTCAGTTCTCAGTCCTGAGATAATGGCCAGAGCGGCAAGAGGGACAAGTTTGATGTTCCACTGACTAGGCAAAAGCTAATGATATTAAGGAAAAACCAGTGACGGTTTTTTAGGAGCCAAAGGGAGGCAGCAGAGTTAGACATGGAGGGGCCATTAAGCATTTGCCTAGCCTAGGGATGTTACCCCCCTAAAAAAATATTGAGAACCAGAAGAAGAATCAGAAAGATTGGAAGTAGAAAAGACAGAAAGGAAGATAGTGCCAGAAGGGTGATACCCAGTCTTGTGGCGCGAAGGTGAAGGCTAAGTTGTATTCGTTGTATTCGTAACACTGGAGGGAGCCATCAGGAATGGACACACAGATGTGGCTTCTAGGAACACATAAGATTTGAAATGAAGGCTTAATGACTTACAGCAAAGAACAACCATTGAGTTGAGACATTCCTGTCAAAGAAGCTAACATATGGATAAGAACATCTGTTAGCATTTACTATCCTGAAATCAGAGAAAACAGATTTCCAGATGGAATTTTCCACCCCCACCCCCAAACCTCACTTCTGTCCTATAAAACTCTGAACCCATTGTGGCTGGGGGCACATTCTCCTTTCTCTCAGAGAGACTGCTGCTCTTAATTGTTGCAATCAAGGAAATGGAGGATGCTCTCCTGTGAGGTCAGTCTCCTCTTTCTTTTATTTTCACGTCACCTCAGCCAAGCACAGTCTAACAAAACCGGCAATGGGAAAAGTCATTGAATTCTGCAGCTTGTAATTTTCTCAATGCGAGGCTGTTCCAGGAGAATAGAACAAAATCTCACCCTCGGGCGGCCACAGTGTCTCTGCTGCCAGAGCCAGATGCTCAGACAGTTGAATGGCCTGTGAGGACGCGAGAGAACAGAGCTCAAGGAGGGAGCAGCCTGCCTTGCTGTTAGCTGTTAGCTGCACTGGGTGCCTCTGAGCAAGCTGCCAGGCTGCCTAGTCTGCACAGAAGCAGGGGGTGGGGAGCTCCTTGACCTTGCCTGATGCATTTTATTGCGCACTTGTCAGGACTTTCAGAACATCTCAATGTCAAAACAAGAGAGTTCAGGCTTCAAGGCTGCAACGAAAGGAGGCAGGTTTTTGAAAAGAAAGCTGCAAGGCAGATCGATTTTAGCCCTTAACTCGCTCCATCTCCAGCTTTTGAATGCCTGCCAAATACTTCAGGTTTCTTCAAGGTGACCCGTGCAATGGTTCACTCATATCCCATCTTCCACTTGCCAGTGTTTCCAAGGCACATTGTACCAGGATAATGACTGTATACACATAGATGGTTTAGCGATATAGATATGAATGCACACACACACACACATTATCTATTTGCTAATGCCAGAAAACAAGCTGAGTCAAAGTGGAGAGAATGTCAGCTTGTCCTCTTATTAGAATGAAATATTAATTGCAGGATAATTTGCAGAATAGGAATTTTTACTACTTAAAATTGTATTGCATTTCCCGCCTCCATTTCCGGACCATACTTCCTAATATGTTGGGGAGATGGGCATTCAAAGGGAGGTCCCAGTATTTAACTCTGTAGACTTTTCTACCATCTACTCTACAGAGAAAAATCAGAAGTGATGTCTTGTGTGGCACAGTGAAACATTTCTTCTCACCTACTTATGCCACTATTAAGAGTTTTTCTAGTCAAGCAAGGTAGCTCTTCCCTGTAATCCCCAGCGCTTGGAAGGCACGGGGAAGAAGAGTATCTATCAGTCGTTTAAGGGCTATAATAAAGTGATATCCTGACTCAAAAACATTTTTTCTTTATTTTTGCATTCAGCTGGCCTACAGAAGTTCCTGGAGCAAGATACGTAACACGATTAAGAATATTAATTTTGATCAATTTAATGGTTTTGATCTCATATATCAATGAGCTTTCCAGAGTTCAGTCAAAGAGTATATAAAGCCTACAATGGTCAGATCCATGTCTTCAGAAAGTTTTCTTTTTCTTTCTTTTTTTTTTTTTTTTTTTTTTTAAGTCAGAGTTTCTCTGTAGCTATGGAGCCAGTCCCGGAACTAGCTCTTGTAGACAAGTCTGGCCTCAAACTCACAGAGGTCTGCCTGCTTCTGCCTCCCGAGTGCTGGGACTAAAGGTATACATCACTACTGCCTGGCTCAGAAAAAAAGTGTTAATAAATGCTATAAATGTAAAAGAAACTTCCCTTAATTTTTCCCATCCTATATAATTCCTTTCGGTAACCTGAACTCTCAATGAGTTGCATTCCCTGTATTTATTTACTTTTAAAAGTTGTGTTTGGGGAAATGAGGGGATAGGCGTAATGGGAATTGAGGCTTCCTCCCCAGCTGTTCTATACAAGGCTACAAAATTGACACAATAGATGGCCAAAGGGGCCCCATGGTTACACCCAAACAACTCAGGCTGTTGCCAGTGCTGTTGGCTGCTCTTCACAAGTTCGTGGTAAGGCCCTATTGCTGATGACAACGCATGCATATCTCATTGGACAAGGACAAATCAAACTGGTGCCTAAGTAGCGCCTTCACTCCTACTGACTGGTGTTCATGGTACTGAAAGATACTCTGCATGCTATCAGAGGAGAAAGGTAAACAGCAGCCCAGCTACAAACCCTGCAATCCACAATAGAGATCTTCTGCGTGGTACGATGGTACAACAGTGGCATAGATGCTGTAGGAGCAACCAACCACTGACACATTGGATTTAAGTGGGAGGGAACCCATGACTGGCACTGCTCAGGGAGCTGAGAACCAGAGACTAGATCGAATATGGGCCTAGAGAAAAAACAAACACTGTTGTTCCACTAAGGGAACATAGCAATCAAAGGATCCCTAAAGGCATTCTGCTGTACAGTACCTCACTCTGTCATCATCAGAGAAGCTACCTCTTGCAAAACAGAGACCTACAACTGGACAATGTGCAGAGAGTAAAAGACTTTGGAACATGGGGTCCTAAATAGTATATCTTCATCAAACCCCTCCCCGGGGTTCAGGGAGCTATTCCAGAAGATGAGACAGATGAGGATGGAAGACACCAAGGAAGCAATGTCTGCCAGACACAGCAGAAATGACACACACATGAACCCAACGTGACTGTGGCAGTACACACAGGGCCTCAGTTCAAGCCAGAGGGCTTCCAGCACTCAGGGGACAAGTGAACACAAGCTCCCAATCCTAAATAAGAGGTTATTGTCAATCTACAACAACTTGCAAAGTTAAAAAAAAAAGTCTTACTCAATCAAGTCTCACTGGGTATATATGATTAAGAGCAGACCCCCATGTCCAGCAGAGGATAATCAACACAAAACAAACTCAATGCTGTTTTGTAGATATTTTTTGTCTCATATTGCTTTGTTTGGATGTTTTAAAAAAATCGTACTAGTCATTCACCTATATGTTATAATTTTTGACTTTGTGTTTGTATGAGGTGTAGGGGGGTGTGGGGGGGTGTGCGAACATGTGTCTCATGCTCTTTTTTTCTATTCTGGTTTGTTTAATTAGCCTATTTGGTTTCTAAAAAGAGAGAGAAAGAAGGCATGGAGTTGGATGGGTAGGGATGTGGAAAAGACCTGGGAGGAGATGGTGGAGAGAAAATCATGATAAAAATATTATATGAATTTCCAATAAAAACAACTTTTAAGAGAATCTAAAAAGATATTTTAAAAAACTGGGCTAGCAGAAATGTGAAGATAGGTCCCGACAGCAGAGCTGAGAATAACAGACAGGCTCACAAGTAAAGAGTGAATTTGGAAAACCAAAAGAGGGAGGGACAGATGGAGGGTGGGCAGAGGCAGAATGAGGGGGAGAAGCAACAGCAGGCTTCTTTTCCAAAACTGCAGAAGAGAATTGCTAGGTATGATGGTTTGAACAGGACTGGCCCCCATGGGGACTCCTATAGTTGGATATTTGGTCATTAGGAAGTGGCACTCTTAGAAGGCGTGTCCTTGTTGGAGTGGGTGTGCCCCTGTTGGAAGGCATGTGTCACTGGAGGTGTGCTTTGACGTTTCGAATGCTCAAGCCAGGCCTGGTGTCTCTCTCTTCCTTCTGCCTGCTGATCCAGATGCAGAACTCTCAGCTACCTCTTCAGCCCCATGTTTGCCTGCATGCCACCATGCTTCCTGCCGTGACTATAGTAACTAAAGCTCTGAACTGTAAGTCACCCCCAGTTAAATGCTTTCCTTTATAAGAGTTACCATGGTCATGGTGTCTCTTCACAGCAATAGAACAATAGCTAAGATATTAGGCAAGATTGACTAAAGCCAGTGTTTTCCACCAGTTGGTGCCACTTAAAAAAAGGAACGCCCATATTCCCCACAGTGAAAAAAATACGGCAGTGGTTTAACAATCCAAGCTGACCCAACATCAGGGGGCTACCCACAGCCTGTGTCTCCTGAGAGAACACATCCATCATTGCTTCTGCATTATCTCTGTTGAAGCCATGAAGAGACTGCAGACAGCCCCATACATGGAGATGATATTCTGTGAGGGATAGAGCCTGTCCTCTTTAAATACATCATTGCAGTGAATTCCAAAGGAAGCCTGAGGAACTGCTCCAGATCAGGAGCAAGTAACACATGGCAACCAAAAGCAGTGCACGCTCTGGAGAACATGATCTGGACGAGTGATAAAAATAGGGAGAAGGGCCAAGATGGGATGGTGTACTGCTGGGGCACAAGTTCCGGATTTTAATTTCTGTGCAGAGTGGATTCCTTTTCCAGCTGCCATGACTCTTGACTAAAACCAAATGAGGCCAGTGAGGAAATGCATCATGAGGTGAAATAAACAGGATCCAATCAAATGGCATTAAAATAACTGCGTTTGTCCTTCAGCATCTGTGAGAGAAGGGTTCCAGGCCCAACCTATCCCCAACAAATACAAAGTCCACAGGAGCTCAAGTTTCTCACATAATACGGGGTAGTGTTTGCATTCTACTCATACTCAGACACACACACATACACACATACACACGCATGCACACGCACGCACACACACCCCTGTATACTTTTAAATCATCTTTAGGTGGCCTGTAGTGCTTATTACATTGATGCTAGGTAAACAGTTGTTATACTGTTTAGGGAACAGCGTTGGCATATGTTCAGCGCAGATGATTGTTTAAAATGTTTTGGATGAGTGTCTCAGTGTGTACATACATAACACAAATACAGAAGACCAACTATAAACATGTTACTTCTGACAGGGAAAATATGGAAACAACTAAGATAATGGCACAGTCGTAGGCCAATGGAAGCCAATGAAATGGATTCGATGTGGACTTTTGTGTAATAAAGAAAAATATTATGAAGTGCCTAACCTGAATCTGAGGTCCCATTGATAGGCAAATACATCAAACATTTTCAAAGATTTCTGTAGTTCTCAAGTTCAGAGGTCCCCGTTCATATTTATCTCTAGTGTAACCCTTTAAATATACACCTGAGTGTAGCCTTCAAAAATATTTAGAATGCAAACCCCAAATTTGGGATAATCTCACAACTGGTCAAAATGCAGAGAACAAGTGGCCATGGGTTAATCAGTATCAGTTGATCTGTCTACAACACTATCATTACACCTAAGGCTCAGGGACCAGCACAAAAGAGGGATGGAAAGATTGTAAGAGCCAGAGGGCCAGGATTACTGTTGCAAGATAATATGTTCTAGACGTGACAGAAAAGTTACAGCCAGGAAATCTCAACAATACAGTTGCCTAATCAAGATCTGCATTATCAGGACACCAGTTGACTTGCCACAGTGAGTGGAGTATTTTCACAATTCGAGCTACAGGCCATCAGTGGCTATTCTTCTGGAATGAAATAACCCTGATAAAAGATCTAATCTCAGTTGGTCAGACCTAAACGCATATACATTGAGCAACGCTAAATGGGCTAAGCGTATGCATGCATGCACACATGCACACAGGCACACACACACAATAACAACAAACACACACATCCACAGCAAACACTCACACAAAACACACGTGTGAAAGAGAGAGAGAATCAGTAAGAATTACAGAGAAGGTCTTGAGTTTGAGAGGTATCTGGACAGCATGTGGGAGAGCCCCAGAAGAATTGGAGCAGGGGGATGGAGACGTGGAAATGATGAAGTATAGTACCCATGAATGACATCAACAAAACAGGAGCTTTTAATTGGGGAGAAGGAAGTTGTTTCCAAGAAAATTGGCAACCTTAAACCTGATGAGCAGTGTATTTCCAATTAACCAAATAAAATACAAACTGCTAACATGTTTAGATATCTTAATCATTCTGTTTAAGAGAATTTTATCTATTATTGAAGTCTATCCTCTGTTTCAAAATTAAATTTAAGGAACTAACTGGTGTAAGTTCAACATTTTCTGTCGAAGTCCAACTTAGGTGAAGTGTTGAAGCTTAAGTTTTACTTTTATTACTTGCATTTATTGTATAATAATAATATTGAAGTGCTTAGAAAACACTTTTCCTAGGACTGACCTTTAACAAGCAAGAATTTGTCAACTCTATCAGAGTAATTTAAAATGCTTAAATGACTGCAAATTTATAAATGAAACCAACCATTAATCAGATACTTCCTTAAGACTAAGTTTATGACTTAGTTGGATTTCAAAACTTAAGGGAAAACTATTGTATATGTAAATTTAATGAATCAAATAGTAACTTTTCTTAAATGCAGGTTTTCTTTAGATAGTGTTTTGCGGTTCAGAAGCAACTCCCCCTGTGCTGTACATAATGAACACACTGGGCTTTCAGGGTCTTCTGGCGGTTGGTAGGGCTCCATCATCAGAGTAGGCACAACCCATCTGACCCCCAGTTTTTTTGTACCAGTGTCTGTGTGTCTATCTGTGTGTCTGTCCTTTCCCCATTCCCTCTCCTCCCCTGATCAGGGCTCCAGGACCAAGCCCCACCTGTCCTGGTACGTCTTTCATTTTCAGTGTCAGAGAGAGGAGAGAGTTTTCTCCACCCTCCCTGCACTGAATGTGATCTCAGTATGACACACACTCACATGTATGAGAAATACTGGTCATGAACTGAAATTTTCAAAACAGTGAGCCCAATCAAATCTCTCCTTTTCAATTTATTGTCTCTAGCATTTAGTTACCATAACAGAAAGCTAACAAAAGCACCACTCTTTATTATTATTGTTGTTATTATTATAATTATTTCTCTCATACAGTTTCTCAGCAATTTCCCCTCCCTCTGCTCATTTCAGTCCCCATTCCCCAGATCCACTCCTCCTCCATTTCCTTCAGAAAAGAGCAGGCTTCCCAGGGACAGAAAGGGACACAACAACACATAATAAGACTAAGTGCAGGGGCTGGAGAGATGGCTCAAAGAGTAAGGGAACTAGCTGCTCTTCCAAAGGTCTTGAGTTCGATTCCCAGCAACCACATGGTGGCTCATAACCATCTGTAATGAGACCTGGTGCCTTCCTTGCCAGCAGTACGTTGTATGCTTAATAAATAAACCTTAAAAAAAAAAGACTAAGTGCAAACCCTCATATCAGGGATGGGCGAGGCAACCAGAAGGTGGAAAAGGGACCCAAGAATAAACACATGCCCATTGTTAGGAGTCCTACAAAAACACCAAGCTACATAACCATAATATGTATGCAGAGGACCTAGTACAGTCCACTCAGGCTCCACGATTGCCCCTTCAGTCTCTGTGAGCCCCTAGGAGCCCTGTTTTGTTGATACTGTGGGCCATGTTCTCCTAGTGCTCTCAATCCCTCTGGTTCCTACAATCATTCCTCCCCTTCTTCTGTGGGGTTCCATGAGCTTCAAGGGGATGGAGATCTCCAATCTGGGCTCTCTCTTGGCCTACTGTTTGTTTGTGAGCCTCTGTATCTGCTCCCATCAGCTGTCAGATGAAGACCACAATTGGGCTAGGCACTGATCTATGAGTATAGCAAAGTACCATTAGGCTTCATTTTACCCCTCCCTGCCATCTCTTTAAGCTGTTGCCGCTCCCTCTAGCTTCTTTTCTTTGGAGCAAATACATTTCCTTCTGGATCAAGTATCAACTCGTCTCAATTTGGTGACTTTCCTTGGAGTTCAGAGATGACAACAATCGGCATTGATAAATGATCCCCCTTTCCAGCAAGTGCTCTTCTTGGAAATTTTTAAGGTTAGAGGAAAATAATATTATGATTTGCCAATAAATCTATTTATCACTGCAGTAAATTATGAGCCTCCGAGCAAAGGGATATGGCATCCCAGAGGCCCAAGTAGAAATGGCAAGGATTTCAGATTTGAAAGCTATGGGCTTATTTCATTTAATCGGAGCACTGCCTTAAGATCTATCATTCTTTCTGAAGTGAAAAGCGTGGGATTACAAAATTAGATTCGATACTCATGCTTATCTCATTTTCTGTGCTGCTTAATTAATCTGTAAAGAAAACCCTGTGGCTCCCCTGCCCCTTCATGCTTTTCAACCTAGTCGTTACTGCGTTTCCCCTTTGAAACAGCACTTAATGTGGCACGGTGAGAGGAAAAGGTTTTCTTGAGAGTTCCTTTTCACTTCCAATATTATTTGTTTTTCTGGCCAACATCAAGATCGTTTTTCTCTTCGTGGCTAGCTATCCTGTTTGCATGTCAAGCCCATTTTTCTCTTTCTAAAATAAAAGCCACGACATGCAATAGAAACATAGAGTGTGCTGTCCATTTGCACATACAAAAGCACCTTCCGGTCCCTAGAGAAGTGGGGGGAGCTAGACTGGCTTACACAGTCAGAAGCCAGACAGCCCCACAGTGGACGACTGCACCGGAGAACTCCGTAGTTACTCAGTCTGGGTTGATGGAAGCTTCAGGACCAATGATACAATACCAACATGAACCTAATGGCCCAGAACTTCCTAGAGTTGCTGGCCCAAGTCTGTGTTGGAGGCTGAAGAAGCTGGACTCTGGAGCCATGGACTGTTCCAGCGGCAGAATGCACCGGCTCACTAAGAACCGTGTGTCTGGTTGACTCCTTTTGACTCTGCGCTGTCTGAGCCCAAGTCTGCTGTCCACATCGAGGACACTTTGCCCATCAGTTGTCCCACATGACAATAGTCTCCAGAAACACCTAACAGCTACACCTAGAATTGTGCCATCATGATCTCCTAGGAGCCTCTCCGTTCAATCGAGTGGGCTATGAAGACGGATCATCAAGCTCACATAAGCAACTTTGAGGGTCTCTAGCGAGAAGCGGGAAAGCTCAGACATATTCTAGAAACAATTATATCAGAAACCGACTACCTTGGCCACAGAGTATGACATATAGTGACTTTGTATTTATTTATGCAATTATTTGATATCTATTTATCATCCTGGTGTGATAAAATATTTGGTAAAATATGCATCCTGTCCGTTTTAATTGGCCCTTTGATCTCCAAAGGCCAGATAAGTCAGCATGATGAACATCTTAGGCATGTCATATATTCTATGGAATCCGCAAAGTCAAACCATCTTGAATAAAATATAAGAACCATGCTATGAGGCAAGAAGAGACTTTTAGAATGCATAGATGATCGAGTAGATGGTTTTCCTTGAATGCACATTTCCTTTTGAATAAAACATTAAATATTCAACAAATACCTTCCCCCAAAGATGTGAGAATTGACTCTTGCTTGGAACACACTGGCAGCCCCTATTCCTTCTGTATAATACAAAATCTATATCTTAAAGCTACTCTCATTTAAGCTAAAGAAGAGTATTTTCAGTTACAGTGGCGTAAAAAAAAAAGACGTTCTTAAAAATATCCCCAACTTTTGAAGAAGATAATGTTCCAAGATATTAAGTTGAATTAAAATCCCACTGATACTTGCAAAGAGAATGGTAATACAGGCATAAGAAATGAGTCATGAGTTTGAGAGAAGTATTGATATTTTTTGTCACTGAGAATAATAAGTGGCTGGATTATTCAGTGAGACAATTTAGAGCTTTTGGCTGTAATTGGTTTGTATTTAAAATTTGGTCACTTAATTTTGACAGCATTATTTGTAGTGCACAATTTTCATGTCGCTATAGTTTGGACCTTTAAAATTGGAACTGTGTGATTTGTGAACCTCCAGGCCTGTCTGTCACATCACTCAGCAGGATGTTCTTGAAGTCATGTGTGTTTAGCATGTGTCCGCATATCACTCCACTGATATTCCATCCTAGACCACATTTTATTCACCTATCACTCGACTGACCGATAGCTTGGGTTGTTACTTCCTTTGGATACAATGAGTCCTATCCATCTGAACATACAGGAGCAGATTATGCAGAGACCTATGTTTTATGGTTTTATTTTCCTTGGGTACATGCAGTGTAATCCTAGGTCATGTGACACCATGTTTAACTATTTAAGAATTTGCCCGACTACTTCAAACAGCTGTGTCATTTAAATTCCAGCCACCAACATTTGCATATCTCACCCTGTTATTATTTATGTTGTTTATTTCCCATTCTTTCAGGTACCAACTTTTCTGATCTTCATTAACATTTCCCCAGTGGAATAATGCATCTTTTCAGGAGCCTATTCCATGTGGATATTTTCTTTAGCAAAATGACTATTTACATATTTTAAAATTAGATTATTCTTTTTTATTCAGTTATAAGGATTCTTCTTAGCCAGGCAGTGGTGGCTCACGCCTTTCATCCCAGCACTCAGGAGGCAGAGGCCGATGGATCTTTGTGAGTTCAAGACCAGCCTGGTCTACAAGAGCTAGTTCCAGGACAGGCTCCAAAGCTACAGAGAAACCCAGTCTCAAAAACTTTTTTAAAAAATTGAAAAAAAAAATAAGGGTTCTTCTTATATTTGAGGCATGTATTACTTATCAGGTATATGATTTTCCAGGTTATTTTTTCTACATTCTTTTAAGTGTTCCTCTGAAGCACAAGAAGGCTTTGATGCCATCTGATAAATCGTGGGGTTTTTTGTTGTTGTTGTTGTTGTTGTTGTTGCTCATGCTCTTGGTCTTACACCAAATAACTTAATTTTACTGAGATAAACTCAGAAAGAGTAACTCCTGTCTTAGTCAGGGCTTTTATGGATGCAATAAAACACCATGACCAAAAAGCAAGTTGTGGAGGAAAGGGTTTATCTGGTTCCACATCACTGTTCAAGGAAGCCGGAACAGGAACACAAGCAGAGCAGGAACCTGGAGGCAGGAGCTGAGGCAGAGGCCATGGAAAGGGGGATGAGTGGAGGTGGAGGGGTACTGCTTACTAGCTTGCTCCCCATGATTTTCTCAGCCTGCTTTCTTATAGAACCCAAGATACCAACTCAGGAATGGTACCACCCACAATGGGCTGGCCTCCCTAAACAAGCACTAATTAAGAAAATGACTTGCAGGCCTGCCTACAACCCGACCTTAAGATGGCATTTTCTCATCTGAGGTTCCCTCCTCTCAGATGACTTCAGTTTCTGTCAAGCCAACATAAAACTACCCAGCACACTCCCACTTTTCTTCTGAGTGTTTTATAGTTGGAGCGACTTTTGCACTCGGGCCTATATCCATTTGAATGAGTGTGGGCAGATGGTCTGAGGCACTGGGTCAGTTCCATTCCATCATCTGCCGCTGAGATTGCTCTTTGTCTCTAATTGTTTAGACATGGAGAGTTCTTAGCCCCAGTAAGAACATTCCCCTGGTCCTTTATGTTTTCTTCTTCTTTTATGATGTTTACTGTTCTGAAAGTTCACTATCCACTGCTGTAGCAGAAGCCCCTAGACTGAATGATGAATAAAGGGCAGAGATTTGTTTCTCACGTCTTTAGTGCCCGGGGGATCCAGTATCAAGGCAGCGGCATCTGATGAAAGGTCTCCACTGTTACTCATTGCAGAAGGGCAAGCGGGCCGATGAGCGTGCCAGGGGCCCAACTCACGTTTCCCACTCCCACCATAACACCACTTATCAGTCCACTGAGGAGGGCCCAGCCCTCATTCCCAATTGCCTCTTTAACTCACAGGTACAATTTACAATTATATTTTCAAACCCATAAACTTTGGAGGATACTGGCTAACCACAGCGACCATCTTCTTACTTGACGGTCACTCCTTATTTGTCTGAAGTTTAAATAAAGCTGGCTCTACGCCCTGCTAGAGTAGAACAGCGAAGCTATGTTTGCATCGCTTGGTTTTCTGTGGTTACTCAATAACACAAGCCATCCTAATCAAAAGAAAAATTAAGGAACGAGTTTTCCCTGAGCTCCTCTGTGGTAAACATTTATTACCTTAGGCACAAGTCAGTCGGCAAACTGAAGGGACATCCAGGGACAGTAACACAAAGATGACTGGGAGTAGGCACAGTTGAGGTTCCTAATCTACTGACTTAGAAGGTTCATGGGGAAGGGAATAAAGATGTCCTTAGAGTGACATTTGAGACTCTCTATTCTGTTACCATGGATTCCCAATGAGAAGCTTTGTTATAGACAAATTTGTTTGTTACCCAATACTCTGTTCTATCACTTCAACCATCTCATTCTCTAGACAATCTTTTCCTTTGAGTATTTTTTAGCAACTTACTTGGCAACAGGTCTCATTCATTTCTATAGACTTAAGCCTTACTCAAGCTCTAGTTCAAAAATGTTGGTCATCCCCGCATATGGAATGTTCCCTTCTCTCCAAGTCTGTACTTGTGTCTTCTTGTCTAGCTGGAATGGGATGTCAGTCATCCTGCATCACCACCAACTAGCTTTCCCCAAGTCCGTCATAGCCTAGCACGCTGATCCAGGCCTTAACATGAATTTAACGTATATTTTCGGCATAATGATAAAAAGGGATCCTTAGGGCAGCTATCCCTAAGAAGAAGCCTGCTTTCTTCTAAGTCATCAGCTGGCAAGGTGATCGCAGGACCTGAACGTTTTTAAATGACTTGCCGACATCTGAATTCAGCTGCAGATTCTGTAACAAGGTCATGTTGCTAGAACCAGAGTTCCCTGCCAGGGCCTGGCAGGGTGCATCTCACACGATGGAAGGTGAGACGTTCCCTGAGCTCTGAAACCAGGTAGGTGCAGATTAGTGCAATTCTCAACCTCGATTACAGTTCGGAACCAGAAAAAGGGATGACTTTCTAGCAATCACGAAGGAGCCAATTTTCAGAAAAGAGGGAGTTAGGATACTCCTGCCAATATGGATTCTGTGATGGGAACATGTGGGAAAGAGCCAGAGGAAAGCCACAGGCTGCATCTTCCAGCCTAGACTGTACGAGAAACTGTTTTCATTTCCTGTATGAACTGAACGGCTTTGGCTGTCGCCTTGGCTAATGCACGCATATCAGACGGCTCTATAGAAAACAGGCTCTTATAGAAACCTTGGAACTCCCTTTATAAAGTTATTATCAGTTACATAAGCAGAAGCGAACCTCACTGAAGGGCTCACGGGAATTACAAAAGAGATTGCTCATAAATCAAACAGGTCATTTTTGCGAAGCAATGAGTTTATAAAAATCTCATGCAAAATGTTAAACAGAAACTACTACCCCTACCCCCTGCCCCGTTTGTTTGCTTACTTTTAAAGCTGATCCCCCCCCCCCATTCTTAGTCATTTACTTTGTTTCAGACACATTCATATCAATCAAGAGGAAGCCTGCTTTTTCCCCAGGAGATTGTGGAACCTAAGAGGTGACAGTCTTGTTAAGGATTCATTCCTTTTCTTTTTTCCAACAGACTATAGTTTTAAATTATGGCCATCGCTGCTACAGACATATTTACGTTTGAGTCTGCTCTAAGCTGAGAGATTCCAAGAACACTAGAAATGTGTTTTCTTTGTTCTGATCCCAGCCTCTGAATATGAGGCAGGTGGAGTGAGTTCCTCATACATATGGATTGGCCTCCTGGGAATTCATGTGAGGTAGAGTTCTGATTAGCCAGTGCGACCTTGCAGGAAGTAGAGGAAATACCACAAATGGAGAGAAGACGCCGTTAGCAGATTTTATTTATCTTTTCCTTCTGCTCGAGCTGCACTCACCTCTTTCAAGTTAAACTTCTCCGCATTTTCTCTCCCAGATCTGAATGAAATCACAAATGAAAGGCCTTGGTATGAAACCCTTTCTACTGGGTGCCCAGAAGAACAATTCAGGGAGAGGGACCAAGCTTACCTGGTTATTCCTTCCTTCCCAGCTCAGGAGATTGCTAGGCATAAAGCCGTCCTCATTCAATCTCCCGGGTGAAATCAAGAACAAATGAAAAACACTTCATTTGCTTCGACTTGCTAGAGTATATTTTACTATACATAAAATAAAAGGTACTGAGGTCGTGCTGATCTTTAGGATATAAGGACATCTTTATGGATTTTATATCAACACCCCACCAAGCTTTGAGAATAAACTACTGCATCGAACTTTCTGGGGCAGAAACCACAAACTGAATTGCTTGGTTAACCACGTTAACTGTTGATTTGTTTGCAATTTCAGAGCCTTAACAGGTTGAAGTGTTGAAGACGAGCTGGTGGGAAGTACGGGCTCACACCCACGTTGGTGGCGAGGTTCTAAGCCTTCCAGACAAGAAGAGGAGCGGCTCCCACGGCTTCATGCCTCCTCACAGCCTGCTACTAGCGAGGGTTCAAGTGCAGCTCAGGCCAGGAGTCAGCCTGGGAGTTGATCTAGGCTACGATTCCACCCAGATGGCCAACGCAGGATCCCCCCACACCAGCAGAGACGTCACCCAGTCCAGCTCAGATCCCTAGACTCTGCCTGCCCACACCGAACCCAACACTCTGGCGCTAAGGGCGGGCGGTTCCATCGCATTGCGGAGCCAGAGGGTGGATGGAGGGGGCACCGGAGCTTTCATAAACTAGAGTAGCTCTTCCTTTTTAATTAAGACTTGGGATACTAGTGCTGGCCTTGAGGAACGCTGAGGTGTGCCTAGAAACCGAGAATACTAGATCGATGTCCCCTCCCCGCGGATGGTACGGCCCGAACTGGGCGGGACCTGGAGACCCGGCGCTGTCCCCGTCCCACTCCAGGAGACCAGCGAGTGAGCGCGCGCCCCGCAGACCCCGCCCCCGGCGCCGGCTCCGGCCCCGCCCCTCGAGCCCTCCCCTCCGCCGCTGCGGGAGACTGAGGCGGCTCTGCGGACGAAGCTCCTCTGTCGCCTTCCTCCTCCCGCGAGTGCCCAGGCGGCTCCTGGTGGCGACGCTGCCCAGGGTGGGAGGCGCGGCCCCGTGGCGGCGGAGCCCTTGGCGCGGAGCAGCCAGCTCTCCCGCCCGCGCGGCGCCGTGACAGGTGCAGGGTCCCCTCCCGAGACCCACCTGCAGGGGCTGTCGTGATGCCCACCATGAGGAGAACAGTGTCGGAGATCCGCTCTCGTGCGGAAGGTGAGTGACCGCAGCAGCAAGAGGCTGTGCGCCCAGCACGCCTGGGGTCCGACGTGTGTGTGTGTGTGTGTGTGTCCCATCTCTTAACCCCTCCCAGTCGTCTGGTTGTCGCCTCTGATCCTTAGTGGACCCCTCCTGCAGCTCTGCCTTCAGTGCACTGGCAAACGCTTTCCAGGATCCAAGACCTACGAATTTGTGCGCTGGCGGGAGCCCCAAGGTTTCCTTTACACCCGCAGCGCGACTGTTCAGTCCTTGCCTCCCAGCGCCCTCGCCCCCCCCCCCGCCCATCCCCCCCCCTCCCCCCCACACACCGATAGCTCGCAATCTGTGCAACCTTTCTGTTCCCAATCATCTTCCCCACCCCCATGAATAGATTCCCCCAATCCCCCGGCCTCCAGTACCCACTGTTGTTGTGCTGCCCTCGTATCAAGGCTTCCCGAAGAGCCGGTTTGCCATTCCCAGGCGTCGCGATTCTTTGATCCACTGTTCCCAACCTCCCTGGGCTGGAGGAGCCTTAGTTGGGTTTGGGTTCTCAGTGGGTACCCGGCGGCGTTCCAGTCTCGGGAGTTCTGCCCCCTGCGGCTCACCAGGCTCTAGTTCGAGGTTTCATTTTTGTTTTTCTTTTTGCGTGAAGCCTGCACTTTGGCCGGCTTCGCGGATTTTGAGTAAGGTGCATGCTTTCTTTGCTCCACCCAGGGCCAGCTGTTGAGTGGCTCCACTTGTAGGAAGTGTGCAACAGATGCCCTAGGTTATGGACGACAAGGGCGCCTCGGGAAAGGCTGAAACGCGGTGTAACCTGACTGAGGAGCCCTCTGCCTCCTGTCAGGCGTGTGGCAGGCATTCGGTAAACATGCCTTGGTTTTGTTAGTGCAAAGCTAAAACGCTGTACTTTTCTTTTCCTCTGTTTGTTTTCCCTCTACTGCAATCCTGCCCTTGGACGCTGTAGAGGTGGGATAGCACGATTTTGAGAAATAGTCTATCTTACTATGGCACTGATTCTCATCCCTGTCCCTATCCATGACCAAAAGGTACACGATAAAGTGGTTCTGATGGGGGGGGGGGGGCGAGACAGAAGGGGGG